>NC_060138.1:348101908-348410241 GCF_021461385.2 Schistocerca piceifrons
GGGCTAGTAGAAATCCTTGAGTAACAGAAGAAATATTGAATTTAGTTGATGAAAGGAGAAAATATAAAAATGCAGTAAATGAAGCAGGCAAAAAGGAATACAAACATCTCAAAAATGATATCGACAGGAAGTGCAAAATGGCTAAGCAGGGGTGGCTAGAGGACAAATGTAAGGATGTAGAGGCTTATCTCACTAGGGGTAAGATAGATACTGCCTACAGGAAAATTAAAGAGACCTTTGGTGAAAAGAGAGCCACTTGTATGAATATCAAGAGCTCAGATGGAGACCCAGTTCCTAGCAAAGAAGGGAAAGCAGAAAGGTGGAAGGAGTATATAGAGGGTCTATACAAGGGCGATGTACTTGAGGACAATATTATGGAAATGGAAGAGGATGTAGATGAAGATGAAATGGGAGATACGATACTGCGTGAAGTGTTTGACAGAGCACTGAAAGACCTGAGTCGAAACAAGGCCCCCGGAGTAGACAACATTCCATTGAAACTACTGACGGCCTTGGGAGAGCCAGTCCTGACAAAACTCTACCATCTGGTGAGCGAGATGTATGAGACAGGCGAAATACCCTCAGACTTCAAGAAGAACATAATAATTCCAATCCCAAAGAAAGCAGGCTTTAACAGATGTGAAAATTACCGAACAATCAGTTTAATAAGCCACAGCTGCAAAATACTAACACGAATTCTTTACAGACGAATGGAAAAACTGGTAGAAGCCGACCTCAGGGAACATCAGTTTGGATTCCGTAGAAACACTGGAACACGTGAGGCAATACTGACCTTACGACTTATCTTAGAAGAAAGATTAAGAAAAGGCAAACCTACGTTTCTAGCATTTGTAGACTTAGAGAAAGCTTTTGACAATGTTGACTGGAATACTCTCTTTCAAATTCTGAAGGTGGCAGGGTTAAAATACAGGGAGCGAAAGGCTATTTACAATTTGTACAGAAACCAGATGGCAGTTATAAGAGTCGAGGGACATGAAAGGGAAGCAGTGGTTGGGAAGGGAGTAAGACAGGGTTGTAGCCTCTCCTCGATGTTATTCAATCTGTATGTTGAGCAAGCAGTAAAGGGAACAAAAGAAAAATTTGGAGTAGGTATTAAAATCCATGGAGAAGAAATAAAAACTTTGAGATTCGCCGATGACACTGTAATTCTGTCAGAGACAGCAAAGGACTTGGAAGAGCAGTTGAACGGAATGGACAGTGTCTTGAAAGGAGGATATAAGATGAACATCAACAAAAGCAAAACGAGGATAATGGAATGTAGTCGAATTAAGTCGGGTGATGCTGAGGCAATTAGTTTAGGAAATGAGACACTTAAAGTAGTAAAGGAGTTTTGCTATTTGGGGAGCAAAATTACTGATGGTCGAAGTAGAGAGGATATAAAATGTAGACTGGCAATGGCAAGGAAAGCGTTTCTGAAGAAGAGAAATTTGTTAACATCGAGTATAGATTTAAGTGTCAGGAAGTCATTTCTGAAAGTATTTGTATGGAGTGTAGCCATGTATGGAAGTGAAACATGGACGATAAATAGTTTGGACAAGAAGAGAATAGAAGCTTTCGAAATGTGGTGCTACAGAAGAATGCTGAAGATTAGATGGGTAGATCACATAACTAATGAGGAAGTATTGAATAGGATTGGGGAGAAGAGAAGTTTGTGGCACAACTTGACCAGAAGAAGGGATCGGTTGGTAGGACATGTTTTGAGGCATCAAGGGATCACCAATTTAGTATTGGAGGGCAGCGTGGAGGGTAAGAATCGTAGAGGGAGACCATGAGATGAATACATTAAGCAGATTCAGAAGGATGTAGGTTGCAGTAGGTACTGGGAGATGAAGAGGCTTGCACAGGATAGAGTAGCATGGGGAGCTGCATCAAACCAGTCTCAGGACTGAAGACCACAACAACAACAACATTGTAAAAATTGGTCACCGTATTGTCAGCAGTATTTCCCCACTCCGGTGAACTATTTACCGTGCATAATACAAAATTTGCATGCTGGATGCTTTTACGATTGCTCCCGCTGTTTCCAACTTAGGTGGATGAACACACACACACACACACACACACACACACACACACACACACACACACACACACACACACGCGCGCGCGCGCGCGCTCTAATTCTGTAACGAACGTGGTATTGCTATTGCCATTAAGCAAATAATTTCCTTTTCGTAGTGCCATTGGTTAGACGTTTATACATACGTAAGACGCTTATCTTCATTGGAATAACGATTTTATAATCCTTTCTTGTTACTAATTTTCACGGCATATTCTCAATTTTTTGATCGACATCTACATTGGTATTTCACAAATCACGCAGCAGTGCATGGTAGTGTAGATTAGTATTGATTTTCCGCCTTTCTCTTTCGTTAACGATGAATATTGAAGATAAGCGATCAGTCTGTTTGCTTCTCTGACGCCTATTTCTCATTATAGGTCGATCGTTGGTACTCCAGCCACATACAGACTGAAAGTTTCCTAACAACTTCTGCGAGTACAGATTATCGCAGTTTTGTAAGTGGACTTTGATGTAACACACGAATTTGATATTTTATAGCTTGTTCCATCAGTTCCGTGACGATTTCCTTCTTAAAATACTTAACTTTCTTTATCAGTTTCTAAGATCATTAGTACTGGAGTGGGATTCCTGACGGAAGAAAAATATTAATTGACGCATTTCAGAAGATTCGTAGGAAATAAGTACTTCGTCGAAATCCTTTCACCGACGCTGTGTGGCTTTTCCCTCCATTAATAATATCACGAGCTCCCCTCAAAAAACGTCATTACAACGTATTCAAACATCGTAACTGATTCTCAGGAATGTTGTAGATAAAATCTGTATACGGCATGTCCCTACTGACTGACTGACTCACTCACTCACTCACTCACTAAGAATAGATAATTGAAATTTCCAGAGGATGTTGATCTTATGCCCGCCGCTGTGACCGAGCGGTTCTAGGCGCTACAGTCTGGAACGGCGCGACCGCTACGGTCGCAGGTTCGAATCTGCCACGGGCATGGACGTGTGTGATGTCCTTAGGTTAGTTAGGTTTAAGTAGTTCTAAGTTCTAGGGGACTGATGATGGTTCAAATGGCTCTGAGCACTATGGGACTTAACATCTGTGGTCATCAATCGCCTATAACTTAGAACTACTTTAACCTAACTAACCTAAGGACATCACACACATCCATGCCCGAGGCAGGATTCGATCCTGCGACCGTAGCAGTCGCGCGGTTCCGGACTGAGCGCATTAACCGCGAGACCACCGCGGCCGGCGGGGACTGATGACCTCAGAAGTTAAGTCCCATAGTGCTCAGAGCAATTTGAACCATTTTTTATTAACATCTACGAAAATCGATCTATGGTTTCTAGGTCAGAAATAAAGAAGTGTGTGTTTCAACATTTTTTGAAATTTAACCCCTGTGGAGGTAAAATTAGGAATAAAACTTGATAAGAAAACGTTTCTTTACGCTAAAAAATGTATTAAAGGCAAACCTATGAAAATTAGTGTTTCACTTCTCGATTAGATACAAAGAAATATGAATTAGGGTATGAAGTTGCTATGGAAATACTACCACAAAACGCAAAAGACATGACAAACAAAAACCGTGGGCTCCAGCTACCAGGATTCCTTTTTTGGTCAGAACTACATTCAGCAATGACCTTATTTACCGCTAAAAGTTTAGGTGCTGCAGTTTGTGGAAAACACTAAAACTTCGATTCAAGAAAAACGAAAAACAAAAAAAGGAACAAAATTTGTGCAGACCTTACAGTCGACGCGAGTGAAGCAGCAGGCACTAAGCTAGTAATAATTACGAAGATGATGGTGGTGACAACGATCATGATAAAACCTTTGTAGTCACAATATTTCTGATTTTGTTTTATTATTTCCATTGAGTATAGAGATAATCGAAATTAGACTGACATTAATTTTTGCGACGATGACGTATGGAAAGAAATTACAAAAAAACTGCAACTACGCGTTTACAATTATGACGCGCTGAGTACATCGCGCTTATATGAACAAAAAGTTCGAAGTTTGCGTATGGAATTTATAGCAGATGCGATATCCTAAATTTACTGCAAAAATCAAATGCCTGCTCACAAAAAAGCTATGTCAAATTGTTTATTTTCAGTTTATGATAGGTGTCATGAGTAGAGTTTACAAGTTGTTACATGCTTTATTTCCATATTAACGTAATTCTTTCTTATAATAACTGTTCTTTCTTAATGTTGCCTGTGTGTCTGCTCCTGAGTAAAGACAATTCTACACTACTGGCCATTAAACTTGCTACACCACGAAGATGACATGATACAGACGCGAAATTTAACCGACAGGAAGAAGATGCCGTGATATGCAAACGATTAGCTTTTCAGAGCATTCACACAAGGTTGGCACCGGTAGCGGCACCTACAACGTGCTGACAGGAAAAAAATGGTTCAAATGGCTCTGAGCACTATGGGACTCAACTCCACGGTCATTAGTCCCCTAGAACTTAGAACTAGTTAAACCTAACAAATCAAAGGACATCACAAACATCCATGCCCGAGGCAGGATTCGAACCTGCGACGTAGCGGTCTTGCGGTTCCAGACTGCAGCGCCTTTAACCGCACGGCCACTTCGGCCGGCTGCTGACAGGAGGAAAGTTTCCAACCGATTTCTCATACACAAACGGCAGTTGACTGGCGTTGCCTGGTGAAACGTTGTTGTGATGCCTCGTGTAAGGAGGAGAAATGCGTACCATCACGTTTGCGACTTTAGTAAGGTGGGATTGTAGCCTAACACGATTGCCGTTTATCGTATCGCGACATTACTGCTCGCGTTGGTGAGATCCAATGACTGTTAGCAGAATATGGAATCAGTGGGTTCAGGAGGGTAATACGGAACGCCGTGCTGAATCCCAACGGCCTCGTATCATTAGCAGTCGAGATGACAGGCATCTTATCCGCATGGCTGTAACGGATCGTGCAGCCACGTCCCGATCCCTGAGTCAACAGATGGGGACGTTTGCAAGACAACAACCATCTGCACCAACAGTTCTAAGACGTTTGCAGCAGCATGGACTATCAGCACGGAGACCATGGCTGCGGTTATCGTTGACGCTGCATCACAGACAGGAGCGCCTGCAATGGTGTACTCAACGACGAACCTGTGTGCACGAATGGCAAAACGTCATTTTTTCGGATGAATCCAGGTTCTGTTTACAGCATCATGATGTTCACATCCGTGTTGGGCGACATCGCGGTGAACGCACATTGGAAGCGTGTATTCGTCATCCCCGTACTGGCGTATCATCCGTAGTAATGGTATGGGGCGTCATTGGTTACACGTCTCGGTCACCTTTTGTTCGCATTGACGGTGCTTTGAACAGGGGACATTACATTTCAGATGTGTTACGACCCATGGCTCTACCCTTCATTCGATCCCCGCGAAACCCTACATTTCAGCAGGATAATGCACGACCGCATGTTGCAAGCCCTGTACAGGCCTTTCTGGATACAGAAAATGTTCGACAGCTGCCCTGGCCAGCACATTCTCCAGATCTCTCGCCAATTGAAAACGGCTGGCCATTGGTGGCCCAGCAACTGGCTCGTCACATACGCCAGCCACTACTCTTGATGAACTGTGGTAACGTGTTGAAGCTGCATGGGCAGATGTGCCTGTACACGCCATCCAAGCTCTATTTGACTCAATGCCCAGGCGTATCAAGGCCGTTATTACGGCCAGAGGTGGTTGTTCTGGGTACTGAAGTCTCAGGATCTATGCACCCAAACTGCGTGAAAATATAGTCACATGTCAGTTCGAGTATAATATATTTGTCGAATGAATACTAGTGTATCGTCTGCATTTCTTCTTGGTGTAGCAATTTTAATGGCCAGTAGTGTATTTCTTGTAGTAGAAAACTGTTCAAACTGTTCAAATGGCTCTGAGCGCTACGGGACTTAACATCTGAGGTCATCAGTCCCCTAGAACTTAAACCTAACTAACCTAAGGACATCACACACATCCATGCCCGAGGCAGGATTAGAACCTGCGACCGTAGCAGTCAAGCGGTTCTGGACTGAAGCGCCTAGAGCCGCTCGGCCACAGCGGTCGGCTAGAAAACTGTTATCAGTCGTTACAACCGTACTGTCAATAACTTTAACGCAATTTATCAAACGATACTTGTTTCGTTGGTAGGACTAATACTTCGTACACAGCTAAAATTTTTGAATTTTCTTTGTTCAACATAAAGAAACGAAACAACTGAGTAGTAACTGCCGGTTTTAATTGATATACACAGACGGGAAAAAAATCGCAACACCAAGGAGGAGTTGTGCGACAAAAATGAAAGTTAGTAAGCGAATTTCTACATATAGAAGATGTCTGTTCAAATTTCGCGGCAGTCGCATAAAAGTGGCACTTGTACCGGCACAATGAGAATGCATATCAGGTTTCCTTTCAGCCCACGTTGTAACGGTCATGAGCGTCAGTTACCTTTGAGATTGGACATGGCGAGTTGATATTCATAACGAATAACTTCAAGGCGACACGCGTTTAACACCACCTCACTTAGACCCAGATCGTGTAAAAGGGCTACGAGAAAACGGATGTTGCCTCTGCATAAAAACCATGCAGGAATATAGCCACTGTACATGATTTCTGGCAGTGGCGGTCTCCAGAATGTACGGTCGTCAGAAGACTGGCCTCTGGACGGCCACGTCGCACTACTGAGAGGGAAGACCACCGTGTTCGGCGTGTGGCTCTGGCGCATCGCAACGTATCTGCTGCAGCAATTTCAGCAGCACGTGTCCCAGCAGTGACATAAAGAAGTCACAAATCGGTTCTTTCCAGGATAGCTCTGAACCAGCGTGGATTTCACTGGATCCAAGCCTCAGCAATTTGCGATTTCAGTGCTGTCAAGCGAGACCTCATTGGAGAGCAGATGATGGTATGTTGTTTTTTTCTGATGAAAGTTGGATTTGTCTCGGTGCCAGTGATTGCCGTGTGTTAGTTAGAAGTAGGCCAGTTGATGGCCTGCAACCAACCTGTGTGCTAGACACATTGGACGTACACCTAGAGCTACCGTTTGCGTTACGATTTCGTATGACACTAGGAGCATTCTCGTGGTTATCCCACGCACCATGACTGCAAAATTGTACGTCAGTCTGGTGATTCGATCTGTTATGCTCCTATTCGCGAACAGGATTCCAGGGTGTGTTTTCCAACAGGACAACGCTCGCCCACACACCGCTATTGTAACGAAACATTCTCTACATAATGTAGACATGTTGCGTTGGCTTGCTTGATCACTAGATGTTATCTCCAGTAGGGCACATTTGGATCATCGGATGACAATCCCAGCGTCATCCGCAACCAGCATAAGCAGCCACTGTATTGACCGACCACGTGCAACAGACATGGAACTCTATGCACGTTTGCCTGATACATTCAACATTCTGGTGTTCCTACCAGTTATTAATGTACCAGAAATTCACATGTACAATGGATTATCATTCGAATACAAAATTGGAGATTTGTGATAAGGTCTTATGGGACCAAACTACTGAGGTCATCGGTCCCTAAGCTTACACACTACTTAATCTAACTTACGATGAGGACAACACACACCCATGCCCGAGGGAAGACTCGAACCTCCGACGGGAAAGCAGCGAGGCCCGTTCACGGCGTCTCAGTCCGCACGGCTCGAATACATTAACCTGCGATCTTGCAATGTTAATCACTGTGGTAGGTTACCTAGGCAGATGTATTCCCATAATTTCGTTCTCTTCATTAATTACTTTTTGATGGTGCAATTTTTTTCCCGTCAATGTTGATTTGTAGATTTGGCACCATCGAAGCAGCTTATAGTGGCAGGAGTCGTGGGTTGGGGGTGCGGGGGGGGGGGGGGGATTAGGGGATTATGGAGAGGGAGAGTAACGTCCACCTGTATGGCATAAATCGATCATGGTTGGATTGATCATTAATGAAATTCTTTAACCACATTTAAATGCAACAAAAGTTACAATCTCGGAAACGTATTTTCACTGTCGTGTTTACATCGATTTTGCAAGTGTGATTAAATGCCGGTTTTCAGAGCATCAGCTGGTTTACACGAATCGTGCCTGTAAAATCAGCTGTTCGGTTTAGTGTGTAAGGCAACGCGAGTTTATTAGTATTTTCACGATTTTCACTAAATAGGGAATATCGTTACCTTAAGGTGTCGATGAAGATAAACAGGAGTAGATTTTTGGGGAAAAAATAATTATAAGCTTCACGGACGCCGATATCTGTATCAGTGAAATTGTTTTATTATAGCCAAATAGGTCACAAGCGTTGTAGAAAAATGTGGACAGTGAATATATGTGTGGTATTCCAACATTTAAGAGACTCGGAACGACTAGAAAATTCCCAAATGGGTAAACGTATATTTATGTTTCTGTACAGGCAGCGTACTTCTCGTTACCAGCCATTGATTGTGTACTACTACATTTTCCATTAAATGAGAGAATGAGGATAAAGATTTCTAAGTTACATAGCTACGCAAGACGTAAGAATGTTGTCAAGTGTATGTATTTTTCTAATTCAGCAAATGTGTCGACATTAAAGCATCATTTTCCATCTCATAAAAATAAAATTCGCTTTTTTTCCCCTTCAGTCAACACAGACGTTTCATCCTCATTAACCAAGTTTTTAAAAGGCCACTAACAGCCTGACAACCTAATCTTAAGTCAAACGCCGTAGAGTGTTTACAAGGGAGATAAAATCCAGCCGCCCAACGGCCCCATTCCAGAATCGATATCAGAGTGTTTACAAGATGAGCTACAATCTGTCAGGAAATTGGTTTACAAAAAACAAGGTCTCTGGAGCCCATATAAACGTAGTATTAGAAATCAGAGCGATCAAATGGTTCAAATGGCTCTGAGCACTATGGGACTTAACATCCGAGGTCATCAGTCCCCTAGAACTTAGAACTACTTAAACCTAACTAACCTAAGCACATCACACACATTCATACCCGGGGCAGGATTCCAACCTGCGATCGTAGCGGTCGCGCGGTTCCAGACTGTAGCGCCTAGAACCGCTCGGCCACACCGGCCGGCTTCAGAGCGATCGATGTTTCACTAAAAGCTAATTTTTAACGGAAATGTTGCTTAAGACTCTTACAACCAACAACTTCCGTCGTGAAGCTATGAAAGCATAGATTGATCTTCGATCTAATATTATGAATCGGATGAAGCTGGGATACAGTTTTCCACCTCTCCACTTCCCGTAAGCATTTTAGTCGTCAAATCGATATGGAAAAATGTGTGTGAATTCCTAATGGATCAGTTAACCACTAACACACAAACACTGTATATTTCATACAACAGTCTTTCATGGCCGGTGTTCCTTCGATAATACTTCAGTGCTGTATATAAAACTATTCCATGACTTTCCGTCTCCCACTACGGGAGACACTTTTGGAAATGGTTGTCGTTTTACCTCCGGAGATGTCACCTGGAATCGGAGACGAATCGTCAGGGCATAGTTTTCTACATAGACCACAGAATTTTTAATACGGTATACTGTAATTGAACTCATATAAGGTGATAGGTCCATAGAAAATAAAGAAAATCTATTTATTTAACTGACAGACGAGAAAAATGGTTGTATACTCCAAGCAAAAAGTTCTAGAACCTCACTAAATTACGTACCTCACTCACAATGTTGTCTGGTAAGTGAATCCAATTAAGTATACCATAGGTAAAAATTAAACATCGAATGCAGTATATATTGTGATCAGTCACACTGCCTGCTACTGTTTTCTTCGTAATTGAGTAAGTAAATGGAGAAAGAACAGCTAGTGATATACGTTCAGTTAAGAAGAGAAGTTAGTTTTACAAATAGTTTTATAAGAAACGGAAAAAAATTTCAAGGAGTTTGATTTGCCCGTGGCAGTTCATTAGTTTACTCATGAGCTTCCAGTAATTTCCCGTCCCCGTTTTGGCACTGATATCGTTCCTCAGAGTAAACCACCATGCTTTTTGAGTGCCCAAAATTGGTAACAGTAATTCCGGACGGTCTCACTGCGGCTGTTGCAAACTGAGGTGAGGTGTCTGGCTTGAGCTTCAATCCGTGAAGCCCATAAGTCCATCAGTGCCATCGACATACTGGCTGGCTGAGGATAGAACGACAAAATCGAAAATCTAGATGGGCATGAAAGGCAAAGTAATACAAATATGTACAAGGCAGTGTTCCTCTTCAATCAGTATTTCGTTAGTAGATCGCCTTCAGGGACTGTGTAAGTGAAAAAAAAGAAAAGAAAAAGAAACTGACGCTTACAGTCACCACACACGTGAAATGAAAATGTAGCGATGTGGTGGCAGGCATTGTTATAAGATGATTGTACACTGCAAACATTTAGGTACAAACATTCCACTTCGCAAAATTGTGGTGGTGAGGTTTCATGGACGATAAAACTGTGGTTTAATCTGTTATATCATGCACTAAACGAGTAGCCACAAGTTAATTAAAATCGATAAACTAATATACTCCCTCGTCTCCCCTTCTCCCTCCTTCCCCCACCCACCAGGGATTCGCTAAGATTTAACAAATACTATGAACCTCATATATAAGAATGCTACCGTAGCTAGACATAAATAGCTTTTCACCCAGCTGACACTTTTATCTTTTATCCGGGTACGTTATGACACAATTACACATTCGTGAAATAGTGAACGTCTCAGGTCAGAAATACTACGACGTAATGAAACAGTTCAGTGTCAATAACATAAATGATTTGTTTTCCACTTCGTCAAATAATTAGGAAGACAATGTCAAATACATAAATCCGTGCCGGCCGTGGTGGCCATGCGGTTCTAGGCGCAGTAGTCCGGAACCGCGCGACTGTTACGGTCGCAGGTTCGAATCCTGCCTCTGGCATGGATGTGTGTGATGTCCTTAGGTTAGTTAGGTTTAAGTAGTTCTAAGTTCTAGGGGACTGATGACCTCAGAAGTTAAGTCCCATAGTGCTCAGAGCCATTTGAACCATAAATGCGTAAATGTATTGACCCTTGTTTCACACTTACGTAGTCATGGGGTACGATTTCTGAGATAGTTACATAAAAAAAACGACCTCTGGAAAAAACACAAGATAACGAATAATGAATGTTATCCTATATATACAGGGTGTTACAAAAAGGTACGGCCAAACTTTCAGGAAACATTCCTCACACACAAATAAAGAAAAGATGTTATGTGGACATGTGTCCGGAAACGCTTAATTTTCATGTTAGAGCTCATTTTAGTTTCGTCAGTATGCACTGTACTTCCTCGATTCACCGCCAGTTGGCCCATTTGAAGGAAGGTAATGTTGACTTCGGTGCTTGTGTTGACATGCGACTCATTGCTCTACAGTACTAGCATGAAGCACATCTGAAAGAAGCATCGACAGGTTAGTGTTCATCACGAACGTTGTTTTGCAGTCAGTGCAATGTTTACAAATGCGGAGTTGGCAGATGCCCATTTGATGTATGGATTAGCACGGGGCAATAGCCGTGGCGCGGTACGTTTTTATCGGGACAGATTTCCAGAACGAAGGTGTCCCGACAGGAAGACGTTCGAAGCAATTGATCGGCGTCTTAGGGAGCACGGAACATTCCAGCCTATGACTCGCGACTGGGGAAGACCTAGAGCGACGAGGACACCTGCAATGGACGAGGAAATTCTTCGTGCAGTTGACGATAACCCTAATGTCAGCGTCAGAGAAGTTGC
Organism: Schistocerca piceifrons; assembly: GCF_021461385.2. Taxonomy (NCBI): domain Eukaryota; kingdom Metazoa; phylum Arthropoda; class Insecta; order Orthoptera; family Acrididae; genus Schistocerca; species Schistocerca piceifrons. Next base: position 348,113,671 of record NC_060138.1, read on the forward strand.
TGCTGTACAAGGTAACGTTGACCACGCCACTGTATGGAGAGTGCTACGGGAGAACCAGTTGTTTCCGTACCATGTACAGCATGTGCAGGCACTGTCAGCAGCTGATTGGCCTCCACGGGTACACTTCTGCGAATGGTTCATCCAACAAAGAGTCAATCCTCATTTCAGTGCAAATGTTCTGTTGCTGTGTGTTTCCATTCTATGATTAATGTGATTTGAAGATAAGTAATAAAATGAGCTCTAACATGGAAAGTAAGCGTTTCCGGACACATGTCCACATAACATCTTTTCTTTATTTGTGTGTGAGGAATGTTTCCTGAAAGTTTGGCCGTACCTTTTTGTAACACCCTGTATATATGCATTAATCGTTCTGTAAGACAAATAGTTCATGTTTAATCACAGTGTGAACATAAATAACAAAACTGTCTTTTCTCTTTAGACTGCTATTTCCACACTTGATTAAAATAGCAAATTCTTGTTATTATACGCTGAGAATCGTACATATACAGTTATCAACAATGGCCATCACATGAACTGCAAAATTTCAGTTAACTTTAGCAATTTGCCCGGCTAGTCTTTTTCAGTATATAAAATCCTATCTGTTGGTAGATACGACGTTTCATAGAGGAATAGGTGACAAATCACTACAGTTACACGCACAAAAACTGCAGTATAACTTGTCAACACTTCGACTGGAATGCCTGTAAAGGTACGTCGACTTCAATTTTGGAACGAATGTTTTGCAAGTATTACTTCGAGCACAGAATCATACTGAAGACGGCCACACCATTAATGATACAGATACGGCAATCGTGACTAAGACGTTCCACTCAAAGCATTGTGGGCATGACATAATTTCGACCACTGAAGGCAACGCAATGTTACGGGCATAGTACTCAAGGTGTTAAAAAACAATAGCAAAAAGATTTTAATTATTTCACTCGTTCCAGTTTTGTTTAGCCTCACATAATATCGTTTTTATCACACTGAACGCATTTGTACGAATATTAAGTTCTAATTGTTATCAGGGGCTGTTAAAGATTTCGCGGGGCCACAACACTGATCAACTGCGGGGTCCCTAACCAGCAATTTGCACTAATATTCTTTAAAACGTATTATTTCACTCGCACAAAACTTTTAATAAAATTTTATTTCACTAATTCAACCACTAACTGGTACTCTGCAGCTTGATTTTAGAACCATCATCTGAGTAATGTGATCAACATCACGCGGACAGCAAAACAACCGAAACACTTTACATACAAGGAGAAATCATAGAAATGAAGTTAATATTCGGGATCGCAAAATACTTAGCCGTCCAAATAGAGAAACTCAGCAAGTGATCGTGGTGCTCTCACTCTTGTTTTCGCATAGTGTGTGGTAGCCACTGTTGCGTAACTTCATCACACGAATTATCAGCAAGCAGAAACGCAACTGCAAGAGCTGACTTTCGCAGAAGGCCTCGAAATTGATTATAAATCCTTGCAGCCCACCTTAAAAAGTCGAATGTGTCGAATTATGAACTTACAAATTTTAGACCTCTGGATAGAGTAAAAATTCGTGACATACTGCATAGTTCCTTGCCACACGGAACAATGTAACGATACATGGGTTGGGAAAGTCTAGTCTAGGGCTGATACGGGCCACAAATTGGGGAAACACACTAAGATAAGCGACTTTGACAAAGCGCAGAGTCATATGACCGCACACTAGGGAACGAACGTCTCGGAAAGGGCGAAGCTGGTTTGCTGTCGACGTGCTCCAATCGTATCTGTCCCAAGTCATAGAAGGGTGGTGAAACCATCACTAAGCGACAAGGCGTTGAACGTCCACTCATCATCGCAAAACCTGGAGGTCGGAGGCTTGACGGCTCTCTAGCAATACGAAAGCACACGACGAAAATTTCTGACTTACGCACAAAATTTCTAATAAAATTGTTTCACTAATTTAAGCTATAACAGGTGCTATGTAGCTTGAGTTTTGAACCACCATCCGAGCCATGTGATCATCATCATGCAAGACAGCTGAAACCATATATGGCAAAACCATATAAAATCGATCATCCTATACCAAAAATTTCTAACCATGAAAATAAATCTAAAAATGCTGGTAAGTTGCAAAAATAATACGGACGTGGAAGGTACTGAATCCTCTCCGTCGTTCTCATGAGTCGTAACACGTTTCGGGCATAGACCGTCATCAGATGACATGTTAACAAATAGTAAATGGAGGTGCAAATGGAAATGGAAATGCTGCGTGGCTAGGGCCTCCCGTCGAGAGACCGTTCGCCTGGAGCAAGTCTTTCGATTTGACGCCACTTCGGCGACTTGCGTGTCGATGGGGATGAAATCATGATGATACGGACAATACAATACAACACCCAGTCCCTGAGTGGAGAAAATCTCCGACCCAGCAGGGAATCAAATCCGGGTCGGTAGGTATGACGTTCCTTCGCGCTGACCACTCGGCTACCAGGGCGGACGAGATGCAAATAATGTCATCATACAATAGAGCTTTGGCAAAGAAAAGAGGGTATATAAATCTCAAACGAAATTAATTATACAGAATTTTGAAGAACATAAGCACATATCATTTAAGATCGTTATGTGCATTGATAAGGACGTTGAATAATGTCTGTACACATGGGCTGTCGCATACAAACAGCAGACCCCACGTAATTTTATTAGCGAACTGTTTTTCTGAAGTCATATTGCAAACGTGAAGACGATATGTAACCCTATGTTTGTTTTATGAAATCTGCACTAATTCACCGTGTTCCAATGTTGACTTTCTTGTACAACCGAACTGGTAAAAACGAAATAACTACTTTAATTAATTTTATATCGAATATGGTGGCCCACAATGACATATCACACCGAAACTGGTTCTATATGACGCTGTTGTTAGTTGAATGTTTTGTTCTATTAGACTTTTTACAACTGACTTTCTTGCATATCAGTGCTTATGAGCTTTTATTACTTTATATTAATATTTCGATTTTACACGTCATACGTACGGATATAATTCAACGTCCTTGTCAACAAGTACAACGATCTTAGTTGGTTGTTAAAAATTGTGTACAATTAATTTCATTTGAGATTTACGTAACTTCATTTCTTTGGTAAAACTGTTTTCAGTGATGAATTTATTTGCACTTCTCTTTATTATTTTTTACCAAGTCATCTGAAGATTGGCTATGCCCAAAACGCGTCATGGGCACACTGAAGGATTCACAGTACTATTTGGAACTGTATTACTCATGCGACTTAGCTGCATTTTTAATTCAACTTATATAGTTTGATGTAAATGCGGTCGCACACTTCTACGAGGATTTCGGGTCAGATTTATAAAAAATGCTAATTTCAAAAAATTTTCGCGTCGCTTCTGATCTGACCGCATTTTAAAAAATGTTAACGAATTTTACCGGTCAGTTGTCCACATGCAGAAAAACTGATATCAGTTACGTTTAGTGCAGCACCTTACTAATCAGACAACTTTACTATACTCAAAAATTTTCACGAGATCATATTGAGATTTTTGAATGTGTATCTTGCAAGTCAGTTAATAAGCTACAACCATCAAATTCTGATATAATTATAAGACTTTATGTGTGTATTGTATATTAAACAGGGGACCAAGAGACGAGGGAGAGGCTTCGTCCCGCCGTAGCCCTCAGTGGTATACAACCCCACTACAGGCCAGTCCACCCAACCCACCGCCACCCCACACCGAACCCAGAGTTACTGTGCGGTTCGGCCGCAGTGGACCCGCTCCCGAAACAGCTCGTTAAACCGCGTAGCCGATCAGGCAATATAAGACCTTAGTCGAAACCGTAGCACTGAAGGATTTTTTAAATAAATTACACGAAAAGTAAGTGGGATAAAGTTTGAAAAACGAGGAATCTTTGAACGTTTTTAGCCGCTGTTGGCATTACCAACATTATAGTCCTCATAAAAATCACTCTCCAGGACACGACCAATTTATTCAGTTCAAAATGTTCAAACGTGTGTGAAATCTTACGGGACTTAACATCTGAGGTCATCAGTCCCCCAGAACTTAGAACTACTTAAACCTAACTAACCTAAGGACATCACACACATCCATGCCCGAGGCAGGATTCGAACATGCGACTGTAGCAGTCACGCGGTTCCGGACTGAAGTGCCTAGAACCGCTCGGCTACCGCGGCCGTCTATCCTAAGGACAAACACACACACACCTATGCCCGAGGGAGGACTTCAACCTCCGCCGGGACCAGCCGCACAGTCCATGACTGCAGCGCCCCAGACCGCTCGGCTAATCCCGCGTGGCAATTTATTCAGGGTCTTCTTCTGGACAACAAATATAATTAGTCGGAATCACACATTTGCTTGTAAAAATCTTACAGTAAAACTTATGTCAGCTATTTCTTTCGTGTTATGTTGATTCCTCGTTAAAAATAAAATCTCGCATTTCCGGTAATTGGCTACCGGAGAGTCATAAAACATGTAATGTTCCTCGTTGTCGTATGATCCGAAATCTGTGGCACGTACATAAGTTACATTTTCTGTTTAAGCGTCACTCCATATCTGCGAAAGATACTTCAATGGTATTGCAATTGTTTCACCCGGCAGTAGATTGCAGGCGTCAAAAAGCCAGATTTAGAGGTTTTTCATTTCATAAGTCTGAGTAAAAATATTTAATCTAACAGAATCGGAAGCATTAATTTTTTTCGTTGTATTATTTGCATGTTCAATACAATCCCACTGTCAGAAGCGTGTCTGCCTAAATCTCTGAAAGCCGTTTGGAAGCGTGTAGAATTCTTCAGTGTTGTCAGTTATCTTTCTTTTCCTTTGCTATGGAATACTAGATCGTTATCGGACCCGGTCATAGCGGGAAAAGCACGTAAGGATTTTGCTAGAAAAATCCGATTGTTTCGTACAGCCGCAAAATATCAGTGCAACGGCGGGAATCAGAAGTGCCAAATTCCATCCAAATGTTTACGGAACTTTCTTCAAATCTCATATTCCCAAGTATTACAATTAAAATATCAGTGTTGACTATTGAGTAAATGCTCGATGTTGTTACTACTTTGACCAGTATTATGAACAGTTTGAGTGTCTCCCTCCTCGTGTTCGTGACAAATTAGGTCTTCACTGATTGCTTGACTAGCAGTAACATATCCAGGCCAATACTCGTAGTACATGTCGTGAAAAATGAGGATGCTTCTTTTCGTGATCATCTGCACCCTGTCCTGTTGTGACTAGTTAGTAATTAAAAAATTTACCAGAGCTTCTTTCAGCTTAATGTTTTTAAATTATTTAGTAAAATTAGAAGGTCTAACTTGGCTGCATTCATGAGATGTGAATCGAGTGACAAGAATGTAACGAGTAGATAGCGGTTCTCAGCGTAGGATATTTAAAAGCGTAGGGTCGTTCTTCCCGTTTTTGGAAGAAAAGATGACAACGAAAATGTCTGAAAACAAACATTTTCCTAATGAAACGTCAGAATCTACGCACATCTTTCATATCAGACGTATTGTGATAATGCCATGTACTTATTTCTTGACGCAGCATGAACCGACGTCCATGGAGCTACAACGTCTCTAGCCGTTACAGCCCACATAGGCTGTTTCAGGGTCATGTACTCCAACGGCTGTACACGGGTTTGGTCGTAAAACGATGAGACGTAGTTTCGGTCGTGGGCTCTCGTACTGTAAAGCAGGACAGGCGGCGATCTGTGGTAGATCTGATGAGAGTACAGCCTTCCAGCAGTGTAACTGTCTGAGACATAAGGCCAGAATCGGGCTACAGTGGTTTTATTACAAGCACATTGAAACACTATAGACGAACGTACTGTAAAGTTGCACTGTGCTTGAACTTTGAACTGCTGCTTAGACGTGTGTGGCAACATGCGCAAAGGCACCATATCTGTTGGTATACAGGCAGGAAATTCAGATACCACGCGAGAAGTCGGTTATTACTCATACAAATTGTGAAACCTCCAACGAAAGTGTGTTGAGCACAAGAAAAGTCATGAGTTTGTTAGAAGAGATGAGGAATACATGTCCGACCTATTTACGAGTTTGTTTTGTTACTAGATCGCTATGAACGACGGAAATAAAATTTGGAACAGAAATAAATGAAGATGTCATTAGCTCTGTCGACGCTGAGTACACTAGAAGATGAGTAGTAACTAAGTTGCAAAAGAAAGCTGAGAAAAATTCAAGCAGCGTCTCGCTTAAAAAACCATCCCGGCCTTCATCTGAAGTTCTTCACGCACGTCAAGGAACACACAATTTACAGTGTCCAGGCGAGGACTCAAACCTTGATCCTTGTGGGTACGAACGGTATCAGCTCTCTTAGCAACGCGACATATCTCGCAGCACTGGATAAAGAAAATATGTCATCTTCGTCTGCACATCAAATAATGAGCCACATGCATGTGTAGTGTATGTGTGTGTGTGTGTGTGTGTGTGTGTGTGTTGTGGAATACAAAGTTTTAAAATCTTTGTTGCAAGAACTGTACCATATTTCTGTACAGAGGAGCACTAGTATAGAGCAGTAGTATACGCAAAATACAAAATGTGTCTTAGTTTTGTTCGTCAGTCTTCACAATGCGCGAATTAGCACCATTCATTCTATTTTATGAAGAAGACCTGTCAGATTCAACAGAAATCCGTCGTTAGTGAAATTACTGACGAAAAATTCAGAAGCATTTCGTCTAATTTATACAGAATTTTCATCGTGATGCAGTGGAATAACAATCGGAGGTGATTTATCCTTGTAGCACATGCTGTGGCTTTGTGCTTTCATGCCATGCACCGATAAACGGATCTGCCGATTTGTTGGGGGAAATTCAACCTGAACCAGTTAAATAACACTGTCTGACAATAATTACGCAAGATGGTGCACTTTATTTAAACACTGCAAGTAATAGACCACTGACATAAAATTGTGTGTATTTTCGAACGTTTTCAGAATTCATTCTATTTCACTAAACCACATTTTACGAACTACATTATATTTACATTTTTTACTCCCCTGTGGCCTGCTGCGCACTGTTACGTAATTTTTCCACAATAAATATTGACGTTACGTGATAGGCTTTAGCGCGGCCGCTACGGTCGCAGGTTCAAATCCTGCCTCGGGCATGGGTATGTATGATGTCCTTAGGTTAGTTAGGTTTAAGTAGTTCTAAGTCTAGGAGACTGCTGACCTCAGTTGTTGAGTCCCATAGTGCTTAGAGTCATTTGAGCCATTTTTGGTACGCTTTACACTGTTAACAAACTTTGCTTAACAGTTATTAGCTGATATGACTGTTTCAGATCGGTCAGTGAAACAGTCGAACAATCAGACTTTTTGTCAGATTTCTTTTACACCTCAGTTACTGCTCTGTTTCTAGTGCACTCAGGGTCGATGGAGCTAATGACACTTTCCTTTATTTCTACTTCAAATTTTATTTCTGAGTTCTTGTAACAAATCTTAGTCATCTCTCCTTCCTACAAAATCATTACGTTTCTTTATGGTCAGTATCATTTCGTTGGAAGTTCACATTGGTATGAACTAATAATTGATTAATTAATAACAGGTTTCTTGCGTAGGCTAAACGTCGAAGGATCAGTTTTCTTCGTGTCTATTAACAGATATGCTGCCTTCGCACGTGTTGTCATACACGTCGTAAGCAGCAATATCGTGCAATACACGTCAGATTTCTATGACTTCATCCATACTAATCACAAAGGCGGAACATGTCTCGTGCACCACCTCTGACATACAAAAACCTGTACCTTTTCTGCGCGCCTTCATCTGCACCTAGGGCGGGGGAGACGTTATTATCTGCGTGACTGGAATCAAGAATGAATCCAGCGACGGGTTGCTTGAACGGGTAGGGTCTAGAAACACAAATACATGGAAGGCACACACGTGCCCTGCATGCGTACCTTCTATTATCAATTTCAGAGGTGATGAATTTGCGAGGATAGAACCTGGTCCTCATTTCATTTTCACGTGCTATTTAAACTCTGATCTTCATGCTTTAAAATATGGAGTTACAGAGCATGACTGAAGTATTGTACAGAAAGGACACAAATGTGTACTATTTTAATTTTAATAGTGGCGCCAGGAATGTCCCATTCCATTTAAATGAAAAGCTATAATATGTGCACACTCCGATAACTCTTCCAAGAATATGTATTGAATGTCGTAACAATAAATCTTCCTTGAAAAAAATTTTGCAGTAAACATATTTTTTTTAAATGTGCGACATATGTACCATTAGTTTCAGTTGCAAATATTATTTTCACAGTGTGTGACTGATTCGAAATAACTAGCGTGTCGATCTTTTATTATCACGGATTGTCCGTGTAAATGATGCTCTAAGTAATTCGATTACAATTGAGCTAAATAAAAATGAGAAAATAGTGTATGTTGCGAATCATTATAGTACATGTTACGGGATTAGTCACCATAACAACACACAAATTTCGTGAAATAATTACGGCAAATAATTCTTGAACGTCACATTCTTACTTCAACAACGGTATAATATTATTTATAATTGTCAGGAGAATATGAGCAGTATTTTAGTGGTGGTAACAGTGACGCATACATTTCACATGCGTGGTTGAGAGTCCCGTGTTATTTTGGCTTTCTTTCACGCAGCTATCACTTGTCTTCCATTCTGTCATACCCCACGTCTCTGTAGGTACAACATTGCGAAGTAAGTGCATTTCTGTAGTGACGAGCAGCCATTCTACCTCAGCACGTTACATATAAAAATTTACTGAACATTCAAAATGGTTCAAATGGCTCTGAGCACTATGAGACTTAACATCTGAGGTCATCAGTCCCCTAGACTTAGAACTACTTAAACCTAACTAACCTAAGGACATCACACGCATCCATGCCCGAGGCAGGATTCGAACCTGCGTCCGTGGCGATCGCGCGGTTCCGGACTGAAGCGCCTAGAACCGCTCGGCCACATAAGCCGACTACTGAACACTCGCTCTTGTTAAAGGAGGTGTGGTCTACAAATGTGGGTGCAATGCTGCACTCGTCTCTTCATTGAGTTACGAATAATAGTAGTAATATTCGTCTTCTGTTGCTAACAAATGGTGAAAAGAAAAAGGAAAAGTACTCACTGATTTCTGTGTTGTAAAATCACAACAAAAGGTTAACACGAAAGTGTTTTAATCGGTTTCTTACTGGAAACACGATCATAACATTACTCACAATGTGAGTTTATTGGGCAATGTCAAGTCGGACATCTATTTAGTGGATCTTCCCAATTCTTCAGGGTGACACATGATTACATCTAGGATAGAAACGGACACCATGCGACGTATATACTCATTCTAGGCCATCATTCGCTGTGGAAAACACTGATTTGTCGAAAAGATTACATTCCGTCAGTCGCTGTTGATGTTACCCTCAGAAGACGGCAATCGGTGGAATCGATGGTGATCACGAAATTTCGTCTTGACTGCCGGACGTTTGCTTTGTAATCCAGCCTTCATAAACAAGTAACAATAATTTAGTGTGGCACAAGAGCCAGAAGCAAGCCTTTCAGTTGTATGTCACTTCGGCGAATTGTGTCCGAAATCTACACCGATTACCCAACCGGGCAAAGGGGACTTACAGTTTAAAACGGAATCCGAAGCACGTGTCGTTCATTGCGACTCCTCATTTCATTGAAACGTTAATACTAGATCAAAACTGAAAATTTTTGGGGTTCGACCAGGATTTGACCCGCTCCACTCTCGGTTTCCAGGCAAGCGCTTCATGACGCCTTTTTTTTTCGTCCTATCTGTCTGCTTCTCCGTTAACTTTCCTCAGCAGTTCTATACAGATGTCGCATGATGAAGATGGCCGCTCCCCTGACCGAACGTGCTGAGCTACCACGCTGGCTACCAGCAGACTCCAAAAACGGGTGCCAGTGCTTCTCAGCCGGTGACTCTGGAAACGAAGTAGTGATGTTTCACCTGCACCGCGTTTGAAAAAGAGTTTGTGTGGAGTGTTTACATGTTTATCGTGGAGTGGGGGTGCTGCACGCCACAGTACAGTTCGCATGCGCCTACTGGCTTCGTCAGCATCACGATACCGTTTTATCCGCCGTTCGCTGTGCGCTCAAGAATGCCGCACTGTCCGTGACTATTATAGAACGAATGCTAAGATGTCAGACATAATTCGCTGTGTTAGAGAGTCAGTACAATAATACTACTATAACGTGAGGGAATAGTGTCTAGAGTGACAGCTCCACAAAGATGTCCTCCTTCGGGCAAGGCGGATCTACAAGGAAGTTGAGAACCTAGTCTCTCTAAATGTGACAACACAGGGCTTTGCTCCGTAGGCAGTTAGTTTTCGAAAGTAGTCAAGGTCGTACCTACGATTTTCAAATGGCTCTGAGCACTATGGGACTTAACTTCTAAGGTCATCAGTCTCCTAGAACTTACAACTACTTAAACCTAACTAACCTAAGGACATCACACACATCTATGCCCGAGGCAGGATTCGAACCTGCGACCGTAGCGGTCCCGCGGTTCCAGACTGTAGCCCCTAGAACCGCTCGGCCACCACGGCTGGCCTTACGATATGTGTTTTTTGTATATTTCAGATAGATAATTAAAAGTATTTAATGAAACTGAAGAGAAACTGTACTTTGTAAAAAATTATAAGCTAGTATAACGATCTAAGTAAGAATAATAATGTAATATGCGGTTATAGATAATCACGACGCATATTGCTTCTCATAGTCTTTCAATCAGTCTCCATCAACTCATTACACGCCGATGTGTAAGGTTTTTGTGGCGACTATTGGGCAAAAGAAAGTTCCATGTTCCGAAGTGTCTTTTCGTTAATATACATGTTGGGGCGATGATATGAATGTTAAGAATGGTTTTATGATATTGATAACCCAACGCGTTGTCAAGCCGATGTTTAGGAGGAGAGTGTCGCAACGATAATGAGGAACAATAAGCGTTACCATTACTTATTTTTTTGAAAGAAACTCCCTTTTACTGTTTTCTTCTAAATTGGTGGTTTGACTAGTAGCCTCTCCTTGCCAGAATCCAATAATATAATAATAAAAAAATTTTACGTTTGTGCTGCTGCTGCTATTGGTGTTGTAATAGACTCAATAATTAGTTTCTGGCAATATTCGCCATGCGGCAGACTGTGGAAAAATGTAATTATTATTATTATTTATATAATTGTTGTTGTTATTGTCTTTCATGTTGTTACGGTTCTTACTATAACAGTAAACACAGCGAATGACATTACTATGCTGGATTTTGCATTTATTAGCAGTCGGCTAATTCTCATAGGAGTATTAATGTTATTATGTGGGTGGGCTAACAGCAAATTATGCTGTCCGTTTTTTCATACTTGCCACTGCAAGTGCCTCTGTTATGGAAAATTAAACTGCGTATCATCGGAATGGGGGGATGTTTCTCAAATACTCATAGTACTTGAGTTTCACGGTAAGAGAGAAATGGATAAAAAAAAGTTATTACAACTTAAAATGGAATCGGATCTCTGTCGTAGCATACAGAAAGCCAACAGGTTGACCATTCAGTTACAGTAACGATCAGCATAAATTCTCCTGTTAAGTATTTATATAGCTTCTCTACTGCCAAAGATGGCGGGTTTTTTAATCACAAAAGCTTTTATGTCTTCTTGGAACAAGTCTGGAATACAGACAGGACCACGTTTGCATAAAATTTGTAATGATGATTCCTCTTTCGCGCTTTCTCAAAGTAATCCGGAAGAAGTGGCATATTCCATTTCATTCGCGTACTGGTGTACTGAACAAAGACGCTGGCTGCAATTTTTCGCCAGGACATTTTATGCTGCCGAGTGTAAATACTGATAAGGTCACCCTTTTAGAAGAGCATTTGGAGCGTGTTTTAGTCGGATTAGTGGCTGATCTGACTATACCTCTCAAAATTATTTGTGCAGCACGAAACTAAATTAATTCGGCAGTAGCATAGCGATTCGTGAGATTAGATCAACAGAAATTCTAAGTCGATCTTGAAAGTGTTTAAAGACAAAGCGAGACTGTAAGCTCCCCAAGAAACAAACCTCGAGCTGAAACGATGAGAAAGTTGTGATGCTATTTGGCGTACTTCGAAAAAGTACTGTTCTCGCTATTATAGTAATTAGCGTTAAAAGAGCATATTAAATTTTGTCAAGTAAGGTACATTCAGATTGTAAACTTCCAAAAAGGAAAATTGATAGAGTAATGTGATCATATCTTCTTATTCTTCTCAGTGTAATCATCGTTAAGTTTCACCTTTGCCCGAACTTCCTAGTATTATTTAAAATTTTCTCAGTGATGTGGATGTGGCAAGTGCATCAATGTGATTCGATTTTACAGACTGGTGTTTAAGATAACCTAAGAAGTATCTTATGACTTCGTTTTCAAAATGATCAAGATGCCTTCCATTCTATCAGCTGGATTTAGTCCCATAAACAACGTTCAGAATTGTTCCGGCTTGCAGTTCGAATTACACTTTCTGAAAATGCAAAGCTAGTTACCAATGTCGAGAAGCTACCCACAAGTCTTTAATTGTAGTATTAGTTGTGTGGATGGTAGGCAGAATATTAAAAATTAAGGAAGGATGCGCACATACAAGAGCATCTTCTAGGCAGAACAACAAATGCGAGTAGGAACGATATCGTCTGATGACTGGCTTACTTATAGCAACGCCCATCAAGTTACGCTATGTGAGAGATTGTTTAATTAGACCTGTCTGCCATTGGTGAAAGCAGCGGTGGAGCTGTGTGTGTGTGTGTGTGTGTGTGTGTGTGTGTGTGTGTGTGTGTGTGTGTGTGTGTGTGAGAGAGAGAGAGAGAGAGAGAGAGAGAGAGAGAGAGAGAGAGAGAGAGAGACGTAGGCAGGTATTCTGCCATCGTGCATTCCATTGAGACGACGTCTCCCATTCTCTGTGACGTCTGATTTCCTTCCACTTCCGCTGAATTCTGTGTATCTGGTTTCGCGTGCTGCTGAATAATCGTATGCACGTCAGAACGATTTGCTTCTCACCTCTACTGCCGTCATCGGCGTTTATGCTAGGTTATTCGCTATTCAGTCACTGTGCAAAACAATTAAAACTCTGTGTTCCACAACACGAACGTCCTGTTAGTGCCGACTGTACTCACTCTTTCTTTATGGTACTCAACCAAAATAATAGGTGCAGAAACATATTCAGTTATGGCTCTTTATCGTCTGTATCATCTACTTACCAGTAACCTCCCCACCCTTGTTTCTTTGAAGACTCCGATGTATAAATCGGTTTGTTTATCACTCATCTGAATGTTCATAACGTCATATCACCTGAATTATGCCTTGTACAATGACATACATTCTAGGTTCATTCAGTGGTGTATATGGATACTAACTGCAAAATGTGTTGCTAATAGAGTCGTGCTTGATGCTAAAGTTTTGTAGCATGGTTAACGATAACGTGGCGTGCGATAAACGTCTTTCCTTTGATTATTTTGTGTGTGTGTGGGGGGGAGGGGGGACAGATTTTTCGAAGTGTTTTGAAATTATATACTGGATGAATATAGTCTGGGTAATTTGCGCGCGATGACTCGGTTGTTAATTATATGAAATACTGAAAATCAAATTTTTATTGCCCCTCGATACCGTTAGAGGGACAACCTGCAATTACGATTGGATGGCGGTTTAGCCTGGTAGCAGTACAGGTTGTCTCAGCAATGTGTGACATTTTATACGGAAATACAGGTTTTCAGGGATGCGTTTACAGTGGCTCCGACAACGATGGCTAGAAACAGCCCGGTAACATTGGGCAACAAATTGGTCACACTGCGTTCGATCTCAGTCGCCAGTTTTTGGCAGGATCAGGGAAGTTAGAATAGATTCTATGAAGAAGCTTGGAATCTGTTCTAATGTCGTGCGTAATGTACACTCTTTCCTCAGTTCCTCCAATAACCAGACAAGTCTCATTAGTAAATGAGATGAAGATGGAGACGATCTGTTACATACTCAATGTGATTCGTGATGACACTGTAAAGCTAGATAAAAAAATAGAAACTGCACTAGTTCACAACCATTCAGCAAAATAGACAAACGTTAAATAACCTTCAGTGACTGTCACTCAGCATTTGTGTGAAAGACAACTATAAATTTTACTGTAAGGTGCTCTGAACACCTAAAGCGCTGACAAATGGAAACACACGCAGCACCACCTCATATAATAGGCTCACCACATTCACGGCATAAAAACACCAGTAAGCAGCAATAATAATTCGCAGACGGCTAGTGCCCATTTAGCAGAACCAAAAAACTACCTAAGAAAGCAAACTGATTCCGTCGTTCCAGGTCTGCACGTTCTTGTGGTAAGATTGGCAGCACTGCGACCGCACACGTACTGACTTGCTGATTTGAAAAGATGGACCATTTTCGGCCGATGTCGGTCGTCGTCGGAATGTTCAGATGTCGGTATTACTGTGTCCATAGCCTAAGCAATTTCCGAATAGAGGAAAGACGAGCGCAAAAGCAGTTTCTCAGCCTCAGTATGGTGACATGCTCCAGCTGTCAGCTGTTCTGGTACCAACTGCAGTAAAACGCCTGGATGTCATTGCCGTTCTCCTGCTGTCTGTTTCTGGGTGACACTTGCGTGGCTTTCCTGGTCCTTTGTCAAATTCACATTCTTTTCTTTTTAATTTTTTGAACATTTAATACTGCTTCCAAAATGCAAGACTAGTGCGAGCGATCTTTAGCGACAGGAAACGAGTTGGGTTTCATGAAAATCGTCCTGTAATGAGTGGAAATAGATGGCACTGTTCCAGGACCAGTTGTAACTATGTCCTTCCTGGGTAGTGTGCTGGCAGAAAAACTAGGCAGTATCGAAATATTGACGCTTAATTCCTTGGGCCTGCTCTGCCGTTTCGGATAATGCATACTTGTCAGCAGATGAACGTCTTAATCTCTCCATTTTTCCCACGAAAATACACATCTGATAACAGTATCTGGACACACAAATGTAATACGAAATGAGCACTAGTTATTACGAAAGTCGGACTCGCCACTATAAATGGAGGGGGGAGTATTGTTAGTAGAGAAGCCGTGACAGTAAAATAGATTGGTTAGGAGAGCTCGATGACCATGGAAGTCGTCTAGTCATCGGATGTCGCCTGAGTAACAAATCCACCAGGGACATTTCAATCCGTATAAAGTTGCCCAAGTCGACTGTGTGTGATGTGCCGAGACGGAAACGCGAAGGTACAACCACAGTTAAGCCAACAGCAGGCAAACCTCATTCACTGACGGAAATTACTGTCTATCTTTGAGCAGTGCGGTTGTAAAAGAGCACATGAAATCACTCGTGATTTCCGATTGTTGTTGTTGATTCGGGGGAAGCGACCAAACAGCGAGGTCGTCGGTCCCATCGGATTAAGGAATAATAGGGAAGGAAGTCGGCCGTGCCCTTTCAAAGGAACCATCCCGGCATTTGCCTGAAGCGATTTAAGGAAATCACGGAAAACCGAAATCAGGATGGCCGGACGCGGGATTGAACCGTCCTCCCGAATGTGAGTCCAGTATGCTAACCACTGCGCCACCTCGCTTGGTCGTGATTTCCGAAATGCTACCAGCAGTCGATCTAGCACAATGAATGTGAGAAAGGAGTTCAAAAGACTTGCATGCTATGGTCGAGCAGCTCGTCGTCATAAGCTACACACTTCTGCAGCTAATGCTAACAAGGGAAACTCCCAATCGCACCACCTCCCCCCCCCCCCATCCCGCCCTCAGATTTAGTGGTAAGATGGCTCTGTGGATAGTCCGTTAAAAACTGAACACAGATCAAGCATGAAAACCGGAAGAAAGTGTACAGGACCGTGAAAAATACGAAAGTAGTAACAGTGAACGGCCTAAAACAAGAAGCGCAATATAGAGCACCCACGGAGAGAATCAGCGTAGCGGTGAAATGTTTATGGTGTTGAACTGCCACACTGGCGAGACGTTTTCAAATCTCCTACGTACCATTTTTTTCCCCCATGACGTTTGAACTGCCGGCTGGTCATTGAAATGTTTGTTCCCTTCTGTAGTCTTGGCAGTTGTCATACTATACACTGGTTATAGAATGTATCATGTGGCAAGAATGCGTTACTAGTGCAAGTAAATGTGACGAATAGTGAGAGCTGGTGAGATATCACATAAACGTCTCACAGAAGTGAAAACAACAAATAAAAAGGTGTGAACTATATTACAACAAAAAAATTCGAGTCAAGAACGACCCTTGAAAAACGTTAAATGTTTTGACAGAGCACAGAGAAACTCTGTGATTGTGAAACTGTTACGTTGTTATGTGATAAACTACTATGTTTAAATCATTTCCTTGGGAGTGATCACATTCATACGAACATTTATATGGGACAAGGAGGCATATATCTCACTCACTTACCAGTCGCACAAATTAGGTGCGTCGACAAGAGATTTCTATCACATGACACACGTACTGTCACTAATGCCGAGTATGACACACCAGGCGTGTTTTCCGGTGGAGAATTCGGTTGACTTACCGCCTTGTCATCAAACGTCTGCGGCTCCCAAAAAAATGGTTCAAATGGCTCTGAGCACTATGGGACTCAACTTCTGAGGTCATTAGTCCCCTAGAACTTAGGTCAGTTAGGTTTAACTAGTTCTAAGGACATCACAAACATCCATGCCCGAGGCAGGATTCGAACCTGCGACCGTAGCGGTCTTGCGGTTCCAGACTGCAGCGCCTTTAACCGCACGGCCACTTCGGCCGGCCTGCGGCTCCCATTCGAAAGCCACTTCCTTTCGGCTGCTAATAGAGCGGGTGTGCAGAGTCAACTGTCATTATAGGTCACTACCTTACACCTCGCTGTAGCAACGCTACACCACGACACAGACACGTATTTGAATAAAGCGAAAAGCGAAAAAAATTATTGGCACGAAGGAGATTTGAACACGGTTGGCCGCGCGGGATTAGCCGAGCGGTCTCAGGCGCTGCAGTCACGGACCGTGCGGCTGGTCCCGGCGGAGGTTCGAGTCCTCCCTCGGGCATGGGCGTGTGTGTTTGTCCTTAGGATAATTTAGGTTAAGTAGTGTGTAAGCTTAGGGACTGATGACCTTAGCAGTTAAGGCCCATAAGATTTCACACACATTTGAACATTTTTTTGAACACGGTTCACCCATTTTGAAGTCAAACACCGTAATCACTCCACGACGACAATATTTCTCTGCGCGGCTGCTCTATGAGTATATCACACTTCTTGTCCTTGCAGCGTTCATTGTTTCTATTTTGCTCTTTTTTTCACAGCCCTGTACACTTCTTCCTCTTTTCATGCTTAATCTGTTCAGTTCTGACCACTATGTCTGATGGGCGGGGGGTTGAGGGTGCGATGAGTAGTTTCCCTTGTAAGCAAGGCTTGAGGCTCTGTAAAGAGCGACGCCATTGAACAGTGCATGGGTGGAAAGGAGAGATTTGGAGTGTGAGTGGCAATGGGTTGACGTTGAGACATGGGGACGGGTGTACATTTTATTCCGTATGTCAATTATTGGGAGCTACGTTACTTTCGACCGTGTTTCAAGCTCAGTACAGCCATGTAGAGAAACAATTTCTGCTCTCAGTCCTATGGCCCTGTTTTCGGTTTTCTGTTATCTCAGTTTGAAACAATATACGAACTGTTAATAAAATTTTATTCAACCTTTTCAGAGAAGGTCCGGTAATACAGCAATGCGTTTTAGAAATACTGAGCGTGTGTGTTTAGTTCAGTCAGTTACCCTTGTTAGTGCCAAATTCAGATCCCGGTACGTCGGATTTCGAACATTTCAAGTATGATGGTAGTTTTCAATTTTTGTAGTCCTGTCTTCCTCAGTTGCGTGTAATATTACACACATTAGCACAGGCTCCCTACTACACTTAACCAGGTGGGATTGACGGAGGACATCGAAAGGGTGCAGAAAAGGGCAGCTCGTTTTGTATTATCACGTAATAGGGGAGATAGTGTGGCAGATATGATACGCGAATTGGGATGGAAGTCATTAAAGCAAAGACGTTTTTCGTAGCGGCGACATCTATTTACGAAATTTGTCACCAACTTTCTGTTCCGAATGGGAAAATATTTTGTTGAGCCCAACCTACATAGGTGGGAATGATCATGAAAATAAAATAAGAGCTCGAACAGAAAGGTTTAGGTGTGGAATGGTAGAGAGATAGTATGATTGTGGTTCGATGAACCCTCTGCCAAGTACTTAAATGTGAATTGCAGAGTAATCGTGTAAATGTAGATAAAAATCGTTCCTCACACAACCATAAAAAAAATCTCGCCGCCCCCTTCGTCTTCTGGACACACACACACACACACACACACACACAAACCACAAGAAAATGCATACACAAACTCGAAAGTTAGGAATATCATTCGATCTTTGGCAGTAACATGTGACAGTCGGCAAAACAAACCAAAACGTTGCATCAAAACAAGTGTTCTGTTCCCAGTGCTGTTAAATGTGGGGAAAATACCGCAAATTGGCATTTGTAAGAAGAGGAATGACACCAATAAAGCAACAGGAGCATAATATGTAGAAAATCGTCCACGCAACCTGTAAGTACAGTTCAAAATATTACTAGAAAATAGCAAACACCAACCAATAGGTACATTGACCAAAATGTAAACTAAATAGCAAAAATATGTACAAATTCCAGGCCACTGAAGATGCCTTGCAGAAAATATAGGCGAAACGCGTATGGCACTAAAATTGTGTTCCATTCAGTTGTAATCAGACGGTCCGTAAAGAAAAAAACCATCAGTACACCGTAATATTATAATAGTAATGAGCTGATTGAAATCTCGATACGAAACTTCTGGTTTTCATTTTTAGAAGTTTCCCTATATCATACCCACAGAATTTTAAGTTATTTCCTCAAAGAATAGGAAGACCGTTCCCGTCGTCTTTTCACATATGCAGCGACCAAGTGCTTCGAGCCTATTGACGACGCTGTCGGCTGTATATTAGGTCCTAGCAAGAAATAAACAGAGAATATTTTATAAAGGCAGCTACCAGCCACTAACACGATGACATTTTGCTTTAACATTCTTTACTTTTTATTTCCTTAACGGTTTCCAATATTTTACCAGCCTTGTATTTATAGGACGAACTTATAACCAGCTCTTGATACTTTGAATGTCATCCAGTGAAAACATTTCAAACTGCCAAATTTTCGATCAGGAAATGAAACTTGAGGTTAAATTCAAGGTGGAATCGTATTATACACCAATAGCCCATGTAGTTACAGTGAATGTGTCCTGCTTGTTTTGCAGGCTTGCACTTTTTCTATGTAACACGATTTACTGCATTGAATAAACATATCGGTATCACAACGTTGCGTATTTATTAATCATAATCACGAATGCACAGAGCTAATGGGGGTCACCATTTGCACTTGTACATTGAACAAAGGGATATTACATTACCATCACGTGTCATGGATGCTCTGATAGCAAGCAAAGACGCCATAAAGCAAAGATACCCGTTCATTGCATACGCCTGAAAGAGATGACAATAATATCGATATATTCTCAGCAATAACAAACGTATAATGCATCGAGCAGTAGACACTACTTAAACAAAGAATAATGAAAAATATTCGTGTTTCGCAAATGCATTGAGCAGCCCTTTGATGTGGTAGCTAAGGTGTTTGTCATGTTAGTAGCTTAAAATCAGATTCAAATTCAGACGAGCACTTTCAGAGGCTCCAGCTTTCGCCTGCATTTTGTGTGTTTGATTTAATATCGCAGTGCACATCATTTTCTATGCCAACCCCCCCCCCCTCTCTCCCCCATTTCTATCTTCACTGTTCTCAGAGTGGAAAAGAGAGTTCAGTATCCCCTTCACTGTATGTGCCCGCTGTGGAGTATTACAGTATTCAGGCCAACATTTGGGTAAAGACTGATGTAATTCAGTTAACGAAAACACAATGTCCAAAATGTTGTAAATGCTCATGATTCTTGTTTCTCCAGAGATACTGTGTCTCCTAAAATTCTCAGGGACTGCAAATCAAGGACTAGCCAGAGTACTATTTCCACGCAAAAGCTGATAGCCTCTGGCCGCTAGATGTTTGTTCCCAGTCAGAAGAATTTAAAAAACGCGATAAGAAAGTGTCTCGGCCTGCTGGGTTAAAAACAGTATGGGATTAGATCCGTATACAGGAAACTTAACATTCAAGGGCGTTACGATCAACAAATTCAACTGTATCCTAAACATTACTTTGTAATGCGACATTGCTGAAAAACAGAATTCACAAAGTTGGTTTGAAAAAATCATTTTGAGTCTGAAATTCGTATTGTTGTTGTTCTTCTTGCACTCGCCATTAAACTGATGGAGGAACCTGTGAGGGGTAAATGAAGTCCGATAGATCGATAACAGCACCATTTTTAGAAGCACTGATAAAAAATTACGTGGTTTTTTGGTCAACAGTAAACGGTAACACCACAACACGTTCTTAAGAGGATAGAATACTCCAATATTATGGAAAGTTATATCGCACGAGAGAGACTTCCTACAACGCTAAAATAGTATCTTAGAGAGGTAAGACGACGAATGATAGTTCTAAACGGTTTTCTGTGGCAGGTGGGGCCTGAAACGTCACATGAAGAGCGTCGAGGCCCACGAGAAAGGCAGGCCGCAGTGCGTACATCACGGGGGTAGGCCTCACTCACCTCAGCTGACAAAATGCATTTCTAAATTTGTTAACTCGCAGCTGGGCATGTACGTACTAACGAGAATTGCATCTTCTCCTAGAATCTGCTATTATGAAGTATTACTGATTAACAGTGCTACAATAAAATTTAATTGAAGATCAGTAATCGATATAAATGGTATAACGTCTTGTTTATAGCATTTAGTCTCTTTTGCTTAACAGTCCTTATTTCATACAAGAAGTGGTGCCTTATGCAACTGATAATCATTTTGGAATTATTTTAATTTCATTGTACCCCAGTACAGCCGTAACAAATCATAGGTAGTGTAACGTATTACTATCTTTACGACGTTTCTCATCGAGCCATATACGTTATCTCGCATTTCTAGCTGCTTCCCTCACACGCATAATGATAAAAATTCAGAAATTCAGGGTCGCCACCAGTCCAAGCCCTTCCTAACAATTTAGAAACAAACGGAGCTGTAAAATTATTAGTTTAATTACTTTAATAATTTACTTACAAGTACGTAGATTTCTTTAAGCAGCCAGATAAATAGCACTCCATGTCGTGCATGAAGCAACTTGATTCATTCAGGATTGGAAATCGGAGTAAGGGGGTAAGATCGACACCACAGAATTTATTTTTCACGTAGATTATTTATTGTATCTAAGTATTTGGTTGCACATCCTACCTACACATAACTGGTGCCTGACTAGAAATATTTAAGTAAGAATTACGTGAGAATGTAACAGAGCACAAATTAACTACAGCAAGAAGAAACACAAAAAAACGGGGGTGGGAGACAATGATACTATCATCTTCTTTGCATTCATACCATAAAAATATCTCAGTTAGATTCGCATTACGATTCTACGCATGCACTATTCTGGACAGAGGTTTAACCATTCCACGAAGCTGTGCGATAATTATTCAACATACTAACTGCGTCTGCTGCTTGCAAACGGCCGAACTAGAGCACGTGGTGCATTCTGACTCAAACTGTTGTGCTGCTTTGTAGAAAGCGCACGAAAGAACAGATATTCTTGCAGAAATTGTAGCTCATTAAACAAGCAAACGGTTAAAATAAAGCCTATTGCGGTGCCGTGGTGGACCAGAAGGGTCATTGATTACCAAACACGTGGCACAAAATCGACACACAAAGACCAAAGCAATTTCCACAAAATATAAGATTAAAAATCATTAAAAAAATAAGTCGTTTCACACGCTTCAGTTAAGCTGAAGTTCTTAAGTATTTCACCAGATAAACATAACGAAGTCCAAACTCAACCTGCTTTCTATCACCTGAAACCCCCCTTAGTAGCTACGATCCGTACTCACCAAGCGTTCACCGAAGAGTGCCCCTTCCTCTTTCCAGATTACCTAGCTCCCCGTGCAGCGGAAGCTACTAACCTCACACACAAAAACAGCCTTCGACACAGCCTACGACTAAGATGGGTAAACCTCTCTGTTCAGGTATTGGAAATCGAAGTTGGTCATCCTGTGCTCTCCTTCGGACGAGAAGCAACATCGTCTGCTCCCAGCAGACGATGACAAACTCAGCGTTTACCACAAAACAAAACTGAAACCCCACATTAAAACACACATATAATATCAATATTCAATAGGCGATTTGAGTGCTCAGTCTTTCTGGAAGAGTTCATGAATTGAGCTTAAATTAGGTAGTAAAATGAATAGGTTGTACCGAATTCGACAAGCGTCTTGTGAAACGACTTCACAGAGACGTTTCAGTAAGCCTAAGGACTTCCGATCATTCTGTGACTAATAACAGTGAGACTCGATAATAGCAGATACCAGTAAAAGACGCAATTCTCGTTTGTATGTACACACCTAGTTACAGGTGTAGAAGCGCATTTTGTCAGCTGAGCTGATCGAGCGAGCTGAGGCCTACCTTCGTGACGTACGCGCCGCGGCCTGCCTTTCTAGTGGGCCTCGAAGAGCGCAGTTGGTCATGCGTCCACCTGACTTCATCAGGAAATAATCTCTCTACCACCAGCTCATAATCAACAACTGGTCAGCATAGGAAGCAAGCGCTCCATAACGAAGGCGGAAGAAGGTGTAGAATAGTGGTTCCCAACCTTTCTTGGGCCATTACCCCTGAGTCCAATCACATATTACCTAGTACCTCCCTCTGTTCCCTCCTCCCTATCAATAACATTAGCTGAAAATTGTCAACTTGAAGAAAGATAACTGATAATTACTTGTTCAGGTGTTTTGTTAAACCATGGACTGATGAGTCATTGTGACAATCAGTACTGTTTGTTTCTAACAACCTTATTTAAAGAATATGAAGCAATTCTCAGTGCATTGCAAGAATTACCTAAAAGTCCTCCTTAGAAAAAAAAAAAAGCTTAACTATCGGTACTGAGGGTAGACATTTGTTAAAAGATATTCTTTCTTCGCATTATTCCTCTGCATATAGACACCTGCTTCACCCACACCCTGCAGTCCCACTTAAAACCAATCAAGGTAAAATGTGTGCACAATAATTATTGTTCATAAATCACTTGACTCCTGGAATCCCTGTTTCTGAATTACCGGAAACTGTTCGACTTCAGGATACCAACACTTTGTGCTTGAACACTAATAGTAATAATAATAATAATAATAATAATAATAATAATAATAATAATAATAATAATAAGACAAGGTAGACCCCGTGGAGGCCCGGGAAAAGAATAGGCCTCCGGTATGTTCTGCCAGTCGTAAAAGGCGACTAAAAGAACAAACCACTAATAGGGCTAACCCCCCTTTTAGTGTGATTACTTGGTTCAGGACAGAACTAAAGAAGCCTCGGACAAGCGCCGTCATGGTCGGGGACGACGCTTAAACCCTATGCCCGCCCACAATGGTGACGACACTGCTAGCCAACTGGAAAATGATTTAAATCCAAACAGAGGTGTTTTGCAGGATATGCTTCCTGCAACCACCCTAGAAGGAAAACAAAGACAGAGGATGAGATGGTCAGATGAAGTTAATCGACACCTCATGTTCTGTTATTACCAAGCAACAAACCTAGGAACCAACACAACTGGATACAGATCACAAGTATACACAACATTTATTACCAGATACCCGGAATTAAAATTTTTAACAGAACAACGACTAGCTGATCAGATTCGTGTAATAATAAAAAATAACAGGATACCCCAGTCAGAATTAGAAAACATCAAACAACAAGTACAACAAATACTGGAACAAAATAATGTGCAATAAGAAGGAGAAGAAAATACAGTAATGGACTCAAACATCCCAGAGCAAACAAACAAAGAACAACACGCGTCAACTAAACAATCAGAGGAAAACGAAATCTTAGGACAGCCACCAGAACAAGCACAAATAGAACATGAAGTGACACACGTTAGATATAGAAGAAAAAT
This sequence comes from Schistocerca piceifrons, assembly GCF_021461385.2. Classification (NCBI taxonomy): domain Eukaryota; kingdom Metazoa; phylum Arthropoda; class Insecta; order Orthoptera; family Acrididae; genus Schistocerca; species Schistocerca piceifrons. Next base: position 348,137,742 of record NC_060138.1, read on the forward strand.
TTCAGTTGACATATATAGAATACAAAGACACAAATACAGACATTAGACCATTCTTGCATAGACCACCAAATAACCCACAAGTCGAAACAACAATAAAAACTATCAACACAATCATACACAACAAAATAAATGAAAATACAACTATGCAAGAGTTACAACTACTGGTTTATGTAGGAGCACTCACTACACTAAATATACACACTAGGCAGAGATCAGAACCAACCAACACACAGAAGAAACCCACAAAAGCAGCATGGCAACACAGGCTACAGATCAGAATAGAAAAACTGAGAAAAGACATTGGACAGCTAACACAATTTATAAGAAATGAAATATCAGACAAAAAACGTAAAAGGTTAGGTAAAATCTCACAACAAGAAGTAATAGAGCAATTAAATGCAAATGAGCAAAAATTACAAGCATTGGCCAAACGACTTAGAAGATACAAAAAAGTGAAAATAGAAGGAAACAAAACCAAACATTCAACACAAACCAAAAGAAATTTTACCGGACAATAGATAACACACACATTAAAATAGACAATCCACCAAACATAACAGACATGGAACACTTCTGGAGCAACATATGGTCAAACCCGGTACAACATAACAGGCATGCACGGTGGATACAAGCAGAAACAGACTCATACAAGATGATACCACAAATGCCTGAAGTGATAATTTTGCAACATGAAGTCACCCGAGCAATTAATTCTACGCACAATTGGAAAGCCCCTGGAAATGATAAAATAGCAAATTTCTGGCTAAAGAAGTTCACCTCAACACATTCACATCTAACTAAATTATTTAACAGTTACATTGCAGACCCATACACATTCCCTGATACACTTACACATGGAATAACTTACCTGAAACCTAAAGATCAAGCAGACACAGCAAACCCAGCTAAATATCGCCCCATAACATGCCTACCAACAATATACAAAATATTAACTTCAGTCATTACACAGAAATTAATGACACATACAACACAGAACAAAATTATAAATGAAGAACAAAAAGGCTGTTGCAAAGGAGCACGAGGATGTAAAGAGCAACTGATAATAGATGCAGAGGTGACATATCAAGCTAAAACTAAACAAAGGTCGCTACACTACGCATACATTGATTACCAAAAAGCTTTTGATAGTGTACCCCACTCATGGTTACTACAGATATTGGAAATATACAAAGTAGATCCTAAATTGATACAGTTCCTAAACATAGTAATGAAAAACTGGAAAACCACACTTAATATCCAAACAAATTCAAATAATATCACATCACATCCAATACAGATTAAGCGTGGAATATACCAAGGAGACTCATTAAGTCCTTTCTGGTTCTGTCTTGCTCTGAACCCACTGTCCAACATGCTAAATAATACAAATTATGGATATAATATTACTGGAACATACCCACACAAAATCACACATTTGCTATACATGGATGATCTAAAACTACTGGCAGCAACCAATCAACAACTCAACCAATTACTAAAGATAACAGAATTATTCAGCAATGATATAAATATGGCTTTTGGAACAGACGAATGTGAGAAAAATAGCATAGTCATAGTAAGAGTGATTTCAGGTGTGCCGCAGGGGAGTGTCATAGGACCGTTGCTATTCACAATATACATAAATGACCTTGTGGATGACATCGGAAGTTCACTGAGGCTTTTTGCGGATGATGCTGTGGTGTATCGAGAGGTTGTAACAATGGAAAATTGTACTGAAATGCAGGAGGATCTGCAACGAATTGACGCATGGTGCAGGGAATGGCAATTGAATCTCAATGTAGACAAGTGTAATGTGCTGCGAATACACAGAAAGATAGATCCTTTATCATTTAGCTACAAAATAGCAGGTCAGCAACTGGAAGCCGTTAATACCATAAATTATCTGGGAGTACGCATTAGGAGTGATTTAAAATGGAATGATCATATAATGTTGATCGGCTGTAAAGCAGATGCCAGACTGAGATTCATTGGAAGAATCCTAAGGAAATGCAATCCGAAAACAAAGGAAGTAGGTTACAGTACGCTTGTTCGCCCACTGCTTGAATACTGCTCAGCAGTGTGGGATCCGTACCAGATAGGGTTGATAGAAGAGATAGAGAAGAACCAACGGAGAGCAGCGCGCTTCGTTACAGGATCATTTAGTAATCGCGAAAGCGTTACGGAGATGATAGATAAACTCCAGTGGAAGACTCTGCAGGAGAGACGCTCAGTAGCTCGGTACGGGCTTTTGTCAAAGTTTCGAGAACATACCTTCACCGAAGAGTCAAGCAGTATATTGCTCCCTCCTACGTTTATCTCGCGAAGAGACCATGAGGATAAAATCAGAGAGATTAGAGCCCACACAGAGGCATACCGACAATCCTTCTTTCCACGAACAATACGAGACTGGAATAGAAGGGAGAACCGATAGAGGTACTCAAGGTACCCTCCGCCACACACCGTCAGGTGGCTTGCGGAGTATGGATGTAGATGTGGACAGGTGTAGAAAACACACTAAACAAGAAGATTACATATTGAATAACCACAGTGACTCCATAGAAGCGATGGAAAAAAACAGATGCCTATAAATATCTAGGATACAGACAAAAATAGGAATAGATAATACAAATATTAAAGAAGAACTAAAAGAAAAATATAGACAAAGACTAACAAAAATACTGAAAACAGAATTGACAGCAAGAAGCAAGACAAAAGCTATAAATACTTATGCTATACCAATATTGACCTACTCATTTGGAGTAGTGAAATGGAGTAACACAGACCTGGAAGCACTCAATACACTTACACGTTCACAATGCCACAAATATAGAATACATCACATACATTCAGCAACAGAAAGATTCACATTAAGCAGAAAGGAAGGAGGAAGGGGATTCATCGACATAAAAAACCTACATTATGGACAGGTAAACAATTTAAGAAAATTCTTTCTAGAACGAGCAGAAACTAGCAAAATACACAAAGCAATCACTCATATAAATACATCGGCTACACCACTGCAATTTCATAACCACTTCTACAACCCTTTAGATCACATAACATCAACAGATATAAATAAAGTAAATTGGAAAAAGAAAACACTACATGGTAAGCACCCGTATCATCTAACACAGCCACACATCAATCAAGACGCAGCCAACACATGGCTAAGAAAGGGTAATATATACAGTGAGATGGAAGGATTCATGATTGCAATACAGGATCAAACAATAAACACCAGATATTATAGCAAGTATATTATTAAAGATCCCAATACCACAACAGATAAATGCAGACTTTGCAAACAACAAATAGAAACAGTAGATCACATCACAAGTGGATGTACAATACTAGCAAATACAGAATACCCCAGAAGACATGACAATGTAGCAAAAATAATACATCAACAACTTGCCATAAAACATAAACTAATAAAACAACACGTTCCCACATACAAGTATGCACCACTAAATGTACTGGAGAAAGATGAATACAAATTATACTGGAACAGAACCATTATAACAGATAAAACAACACCACATAACAAACCTGACATCATACTCACCAATAAAAAGAAGAAATTAACACAACTAATCGAAATATCCATACCCAATACAACAAATATACAGAAGAAAACAGGAGAAAAAGTTGAAAAATACATCCAACTGGCTGAGGAAGTCAAGGACATGTGGCATCAGGATAAAGTTGACATTATAGCGATTATACTATCAACTACAGGAGTCATACCACACAATATACACCAATACATCAATGCAATACAGCTACGTCCAAACGTATATATACAACTACAGAAATCCGTAATTATTGATACGTGTTCAATAACCCGAAAGTTCCTAAATACAATGTAACATATACCGTACAGTTAAAAGGAAGTCACGCTTGATGAAGGTCCGCGTCACTTTCCATTTTTAACCAGACCTAAGGTCTGAGAAAAATAGAAATAATAAGACAAGGTAGACCCCATAGAGTGTAGCAGCCTTTACGTAGTTACTGTTGTGGTGTGCTGTCAATTTCTCTGTTTATTACTGCGAAGTGAATAATTGAACAATTTCTGATCTATTGCGGGGACTGCATAAAAATCGCAGAAGGCGCTTCCAGAAGATAATGAAGATGTGCCATCAATATGTCCTAATTGTACTGCCATACATACATGGTACAAAGTATGTACGTAACTGGTGGACTATGCAAGGAAGATGTTCATACATTCTCTGAAAAAAAATGTTATTACTTGTAACTTACATGTGATCGCTATTATAGTCGTACGAAATGGTTATAATAGTACTGAGCTTCTAAAAATAATTTGTCATGACCGAAACACAATCGAACATTTTTGTTTTTACCCCTCAGAAAATTACATTTTACCCTTGACGGGGCAATTAGCCCAGTTTTTGGAAACACCATTCTATACCCTCAGAATTAGCAGTTACTCTTATTACATCCCGTTTTCATCTCTGATTAGAGCGTTCTGCCCTATCTAGTACTTATTATTATTGCTTAAAAGTAATAAGAATGCAGTATTTTTGACGATGCGGTACTCGATGAATTACGTTTTTTGAAATTCAAAGCCTGTCCTTACGTGTTCAGTCAGTTCCTAATTTTAAAATAGGAACTTAGTGTACAAAAATCCATGTGGATGGTTTCCTGCTCGGCTTCGCAGCTGGATCTGCAACAACTGTAAAAATACTAACACTGCGCCCTGATTGAGATCTAACAATAAATCGTTAACATACAGCAAACGTAGCAATAGACGCTTGATGGAATTCTTTGGGACGCATTTTACAATTTCTGATCATGCAGATGATACTACGTTCCGCTATTATTATTATTTGAACTTTCAAGTGCAGCTTTCTTACACTGTTTTTTTTTTAAGAGAGAAAACTAAATATGTGATTAATCACTTGCTCAATGAAAAGGTAACTTTTCTTCTATGGTATTACGACTGATCAATCAAATTACTTTGACAAGCTTCAAAAGCTCCCAACTGGATGGTGTTACAGTCGCACTGCCTTTTGTCCGAACGATCCCAAGGTGTTAAAAACATCTTCTTTATGCACTTACACGTGAAAGTCATTGTGAGGGCAGTGTCTCTTTCTTTTGATTCGCTTACCTCAGTGAATAGCCACGCCCTGGCTTGAAATGAAGTGAATGTAGTAACTGCCTACTACTATTATTCCAACACAAATCCCAAGGAGGTACCCTATGCATGCTTGCTACTTGTTTGATAGGGAGGCACTAAAACAAATGTAACGAATGTAATAAATCTAAATGTATATTACTGAATGGTACTTTGGTACAGTTTGTTGTGAGACATTTGATGTACTAATACAGTACAATGGTACCTAATACAAGTTCGCTGTCTCTTGGCAGTCTTCTATCCTGCAACTTTAACTGAATGTGATATTGGAGACACTACAGGTTAGTTAAAGTTCTTTGCAAATAGCGACTGCTAAGTCAGAAGGCAGTCCTACGAGGACTGTACTGAGCTGGCTGCAGCCACTAAACAGCTCTCCCTGTCTCACAATGCCCGCAACGTGTCGTGTTGTGGTGCCTGTCGGCGGAAGGAATCCCATGTCCGCCAGTGAAAGCGGAAACAAAATAGTCTACAGTTGACAGCGTTCCCAATTGGTTGTCGACACCACAGGCAGACGTATACGACTTGCTGAAGAACGTGGTGGTGAAGCAGGAAGAGGTCCATGTTTGTGAACACCATCTGGAGGGAGCTGTACGGATCTCAGAGACGCCAGGCGACTGGTTGTTCCCATGTGGTGGCAGTGACCTCTCGTTGTATTTGTTATATACTTCCTGCTTGGTACACTATATGAAGTACATAATGTGGTCCAACCTGGAAAATATATTTGAAAGACAGCTGCGCTTTAAATGTCAGCAGGGTGCATAAAACGATCTATTTGCTAGTGACATTCTATTAGATCGGACTGAGGCTAAAATGTCTTTGCTACATCCTCACTTTAACAATACTATCGTGTATTACTAAGTCCAAGCTAATAAACAGTTCTTGGTGAAACAGCAAAAACTTGATAAGAGTTCGTTCTTCTGTGTTGGGGAGAATTTTTCTGATGACGTATTAGAAGAAGTAGGGGATCCTGTATCAGAATCAGAGTTGAAAACAGCTTTGGAAGACTTAAGATCAAATATGGCAGAAGGGATAAATAACATTCCATCGGAATTTCTAAAATCATTTGGGCAAGTGGCTGCGGTATTTTTATTCACATTGCTGGGTAAAATGTGTGAGACTGGCAGTATACCATCAGACTTTCGAAAAAAATCATCATATACACAATTTCGAAGGCAGCAAGAGCCGACAAGTGCGAGAATTGTCGCACCATTAACTTAATAGTTCATGCAGCCAAGTTGCTTGCAAGAATAATATACAGAAGAATGGAAAAGAAAATTCAAGATATGTTACATGACGATCATTTTGATCTTAGAAAGGTAAAGGCGCTAGAGAAGCAGATCTGAGGTTGCGGTTGATAATGGAAGGAACCGAAGAAAATACAAGACACATTCATAGGATCTGTCGACCTGAAAAAAAGCTTTCGACAAAGTGAAACGGACCGAGCGATGTGGCGCAGTGGTTAGCACACTTGACTCGCATTCGGGAGGACGACGGTTCAATCCCGCGTCCGGCATTCCTGATGTAGGTTTTCTGTGAATTCCCTAAATCGCTTCAGGCAAATGCCGGGATGATTCCTTTGAAAGGGCACGTCCGACTTCCTTCCCTATCCTCGCTGTTTGGTCTCCAATGATACTGTTATCCTCAGTGAAAGTGAAGAATTACAGTAGCTATTGAATGGAATGAAGAGCCTAATGAGGATAGAATGTGGACTGAGAGTAAATCTAAGAAAGACAGAAGTAATGAGAAGTAGCGGAAAAGAAAAGTGAGAAACTTAAAATAATACGTGATCACGAAGTAGATGAAGTTCAGGAATTCTACTACATAGGAAACAAAACAACCCTATGATGGACCGAGCAAGGACGACATAAAAAGCAGACTAGCACTGGCAAAAAGGCCATTCCTGGTCAAGATAAGTCTACTAGTATCAAACATAGGTCTTAAATCTGAGGAAGAAATTTCTGAGAATGCACGTTTGGAACACAGCGTTGTATGTTAGTGAGACATGGACTGCGGGAAAGCAGGAACACAAGAGAATACACACATTTGAGATGCGGCACTACAGAATAATCACGAACATCTGGGGGACTGACAAGGTAGGAATGAGGAGGTTCTCCGCAGAATCGGCGATGAAAGGACTATATAGTAACCGCTGCCAAGGAGGAGGGACAGGATGACAAGGCACTTCTTAAAATGTCAGGCAATAACTTCCATGGTAATAGATAGAGAGGAAGAGGGTAAAAGCTGTAGAGGAAGACAGAGATTGGAATGTATCAAGGAAGTAATTGAGGATGTATGTTGCAAGTGCTACTCTGAGATGAAGAGATTGGGGCCGGAGAGGAATTCGTCGAGGGCCGTATCAAACCAGTCAGAAGACTGATGACTCAAGAAACGGACGTTCATTCTATATCGTTCTTTCACATGGCACGTCTTGTCAATAGTAGCCAGCATAAGAAAAGAACTCGCGACCTGCTGTTCAAAGAATAGCAACAGCAGCTTCAACCAGTCAGTAATTTAACACGATATTTATTTTAATTTTGTACGCTCACTCAGTCATGTAAAATGCACCATTATGCAATAATCTGAAGTTCCTGAAATAAGATTGCATATTATGCCACACGGAATTTTTTAGCCTCCCAGAAGGAAGTCAGAATTTTCTTCAGAAATCTCAATCGTGTCAGAAACATTGTTTACATGAAATCATACCAGTTCACGAATTACTCAGCTTCCCTCGAAAAGAAAATTAAATCACTATTAGAAAATTACTAGAGTACCGAGCAGTATGCACTCACACTGCCATAGCCGAATCACTATTCGTCAAGACCTATGCGCGGAAAGCTCTCCCGCACACAGAACGCGCTATCGAAATGCTTTCAGATTGGCTGGAACGTACCGTGGACAATCAGCGTCATAACTTCCCGCTGGCAGCACTGTAATTTCCGTCCTTGCCCAATCCACAATTCTGAATTTAATTAATTTCCCAAGTTTGTATTTTCCAAAAAGGAGGTAAACTCAAAATATATCCATGTTTGCTAGTCTCGCGGACAAGAATAAAGATGTTCACATAATATCTAAACTGTCTACTGTACAATAACCATGCACAAGTATATGACACACTGCAGGATTACACAATATGATTCGTACGTCATATTCAGTGAGGTGACTAAAATCCTGGAATACCTCATAATATCGCGTCGGACCTTCTTTTGAGGCGTAGTGCAGCAACTGGACGTGGTATGGACTCAACAAGTCGTTTGAAGTCCCCTGCAGACATACCGAGCCGTGCTGCCTTCCTCTTTAGTCGTCCATAATTGGAATGTGTTGCCGGTGCAGGATTTTGTTCGGGAACTGACTTCTTGATTATGTACCATAAATGTTCGATGGTATTCATGTCGGGCGATCTGGGTGGCCAAATCGTTCACTAGAACAGTCCAGAATGTTCAGCGGAAGTGTTTAAACTCAGCAGAGTGTTTCTGGAACCACTCTTTAGTACTCTAGACATATCAGCGGTCCCATATCCCTCCAACTGCACACGTCTCGTACCATTACCGAGCCTCCACCAGCTTGAACAGTCCCCTGCTGACATGCAGGTTCTATGGATTCATGCGCTTATCTCCATACCCGTACACGTCCATCCGGTCGATACAATTTGAAACGTGACTCGTCCGACCAGGCAACATGTTTCCAGTCATCAACAGTCCAATATCGGTGTTGACGGCCCCAGGCGAGGCATAAAGCCTTGAATCGTGCAGTCATCAAGAGTACACGAGTGGGCCTTCGGCCCCGAAAGCTCATATCGATGATGTTTCGTTGAATGGTTCACATACTGACACTTGTTGATGGCCCAGCATTGAAATCTGCAGCAATCTACGGAAGGGTTGCACTTCCGTCACGCTGAACGATTCTCTACAGTCGTCGTTGGTCCCGTTCTAGCAGGATATTTTCCCGGCCGCAGCGATGTCGGAGATTTACCGGATTTCTGATATTCACGGTACACTCGTGAAATGGTCGTACGGGAAAACCCCACTTCATCGCTACCTCGGAAATGCTGTGTCTCTTGGTTCGTGCGCTGACTATAACACCACGTTCACACTTACTTTAATCTTGATAACCTGCCACTGTAGCAGCAGTAACGGATCTAACAACAGCACCAGACACTTGTGTTATGTAGTTGTTGCCGACCGCAGCGCCGTATTCTGCCCGTTTACATCTCTCTGTATTTGAATACTCATGCCTGTACCAGCGCTTCAGTGTATTTGGGAGGTTACATTATGTAAGAAATTGAGAAAGGGGAGAGTCAGAAATTATGTGATACTGCCTTGCATTTTCTGTGTCATTATAATACGTACAGGTAATCTGGGGAGAGTGCGAGAGGAAAGCAGGAAACAGCAATAGAGCCGGTGGCGCTCTACCTCGCCCCAGTGCTTCCCCTCTCACCGCTTTGTCCTATGAGGCGGGGACCCGGAATGCCGGCAGCGACCGCGGGAAGGGAACTATGCGCCGACAGCGACGGCGCGGCTCCCCATTTGCAGCGCTCCAGTAGTCCAGCTCCAGCCATAGCCGGGCCCGATTACACGACCGACTCTGTCCAACTGTGCCACTATGCGAGAACACACAGGCTCCAGCCCTACATCACAGCCGAGCACTAACGTGTCTAATCACTCGGCGGTCCCAGAGAATTAGATCCACTCCGACAAACCAGAGTAGTGTAGGGAACGCACGCTCTGTAGCATACTGGTCACCTTGTCCCGTTGCGTATCGTATGTCATACACCCGTGGCTGTAAATTACTTTGCTTCTGACGCATGTGTTACGATACCTAAGCTACTCTTTTATGTTTTCTATTCTTCCCTGTCAAACAACTGATCAAAAGAATTAGAGAAACATGGCTTTGGGCGTTTGCCATACTCCACTGAGCAGTAACTGAAGACTGGGTATGCTACCAAATTATACTTCTACATTTCACAAATTAAATGCACGACTCTGGTGTTTTCAAGCAGTATTTTGTGCCCGTTTTCCAGGCAGCGCTCAACTATTGCCGACTTGTCAAGCTCACTTTGCTTAATATGTCACTTGAGCTCGGTACAGCGCTTTGCAACTCTGTGAATTGTCTGACATATATATCCTGCCGCATTCACAAGGTACACCATACTAATGAATTCTCATTAGTAAATTCCCGTAGGTAGAGGCTCTTATCAACATAAAATTGTAATAGGCGTCACAGTGCATAAGTTACATATACTTTATGCCGCAGTTGCAACTGCAGTTGGCCGTGGTGTCAAGCACAAGGTGCATGTAACTTACGTAAATATTTTATCTTGTGACACCTTTTAAAATTTTATGTTGACAAGAGCCTCTACCTTTGGGCATTTACTAATGAGTAATCATTCTGGACTACGATATATGTAATCGGGTGCTATCTAAAGCCTTGGCTTGCAGTATGTTTCATCAATTTCGTTTATGACAAGAACCGCTCGGCTTCATCTAATCTATTGTGCCATCATCAGATGTAATACGTCCACTCTTCTGAAGAAGATATTTTTTCAAATATCTGGACCATGGCCAAGGGCTAATAAACCTTTATTTGCAACTGGTTGGCTGATTTTTCAACATCTTCAGATTTACACAGTTGCTATTTTGCAGCCATGTTTAACATTTTGACAGATAAATAACAAAAGAAGAACAGAAATGCTGAACTCAGTTTTCAAATGTTCAACTTGGGGACGTAGTTGAACTCCCTATTAACTGTAATCTACTGTAGATCTCACGAACAAAACACCGTACCCTGTAGTATGAAGGAAGAACAGGACACATCTGCCTACAAGAATGATCGCCGGAGTGATAAACTACCCTACACTGTTCTCGACATCAATGTCTTGAGGAATCTAATAACATATATTGAGCGCAAACGTTGTGAAGTGTCTAAAACCTAATAATCTCCCTGTCAACCAGCTTGGCCGGCCGGGGTGGCCGAGCGGTTCTAGGCGATACAGTTTGGAACCGCGCGACTGCTACGGTCGCAGGTTCGAATCCTGCCTCGGGCATGGATGTGCTTGATGTCCTTAGGTTAGTTAGGTTTAAGTAGTTCTAAGTTCTAGGGGACTGATGACCTCAGATGTTAAGTCCCATAGTGCTCAGAGCCATTTGAACCATTTTTTTTTTTTGTCAACCAGCATGGATTTCGAAAACATCGATCTCGTGAAACCCAACTCTCACATTCGTCATACGACATCCTGAAACCGTGTTCAAGGCACTCATCTAGATGGAGTACTTCTTAATTTCTGGAAGGCATTTCACCTAATACACTACCTATACTTGCAACCAAAAGTTCGTTCATATGTGGTATCATGCGAAATTTGTGTCTGAATTGAGGGTTTCTTGGTAAGAGTGATCCAGCATGTTATCTTGGATGGGATGTCATTACAGATGTAGAATTAATTTCGGATGTGCCTCAGGGAAGTGTGTTGGGCTCATAGCTATTCTTTTTGTATATTACTGACCTTGCAGACATTGTTGGTAGTAACCTCAGGCTTCGCAAGTGATGCAGGTACCTGTAATAATGTACTGTGAGAAAAGCTGCCAAAGCATTCTAAATCACCGTAGGGCGCCTGGCGGCGGGTACCCTGTTCCACTTACAAATAGGGCGAGAAAGAAACGACTGTTTATATGCCACTGTATGAGAGCCAGGATTTCTCTTACCTTGGTGCTCGTTACGCGCAAATTATGTTGGCGGCAGTAGAAGCGTTCGGCAGTCAGTTCTCTAAATTTTCTGTGTGGTGTAACTCGGAAAGAACGTCGCTTTCCCTCCAGGGATTACCAATTGAATTCCCGAAACATCTTCGTAATATTTGCGCGTTGTTAAATACTACCTGTGACGAATCTAGCAGCCCGCCTCTGAGTTGCTTCGATGTCTTCACTTAACCTGACTTGGTACAGATCCCAAACATTCCAGCAGAACTGAAGAATAGGTCGCGCCAGCATCCTATATGCGGTCACCTTTATGGATGAACCTAATTTTCCTAAAATTCTCCCAACAAACCGAAGTCGACCATTCGCCTTCCGTGCTGCAGTCCTCAGGTGCTTGTTCGATTTCATACTGCTTTGCAGCGTTACGCCCAGATATTTAAACGACATGAATGTGTCAAGCAGGACACTACTAATACTGTAGCCGTACATTATGGGGTTGTTTCTCTTACCCACCCGCATTAAGTTACATTTTTGTACATTTGGAGCTAGATGTCATTTATCACAGCAACTAGAAATTTTGTCTAAGTCACCTTGTATCCTTCTACAGTCACTCAACGCCGACACCTTCCCGTATACCACAGCATCATCAAAAATAAACCGGAGATTGCTGCCCATCCGTTCCTCCAAATCATTTACATATATAGAGAACAGCAGCGGTCCTATCACACGTCCCCTGGGGCACTCCTGACGATACCCATGTTTCGGTTGAACACTCACAGTCGGATGTTACTAAGATTTCAAAGTGGTACAAGATCGGTGACTTGTTTTAAATGTTCGGAAATGTAAAACTATGCGTTTCAGGAAACGAAAAAATGGTTCAAATGGCTCTGAGCACTATGGGACTTAACATCTGTGGTCATCAGTCCCCTAGAACTTAGAACTACTTAAACCTAACTAACCTAAGGACATCACACACATCCATGCCCGAGGCAGGATTCGAACCTGCGACCGTAGCGATCGCGCGGTTCCAGACCGTAGCGTCTAGAACCGCTCGGCCACTCCGGATCCTTGAGTCAACAGGTGGGGACGTTTGAAAGGCAACAGCCACCTGTACGAACAGTTCGACGACGTTTGCAGCAGCATGGGCTATAAGCTCGGAGACCATGGGTGCGGTTACCCTTCACGCTGCATCACAGACAGGAGCGCCTGCGATGGTGTACTCAACGACGAACCTGGGTGCACGAATGGCAAAACGTCATTTTTTCGGATGAATCCAGGTTCTGTTTACTGCATCATGATGGTCGCATCCGTGTTCGGCGACATCGCGATGAACGAACATTGGAAGCGTGTATTCGTCATCGCCATACTGGCGTATCACCCGGCGTCATGGTATGGGGGTGCCATTGGTTACACGTCTCGGTCACCTCTCCTTCGCATTGACGGCACTTTGAACAGTGGACGTTACATTTCAGATGTGTTACGACCCGTGGCTCTATCCTTCATTCGATCCCTGGGAAACCCTACATTTCAGCAGGATAATGCACGACCGCATGTTGCAGGTCCTGTACGGGCCTTTCTGGATACAGAAAACGTTCGACTGCTGCCCTGGCGAGCACACTCTCCAGATCTCTCGCCAATTGAAAACGTCTGGTCAATGGGGGCCGAGCAACTGGCTCGTCACAATACGCCAGTCACTACTCTTGATGAACTGTGGTATCATGTTGAAGCTGCATGGGCAGCTGTACCTGTACACGCCATCTAAGCTCTGTTTGACTCAATGCCCAGGCGTATCAAGGCCGTTATTACGGCCAGAGGTGGTTGTTCTGGGTACTGATTTCTCAGGATCTATGCACACAAATTGCGTGAAAATGTAATCACATGTCAGTTCTAGTAAAATGTATTTGTCCAATGAATACCCGTTTATCATCTGCATTTCTTCTTGGTGTAGCAGTTTTAATGGCCAGTAGTGTACGCATGAGGGGCATTCAATAAATAATGCAACACATTTTTCTGAAAGAAGGTTGGTTTCATTCAGAATTCCAATAAACCATGTTATTCCCCACTCTTTTGGCTACAAACCCTATTTTTCAACATAATCTCCGTTCACTGCGACAGCCTTACGCTTCTTTAATGCGAGGGCCTGTATGCCCACATGGTAGCACTCTACTGGTCGATGTCGGAGCCAATTTCTTACTGAATCAGTAACGTCCTATCATCAACGTACTGGTCCCTGCAGAATGCGTCTTTCATTGGGCCAAACAGTTGGAAGTCGGAAGGTGGGAGATACGGGCTGTATGATGCATGACGAATAGCAGTACATTGAAGCTTTGTGAGTTTCTCTCCGGTGCGCAGACCTACGTGAGGCCTTCGTTGATATCGAAGTTCGTTTGCACTTTCGTACTGTTTCTTGAATTTGCTGAGCGTACGCAATACATCTCAGAGTTAATCATTGCACCTTGAGGGAGGGCATCAAACAGAATAACCTCTTCAGTGACTCAGAAGATAGTTGCCCTGAGTTTACTGACTAAGGATGCAGCTTTGAACTTTTTCTTCAAATAAGAGGTGGTATGGCGCCACTCCATGGATTTCCGGTTTGTTTCTGGTTCGAAGTGATGAACCTATGTTCCGCCGGCCGTGGTGGCCGTGCGGTTCTAGGCGCTGCAGTCAGGAACCGCGGGACTGCTACGGTCGCAGGTTCGAATCCTGCCTCGGGCATGGATGTGTGTGATGTCCTTAGGTTAGTTAGGTTTAAATAGTTCTAAGTTCTAGGAGACTGATGACCATAGATGTTAAGTCCCATAGTGCTCAGAGCCATTTGAACCATTTTTTTTTTTTTTGAACCTATGTTCCACAAAAAAATTGGAGGATCAGCCTCGTAATGCGCAAGCACAGACGGTACTTCATTGCCTTTATACTCTTCTGCTAGGCGGCGAGTAACTGAGTGGACCAAACCTTTGAGTACTCTAGCTGGTGAGGAGTTTGTCAGCACTATCAGTAGAGACGTTCATTTGAGCAGTGAGGTGTTTGGTTTTGATTCGTCAATCACCTCAAATGAGTGTGTCCACACGTTCCATTGCACGAGTCACAGGTGTGGGAAATTCCACGATGTGCCACAACAAATTCCGCTCTTTTCAACCGAAATTGCCCGCGAAAAAAAGTGTTGGGTACTTACTGAACGCCATTGGTATATGTAAGTCCGCTATGGGGTGTGTAGTGTATCGCAGAGAATACTTGATACTGCTATTGCTTGCTCGAAGTGCTGTTCCATGTTGCTTGTAAGCGGGAACGCGGCCTTTGACTGGCTGCCGAGTTCTCTCTTGGACATGGTTTACGACCTTGTCTCCCACGGGTGGCCCTCAACGACGCGAGCATCCGGAATACTACTGGTTTCCCGGAATTACGCTGGCCGATTCCATACAAAACATTTGCCTTCATCAGCAGCTTGATGGGAATGGTACAACGGAAATCAACACAGGAAAAGCTTATTGCTTATTAACGTCAGTGTCACATCCAATGTGTATTGGAAAAATCGTCGATAATATAGCCTACACACAATGACGGTGCAATGACCTTTCGTGTTCGATTGCTTTTCGTCATTATGAACATTATTTTCCGGTAACCGTCACGTTTTAAACTTCTGGTGGATTTAAGGGCAAATTACGTTTCTTCAGTTCTCGAAGGTAATATGAGTGTTCCTCCAAAATTCACTATTTCACTTCCAACTGTAAAGTGCTATTGCTCATAGGATCCTCACCAGTATGATGAAAGCTAATCCACTGTCTAATCCCGTTTAGTAAGTTTAGTGTTCTAGGCTGCTGAATATCGTACTTCCAAGAAGTAGACGTTGATTGTAAGTTGGCGGACGTCGACGCTTTATTAGAACGTTCGGCAAGTAACTACGAAATTCTCCATCTCCTGATGCTATATTTTGCAAAATACGGAATAGCGACATAACCATTATGTTTTGTGATGTTAAAAGGCGTAGCTTGTAGTAGAGAACTTGAAAAATATGTTCCGTGTTTCTGCGTGTATTCCCACAATATATTAGATATAGATGAGGACAGAAACAAGCTGTACAGTAATATAAAGACGGACCTGCAGAACCTAACACTGATAAATAAGAACTGAATAAAAGTAACCATAGATAAAGGCACAGAGATGCTGAAACATGGTTTTGGGATTGACCATAACAGACGGAACTGAAAACCCGAAAATCCACGATTTTTATAAATTGTGTAGTTCAACAGATTAATCAGAATTCCACATTATTCACAGTTAACTAGCAGCTGTTTCTCTGTGTTTTTGAAAGTACTACAGAAATATTCTACGACATCGTCGCTCAGGGACATACACCGTAGCACTAAGCAATTAACGAGCACAAAAGCGAGTCCCCGTCGTGCGAGGTTATAAGAATGATCTGACGACGGATTTTTGAACATCCGAAACCGGTAATGGTTAAAACGAAAAACCTTTTTATACCAAGCTATTGGCTGATTGGTGTATTCGAGCTACAGTCATTATAACTCTACTGCAGCCATGTTTCTCAAAATGTCTGTCTTAGACAAGATAGCGTTAACACATTATTGGGATACCAGAAGTAGTAACAACTTGGTATGTGAATAGCTGCCCCACGTATTACGGGGAGGACTGGAAGATTTTCAGTGGAATACAACTTAAAGTCAGAGGAAAAGTACAAAAAGAACTCGCAGTATTGTATATAGAATGTGTGCGAAACAAGATCATTCACCACAACGGCAACAACACCTTAGTTACTACTGTCCTTCACAAGAAAGGGAACAGACAAACCATAAAACCTATTATGAAAATAATAATTTTCTTAGTATCCTTTCCATAATGTACAAAATATACACTAAAAATGCTTTCAGCAGCCTTGGAGGAATTTTTCAGATCCTTAAAGTGGGAAAGTGAAGGAATACGTGACAGTCGAACACATCTGAATAACCGACGTTTCTTTGCGTTTAGTGCAGATAAACATTAACAAAGAATAGGAAGAACGCAATTTGAAAGTTAGCCTGAAAGTCAGTTGTACTGAAACTGAAATAATGTACAGTGTTCGGAGCTGTTGAAGACGACAGGGCGGACAGAAAAGCCGTCTTAGATCGGTAACCTTATCGCCAGACAATTGTGTGTGCGCCCAAGTATTTTATGAGCGCGTTTTATAATGATGACTAGTTAAATAAGGAAAACAGCGCAATGGAAGATGTGGAAATTTTATTCAACATTAAACTTTGTCGCTCGCGGAAATGTCGACAGAAGTGTAACGCAAACCTGTATTCATGATCATATGTCCGATGTAAATAAATTAAAAGTACAAATAATTTTTCCTTGAAAGGATGAAATAACTTCTAAAAGTTTTCAAATTATTATGATCTTTTCCAGTCACCGTTGCAACGAATCTGTGATGTTTAATAAGAAATTGAGTGTTAAGGAAAGACAAAGCGATTAATCACAGTGTAATGAACGAGCTCGCTCAAGCTAAATATGGTAAGCTAGAGTACGTGCTTTTTGGAGTTCGTGAGGCCTAACGATCTTAGATTCGGTATTTTTAATGATATAAAACCACACAAGAACAGCAAGCGGCGTGTTCGTTTCTGTATAGAACGCAAAATATTATCCGTTTGGTTCGCTGACTAGCGAAATTTTTGTTCTGAATACCGTGTGTTCTACACTAACTGAAAAGTTCATATCGTTGTCCATAAAACGAAATTTCGAACCTCTTAGTCCGTACTAAATTAACTCTCACTTCGCAATATTTGAAGACTGGCTATAGTCACCCTCCACCAGATGTATCAACGTCAATCTGATAATATTATACCCATTACTTTCGCAATTCCGTGGACTGAGAAAAACATGGAATACATTTCTTAAATTTTAGATTTTTTTCATTGTGTGTGCATAGGGTAAAACAGTGAATAGAAAGTATTCAGTAAATGTGAGTACACCTGAAGATAACCAGTAAAAGGAAAGATACTGATAAACATAGCTGGTGTCGAATTCGCACATAGCAAATTCATGTAGTCATCTATACTTTCCCAAGCGCCACTGCTGAAAAATTTATATGAAACTTGACAGTCATTAGACTCCGGTGCCTCATATACCAAGGCCACGTTTATTTTTCTGCAGTTAATGATGGCCTGTACTCAACGGTTGCATAGTAGCTAATTTGAGTGCTGTAACAATATTCTTTTTCATCAAAATAAGCAGAAATTTACATGAGACCGACAGGAACTTCACACCGCCGAATTAGCGTATGACGATACACATATTGTTTTGATAACAGATATAATCTTGATTTAGCCTTTGCGTATTCAGTATGACGCAGATGTCCATGCGTTACAAAGAGAGCCATTAACCGTCATGGAGTGGAATTAGAGGGGGCCCTGGGCATCTATCAGCCATCTGTCTAGTTTGTTGCGGCCCGCCACGAATTCCTGTCCTGGGCCAGCATCTTCATCTTAGACTAGCACTTACACGCGACGTCCTCAGTTACACATTGGACATGTTCCCATTTCTGTCTTCACCTACAGTTCCTGTCCTTAACAGCTCCCTTAGGTTCCGGCCAATTTATCTCTTGAGACCTGAACACAGGCCCTATCATGCTGTCCCTTCTTCTGCCGACGTTTTCCAAATGCCACTCGACAATGATGTGCAGAACCTCGCCGTTCCTTATATTATCATTCCATCTAATTGTCATTATACGTCTTTTGCTGGATTAACTAACAGGCCAAGAAACAAGTGATACTGTTCATTCTTCGAGAAAGGCTTGCGCATTGCCGGCCGGTGTGGCCGAGCGGTTCTAGGCGCTTCAGTCTGGAACCGCGCGACCGCTACGGTCGCAGGTTCGAATCCTGCCTCGGGCGTGGATGTGTGTGATGTCCTTAGGTTAGTTAGGTTTACGTAGTTCTAAGTTATAGGGCACTGATGACTTCAGATGTTAAGTCCCATAGTGCTCAGAGCCATTTGAACTATTTGAGCTTGCGCATTGCTCACTAAAGATGGTCGTGCATAGCGCTGGTAAAATAAGGCACGCGGAAAGGCCTAAGAACGATAAGTACGTTAGACTCTAAAACATCTCTGATGCAGCTGTTAATGTTCAGTTTCCCTCAGTACACGGAAGTCGAGTTTGTTTATTTTGTTTATACGTTGCTGCCTTTACTCCTATTGCCTAATTTATAACATACATCATATTCACTCCATTTTTTGCCGTTTTTACATTTTGCAATATGGAAAGTCGTGTTATTATTATGATAATAGTTAAATAATCGTAAAAATATTTTTAATTTGTAGAGAATGTAGGAGGGGCATTCAATAAGAAAGGCAATGTTTTCTGAAAACAGGTTGGTTTTATTCAGGATTCCAATGCACCGCACTGTTCCCCACTATTTTGGCCACAAACGTGTATTATTCAACATAATCTTGTCCAATGTGGCAGACTTACGCCACCCTAGTTGGAGGACCGCACGGTACCACTCTACTAGTCTACGTCGGAGCCAACGTCTTGCTGCATCAATAATTTGCCCATCCTCCACGTACTAATTCCCGCGGAGTGCATTCTTCATTGGGCCGAACATACAGAACTCGGAAGGTGCAAGGCCCAGGTTGTAGGGTGGATGAGGAAGAACAGTCTAATGAAGTTTTGTGTGCTGTTCGCGGGTGTGCGGACCAGTGTGAGGCCTTACGTTGTCATGAAGAAGGAGAAGTTCGTTTGTATGTTTGTGGCGACGAATTTCACAGTTGTGTGCGGCCGGCACACAGGGGATGGGACGGGTTTGCTCGATCGTGTTGCGATGATGACAGACCCCTCGCCCATTGACTCACCGTGCTTTTGTTCACTGCCAGGTGTCAGTGGACATCCTGCAAGTGCCAACGAATATCTGCTATGCTCTGGTTTTCCGCTAATAGAAACTCAGTGACAGATCTCTTGTTGTAACGCACATCCGTTACAGATGTCATTTCGAAGGCTACATGGGGCTTCATGAAACGGTAGTGGCTGAAGCGAGAATATTCCACATTTTTGTAACAGAAACTGGCCAAGAAAGGAAATCTGTTGCATTACTTACTGAACGCCCCTCATATATCAAAGTGTTGGCCAAAATTTAAGTAAATGCCATTTTAAAAAGGCAGATAAAATTTAACTTCAAGACGTATTTTAAGTATACTTCTAAATAAGATGGTTAATAGCAGAGAGCAACATTCAGAGTGAATAACTACTACTTTTTCACTGGTGAGCCAAAACATTATGACCACCTGCTTAACAGTGTGCTGGTACGCCTGTGGAACGCAATACTGCAGCGACTCGGTGTAGTATGTATTTGCCAAATCATTCTTAGGTTTCTAGAGGTTCGATGTTTACGCATGTTTGTGGCCAGGACATCAAAGTGAGGTCGCTATCATGCTTCTCAGACCTCTGTAGGACGGTTCTGGCCTTGTGACACGGCCAGATATCCTGCTGGAAAATGTCAACGTCATTGAGGAAGACGTCAGGCATGAAGGGATGAAGGTGGTCCACTATAGCGTTCACTTAGTCCACAGCTTCGTGGTGGTACCATAAGTCCCATGGTAGCTGATGTAAATGTCCCCAGTACCATAATGCTATCCCTCTGCCGCCGCCCCCCCCCCCCCTCCCCTCTTAACAGCCTGCGTTCATCCAGATGACGAACAGTTTCTTCGTGTCCAAAGTGCTCATTGCAAGGCACTGGGCCATCGGATTCTACTCCTTGTCAAAGTTGCTTATGTTGGTGGATTCCCACGTTCAGGCCTGTACCGTTGCTAAAAATGGCATCAGAGGACGTTAAGTTCTACCTCTGCTATGTTCATCACATATTTTTTCTGTTAGAAAAACTTCCGGACATAGGGACCATTTACGATACTGCATTATATTTCAGGTATCATGTACATGTCATAGAAATCAAGTGCTGTAGACAGTGGTATTTTCAACCATCACAATGGCGTTTGCCCATGACAGTCCGTGACTGCTGCCGGATAGTGATATTCCTAATTCACACTCGGTCACCATTGTAGGACAAATTGAAATGAGACTCGTCAAACTCACCATATTTTGGCGTTCATCCAAATGGTGAAGATAGGATGTGCAAATTTTTATTCAAGATGCTTTGCTTTGCTGGATAAGGGGAAGCGATTTGTCAATCCATGACGGAACAGACATGTCAGACCTGCGTCTAATTCATGTCCACACGGTTTGCTATGCTCTAGCGTCGAAACAAATCTATGTGCGAAGCTTTATGTTCCGTTTCGGTATGTCACGCCTTGCTATGGTCACGCTACACAGTCTACCCACTGGCTCCGCCCAAACAACACTGTTGCTGCAGCATGCTCCATGATAGCCAAACCACACGGAATGTTGAAACACTTTCTCAGATATAGATCTAATTGTTGGTTTCGAACTCAGCAGTTCAGAAACATTAAATGACCTCTAACAAGTCCCACTACCGCCAAAGCAATGCCACCAAATACCCACTGACCCCCATTAATGCTTCCTCTCCCACTGTGCATCACACCTGTGTTAACGATATTTATGTGACATGCTGATATTTACGTCGAAGAAGTGCTCTCGAAACTGAATAACAGTTTCAACCTCGTTTAATGGCTACTCTGCTATTAAAGGGAGGGTGGTACCGATTGGGTGTGGATATTTTCGCTCTCCTATCTTCATCACTTTCGGTTATTGATTTTTATCTATTTTTTTCTTTCTTTGCCTTGGATTTATTTGGGTCTTCCCATTCTCGGAATTGCGACTTCCTCAACAGTTAATATGTGTTTAATATTTTTATAAATTTTGCACAGATATGTGAACTGGATGAAGTGTAGATATAAAGCTGAAATAAATTCAGACCTGTACTGATCTACCGAAATGTTTCCTTAGTAGAGATGAACCAATGGTAATAGTGTGATCAGTCCTTCGTCGTACGTGAGAAGCAGATTAGCCTCACTAAAATAGGGAGTGGTTGTACCCTGCTGATTAACGCGAAATGTGAACCACTACTGCACGTGACATTTTTATGAAACAAGGGTGACGCATCATACCACAAAAATCTTTGGAAAATGTAGATCATAATCCTACTTGTCTGTCTTATTAACCTGAACAAGTGAGTAGCGTATAAAGCTAACCAGCCATTCCAACTTTACCATAGGATGTGACTCGAATTACCGAAAAAAAAAGGTGACACTGTGCTCAGCGCGAATGTTGGCGTGAATACAGCAATGCTTTACTGAGCGGGGTTCTGTTTGAGCTTGTATGGTCTTGCCTACCTTCGACCTTTAAAAAGACTTACGGAGCCAGCTACAAGATCTACAGTCCAACGTGGAATCCGAACAATTGTGCAGTTTGGTGTCTTTCACATTAACAAATCCTTGTACAGATGAAAATTCTCATATTTAAATTATCATTTCTGCAACATGTCCTGGAAACAACAACGTCTGGAATAATGTAATTCTAGCTTTGCCGTACCGCAGTTATATGTGTCGTCGAAGGCTACGACTGTGCCATTAAAATCTCATGCTTGCTTTTAAAGTTCAGGGTGGTGTCTGCTTAGCAATTGTGCAAACACGGATTGATTACCTTTCGGTAATAACAGAAGCTTTATGGCTCGTCAGTAAATCGCACGTGTCACACGGAACATTGTTTATTGTGGTTGGAGTGTTCAGCTGCACTGATTTACGACACCCGCGGACAGCTCCCCTTCAGTAAACAGCCTCTGTGCTGCTTGTTTCGGTAGGCACGGGTAAACATTGCTGACGTGTAGAATGGCACGTCCGCGGATTGGCACGGGGAGTCAAAGACGTGGATTGCCTTGCTTTTTGAGCACTGTCTCTGCAGGCCCACAGCAGAAGTCCAAATCTTATCGATAAAGCAAACAACGTTAAGTGTGATAGACTCACATGTAAATAATGGTAAAATTTCCGACATAAAAGGATGTGGAAAAAGTATTGAGACATTATTCCTCAACGTTCCACATATGTCACGGGAATCATCGCTGGTGGGGAACCAAATTAGCTGCACTGGGACGATATCAGCATTTTCATTATAACAAAAAACGTAGATGCAATGTTGCCCACTGTAGTCAACATGTTCAGCCACTGCTTTAGGAGATGAATTAGATTAACAAAACCAGCTACTCCAAAAGAATACGCTAAAGTCTCACTTCCGTTGAGCTTTTTCCGCCGTTTTTGAGGTACAGCCACATAGTATTGCATGCTTAGGTAATTGAATACGCTGGTCATGGACAAGAGTGGCTCCCAAATGATATCTGCTGCTTGAAGGGTATACACTATCCGATCAAAAGTTTCCAAACACCCCATTATATTCCTTAAGTATTTAGTAAAATTTACAGCCTTCAGATTTGTGTAGCGTCGGCCGCGGTGGTCTAGCGGTTCTAGGCGCGCAGTCCGGAACCGCGCGACTGCTACGGTCGCAGGTTCGAATCCTGCCTCGGGCATGGATGTGTGTGATGTCCTTAGGTTAGTTAGGTTTAAGTAGTTCCAAGTTCTAGGGGACTGATGACCACAGATGTTAAGTCCCATAGTGCTCAGAGCATTTTTTTTTTTTTTTTCAGATTTCTGTGACATATCGCGTAATCGAATTTTAACGTATTTCTTTTAGTGCTCATGTGAATAACTTCACACTTTTCTTCATTCAGATTCAATTGCCACTTTTCGCACCATACGGGTACCTTATCTAAATCATTTTGTAATTCGTTTTGGTCATTTGATTACTTCTGTTTTACTTTGACTTTCGGTCTGTTACCACGAACTGTGACCTTTCTGACAGGAAATCTCAAATCCAGTCGCACAACTGAGTCGATATTCCAGAGGCACGTAGTTAGGTTAGAAGACGCTTGTGAGGAACGGTGTCGAAAGACATCCCCTGTCGATAGCACTCCTTACTTCATGAGTTTAAAGAACTAGTTGTGTTTCACAAGAACAGTGTTTTCTGAATCCGTGCTGACTGTGTGTCAATAAATCGTTTTCTTCAAGGTAATTCATAATGTTCGAATACAATATATGTTTGAAACTACTGAAAATCGTCGTTAGTGATATGGGTCTATAGTTCAGCGGATTACTCTTACTTCCCTTTTTTCGTATTGCCGTGACTTGAGCAATTTTCCACTCTTTAGGTACGGATCTTTCTGTGAGTGAGCGGTCGTATATAATTACTAAATATGGAGCTATTGTATCAGCATAGTCCGAGAGGAACCTGACTGTTATACAATCTGGACCGGAGGCCTTGCCTTCATTGATTTAAGCTGCTTTGTTACACCGAGGATATCTACTTCCATGTGTCTCATCTTGGCAGTTGTTCTTGATTGGAATTCAGGAATATTTACTTCGTCTTCTTTGGTGAAGGAGTTCCGGAGAACCGTGTTCAATAACTCTGCTTTAGTAGCACTGTCATCAGTGACTTCACAGTTGTTATCGCGCAGTGAAGGTATTGATTGCGTCTTGCCACTGGTGTGCTTTATGTATGACCAGAATCTCTTAGGATTTTCTGCCAGATTTCGAGACAAAGTTTCGTTGTGAAAATTATTAAAAGCATCTCGCATTGAAGTACGCGCTATATTTCGAACTTCTGCAAAACTTTGCCTGTCTTGGGGATTTTGCGTTCTTTTAAATTTGGTATGCTTTTTTTCGCTGCCTCTGCAAACAGCGATCTGACCCGTTTTGTGTACCATGTGTAGCATGACTAATTAATTTATGTGGTATATATCTCTCAATTGCTGTCGATACTACCTCTTTGCAATCATTCCACACAACTTTTCTATGCTTACAAGATCAGATCGGAAGGAGTGAAGACTGACTCTTAAAAAGGCGTTAAGAGCATTTTTATCAGATTTTTTAAATAGATGTGCTTTGCATTTTTTTTTTTTTTTTTTTTTTTTTTATGGTTGTAGATGCTACGGTATTCAGCCTAACAGCAACTCCTTATGGTCGCTAATCCCTGTATTCGTCATGATACTCACATTTTGTTCAGGATTAGTTGTTGCTAAGAGGTCAAGTATGCTTTCGCCACCATTTACGCTTCGAGAGGGCACATCAATTAAGAGATCTACCAAAGAGACTGCGTACACGACACCTGTCCGTCCTCTTTTAGAATACTGCTGCGCGGTGTGGGACCTTTACCAGATAGGACTGATGGAGTACATCGAGAAAATTCGGAGAAGGGTAGCACGTTTTGTATTGTCGTGAAATTGGGGAGAGAGTGTCACTGAAATGATACAGGATTTGGGGTGGACATCATTAAAACAAAGGCATTTTTCGTTGTGGCAGATTCTTCTCACGTAATTTCAATCACCAATTTTCTCCTCCGTATGCGAAAATACTTTGTTAGCGCTGACCTACATAGGGAGAAATGATGATCTTAATAAAATAAGGGAAACAGAGTCGCACGGAGAGGTATAGGTGTTCGTTTTTTCCGCGCGCTCTACGAGATTTAATAGAGAATTATTATTATTAAAGTGATTCGATGAACCCTCTGCCAGGCACTTAAATGAGATTTTTGAGAGTATCCTTGTAGATATAGATACAGATGAGGTCTGCTGAGTCATCTTTAACGGAGTGAGGAGGAGAAAGCCTTCTAGGATGCTTAGGATAGGTGATTTTGCAACGGAGAGGGAAGTTGTGATTCATAGAAATTAAGTAAGAGAGAAAACAGCTAATGACGTAATTTAAGAACAATTTATTTTCCCAGTAGTTGAGTATTATTCGGATAGGTGTTTTACACTGGCTGTATATCTTCGCACATCAATGACTACACCCTGCTACCTGCTACTCTGTATCTTAAGGCCTTTCCAACAACTCCCAGTTGCTCAATTCTACCTGCCGCTTTCAGAGATAGCGCGCTGCTTGCAACTCGTGCCAGAGTCAAAAGTTTTAACTGCGGTAGGAGCGAAGTGCGAGTCAGCATGTGTTCCTCCTTTTATTCTGACAGAGAGAAAATTTTAACTGTTGCTTGTGGCGATCTCCGCAGTCAGATAAATTCTAGTAGGCAAATGCGAAACAGCGCTTGCTCCTCTCTATATTCGAACACACGCAAAATATCCTCTATCATTCGTTACTGTTTGCACAATTAGGTACTTTATTTACCTTGGACACAAGTGTGAGACAGTGTTGGCTCCTCTTCATATTCTGTCAGAAAGAGAGAAACTCTATGGTGCTCATTGTTCTTTAACAGTCAGAGAACTCAAAACAATAACTGTTGACGGCTGCCGGCCGGAGTGTCCGAGCGGTTCTAGGTGCTACAGTCTAGAACCGCGCCACCGCTACGGTCGCAGGTTCGAATCCTGCCTCAGGCATGGATGTGTGTGATGTCCTTAGGTTAGTTAGGTTTAACTAGTTCTAAGTTCTAGGGGACTGATGACCTCAGCTGTTAAGTCCCATAGTGCTCAGAGCCATTTGAACCGGAAGGCATTCAATACAGTTCCGTGCTGCCGCCTCATTACAAAAAGAGCGTATGCGATAGCAGATCAACTGTGTTACTCGACTGAATAGTGCCTAGCAAAACAAACACCACATGTGTTCCCGAAGAGAGAGAGAGAGAGAGAGAGAGAGAGAGAGAGAGAGAGAGAGAGAGAGAGGGGTGGGGGGTATTCAGATGGAAAAGTAACTTCAGGCGTGTCCCTGGGGAGTGTTACGGGACCATTATTTTTCACAATGCACAGGGTGTCTCCGTAAAAACGTGCAAAAATTTAACAGGACATAGAGGATGTTCCACAGAGCAAGTTGAGGTAGTACACTTGGGGTAGATGCCAGCTTAAGGAGATAATAGAAATAAAATCACATTACTGCGTACTCCTTTATTTGCATTAGTTACAGTTATCTACAAATACCACCACTGACACAATGAACTTACCATTTGTGCTCCATCGCCGGCCAGTGTGGCCGAGCGGTTCTAGGCGCTTCAGTCTCGAACCACGTGACCGCTACGGTCGCAGGTTCGAATCCTGCCTCGGGCATGGATGTGTGTAATGTCCTTAGGCTAGTTAGGTTTAAGTAGTTCTAAGTTCCAGGGGACTGATGACCTCAGAAGTTGAGTCCTATAGTGCTCAGAGCCATTTGAACCATTTGTACTGTACAAAATGTACTGAAACTGGTGGCCATCAACCGCAAGAATGACATCGACGAACAAGATTCAGACGCACCGTGAGAAATATCGCTGGCATGTTTCGAATCACATCACAGGCAGCATCAATTCTGGCAACTAATTCCACCTCCGTATCCACTGCGGCCTCATACATGACTGACTTTACATATCCCCATAGGAAATAATTAATGGGATCCATGTCAGGTAAACTCGCAGGCCATGGAACAGTATCTCCCCTTTCAATCCAGCGACCAGGAAATAAATCATTGAGATGGTTGCGAACATCCTCACTGAAGTGAGGCGGTGAACCGTAACGTTTTATCCACATCCTCTCACGAACAGCGAAGAGTAAGTTTTCCAACAACTCAGGTGGGACTCTTTGCACGAACTCTTTTTAGACGGCCAGGTGGAAGACCCAGATATTCACAGCAAACCGTACTTGACGGCATGATTCTACTACAGCGTGGGGGTTTTCCTTAACCCACCTATGGCTATTCCTGCTGTTAGAAATACCATCAAGATCAAACGAGGCATCGTCAGTAAACAGCACGATTTGGAGGAAATCTGGTGGATCAGTCCATTGTTGGAGCAGCCACTGACACAATGCCACCCTTGGTGCAAAGTCAGTCACAAGCATTGCGTGGACTCGCTGTGGGTGATACGGGAGTAATTGTTGTTCGTGGAGTACTCGCCACACGGTAGTATGTGCAGCGTCCA
The DNA here is from genome assembly GCF_021461385.2 of Schistocerca piceifrons. Lineage (NCBI taxonomy): Eukaryota > Metazoa > Arthropoda > Insecta > Orthoptera > Acrididae > Schistocerca > Schistocerca piceifrons. Next base: position 348,165,415 of record NC_060138.1, read on the forward strand.
TTTCACGTGCAGTAAGACGAGTACCTGTAATAGGGTCCGCTGCAACACGTTCCAGCACCACCTATTCGAAATCAAGTGTTCGAGTGGTCCTCGTGTAGCTAGGTCCCTCGTTTCTTCTTTCAAATGAACCAATCTCCCGCATTCGTCTATAGAGAGAAATAAAAACTCGTCGTAACGGATGATGCCTGTTAGAAATTCGTTCCCTGTACAGCCTTTCAGCAGCCAGAGCAAAGCGACGTACTTCCACATACACAAGAAACACATCTGTGAGTTCTCCAAACCTTTACCGCTGCTGCTCCATAGTATTGTACTGTACGTCTCTGAATAGCACTGAGTAAAAAATGGGTCTGACGTTCATTCATAGCACGTTCTGTCATGGGACAATGTAAATACGAAACTTCCTGGCAGATTAAAACTGTGTGCCCGACCGAGACTCGAACTCGGGACCTTTGCCTTTCGCGGGCAAGTGCTCTACCAACTGAGCTACCGAAGCACGACTCACGTCCGGTACTCACAGCTTTACTTCTACCAGTACCTCGTCTCCTACCTTCCAAACTTTACAGAAGCTCTCCTGCGAGACATGCAGAACTAGCACTCCTGAAAGAAAGGATATTGCGGAGACATGGCTTAGCCACAGCCTGGGGGATGTTTCCAGAATGAGATTTTCACTCTGCAGCGGAGTGAGCGCTGATATGAAACTTCCTGGCAGATTAAAACTGTGTGCCCGACCGAGACTCGAACTCGGGACCTTTGCCTTTCGCGGGCAAGTGCTCTACCAACTGAGCTACCGAAGCACGACTCACGTCCGGTACTCACAGCTTTACTTCTACCAGTACCTCGTCTCCTACCTTCCAAACTTTACAGAAGCTCTCCTGCGAGACATGCAGAACTAGCACTCCTGAAAGAAAGGATATTGCGGAGACATGGCTTAGCCACAGCCTGGGGGATGTTTCCAGAATGAGATTTTCACTCTGCAGCGGAGTGTGCGCTGATATGAAACTTCCTGGCAGATTAAAACTGTGTGCCCGACCGAGACTCGAACTCGGGACCTTTGCCTTTCGCGGGCAAGTGCTCTACCATCTGAGCTACCGAAGCACGACTCAAGTTTCATATCAGCGCACACTCTGCTGCAGAGTGAAAATCTCATTCAGGAATGTAAATACGGTACAACAGAGCCATCTTACGGGCAATAAAGTGACCAAAACCTGCACCATGACTTCGTAGTAATCAGGCTCGTCGTCCTATTTGCCTTACAGCATATAAAGGATGTACACGTAAATAAATATCACAGTAAGTCGGTGGAGCATTGTCTATTTGCTGTTAAATTTTTGCATGTTCTTACGGAAACACATGTATATAAATGACCTAAAGCATTGCGTCGGAAGTTCCACGAGGCCTTTCACGGATGATGTTGTATACAGACAAATAGCGACTCTAGAAAATTGTTGCGAATTGCGGAAAGACCTGCAGACGGTCGACGCTTAGTGCAAGCAGTGGCAATAGACACTCAACATAAACAGTTGTAACGTATTGTCCCTAAATAGAAAGACCCTTTATTTTATGATTACACGTTTGCAGAACAATGACTAGAAGCAGTTACTTTCATAAAATATCTAGGAGTGTGCGGTGCGAAGTGGAAAGACCACATAAAATTACTCGCAAGTAAAGCAGACAGCAGACTGAGAGTCATTCAAAGAATCTTCAGGAAATGTATTCCATCCACAAAGGAGTTAGTTTACAAAAACCAAGTCCGACAGATTCTGGAATATTGCTTATCAGTCTGGAATCTGTACCAGGTGGACTGACAGGGGAAATAGACAAGATCCAAAGGAGATCAACGCGTTTCGCTATAGGTTCGTATACTACGCACGAAATCGTCACATACATTATTAACCACTTCCAGCGGCAGACGCTGCAAGAGAGGCGTTCTGCATCACGCCGTGGTTCACTGTCACAGTTCCGAGACCGTACATTCCTAGAAGAGACAACCAACATATTGCTTCCTACTACGTATATCTAGTGAATAGGCGTGAATGTAAAATTAAAAAGATTCGAGCCCACACGGAGGCTTACTGGCAATCGTTCTTCTCACGAACCATTTGTGACTGAAGCAGGAACAGGGAGAAATGGAAGTGATACAGACAGTACCTGCCCCCACAAACCGCAAGGTGGCTTGTGGAGTATATATATGTAGGTGTAATAGATGTAGTTTACTCTGTTTCTGCATCACCTTCCACATGCAACACCTCTTCAAGCTATTCTTTAATACGCTTGTCCTGCAATAATTTTATTTCATTGTTAATTTTATTTAAATGATCATACAGGATGTTAGGCTGTTTTACGGTATGTACACAGCGGAACAAAATTAAAGGATCGCTTTTCGAAACCACTGAATTGCCTTCCATTCCGACGTATAAGTTTGAAATTTGGCTCAAAGGTGCCTACAACCTTCCTCCGTAACGATGCAAAAGCATGGCGCCCAGTGATATTAACCTAGGGCTCGGCGGTGCTTCGGACACCAAGGTGTTGAAAGACGGGAGAAAAAGAAAAAATGGCCACAGCCGTAAGGTGGGTTTATGATGTCACATTACAGCAAATTTTATCACACTACTGCTCAGTGCTAGCGAGGACGAGTTACACGATGCGAAAGACGTCACACCAGCTCTTACCCACATTTCACCCCCTTCTTTCGTCGTCTCTGCGGTGGAGGACACAACCGTGACACCCAGCGCTTAAATCACACTGTTTTAATATAGGCGGCCATGGAAAACATTTCAGACACATCGGCGCTCAGAATCTAGATGTAAAGGCATCAGGGCTTAAATGAAACCACTCTCTTCTTGAGGCTTTGATTCTCACACGTTTTGCGGGCTAAAACGACAGTTCGCAGCGCTATGACAACTGGACGACGTTCATGACTATGTTCAACGCTTCCATCAAACCCTGGCCTTTTCAGCCCTCCTCTAAGGACATCGTGGGATACAACCCCATTGAACGTTATCTGATCCCTTTGGAGTGTAGCGCGACCGCAGCTTTTGCTACAGTACACTGCATGTAATACTAGGGACCGTTCAAGCGCAATAGACGAAATCTGAACGTAATACGAAGCAGGCAAGCGTTTGTAAGCTTTTTCATCCTTCCTTTTTCGCGACCTCCTGAATGTATGTCGACATTTCTAACAGGTAAAAACACTTTTCTGCTTCTGATCACGTTCAGATGGTTCAAATAGCTCTGAGCACTACTGGACTTAACGTCTGAGGTCATCAGTCCCATAGAATTAGAAATACTTAAACCTGACTAACCTAAGGACATCACACAGACCCATGCCCGAGGCAGGACTCGAACCTGCGACCGTAGCAGCAGCGCGGTTCCGGACTGAAGCGGCTAGAACTGCTCGGCCACAGCGGCCGGCGGATCACATTCAGATTTTGTGTAGTGGTTTTGGACGGTTCCTAGTGGCTCCGACCCAAATATCGGAGCAAAAATAGCAGTCGCTCTACGTTCCAAAAGGGGTCAGATCAAGCTCAAGGTGGTTGCAGCCCTTTGACGTTTTTAGAGTGCAGTTGAAACGCCCAGGAGTTGGTATGGGTGTTGAATGTTTTCAAGACATCATCCTGTTGGTCATCGCACTGCGAACGGTCGTTTCAGACCTAGAAATGTGTGGGATTCAAACCCTGAGTGGAAGGGGTGGTTCCACTGACACCCTTTAAGCTACCCCCTGAGGCCTTTCCGTGTAGTTTCTGAGCGGCGGTGAGTCTTAAACGTTTTCCTTGGCCATCTATAAGAAAACAGCGTGATTTGAACGTTGAGTGTCGCGTTTCTCACCTCCATAGCAGAGTCTTCAAAATTAGGGATGAAATGTGTGAAAGAGACATTGCATCGTTTGACATGTCCTCGGTGGCATTGGGCAGTATTGTGGTAAAATCTGGTGCCAATGTGACATGATTAACCCACCTTACAGCTCACATGAACACCTTTCTGTTCGAAGTGTCACCGAGATCCTAAGTGACATCGCAGGGTTTCCACTACTACAGAGGAAGGCTGTAGGCACACTTCAGCCAAATTTTAATCTTACATGTCACAATGGAAGACAATTGAGGGGTTTCGAAAAAGTAACTCTTTAATTTTGTTGCACAATGTATATTCTCTTCCCACTTGAGTCTGATTGTTTGCTAGTGTAATCCTATCCCCTTCTACTTCGTTTTCGCACGCACGCGTGGTTCAAACGCCCGTCCTCCCCCCCCCGCCCCCCCCCCCCCCCCCTGCGGCCAACACACACACACTCAAACATTGTCTTCAGTTTCGTGAAAGATGACATATATATTGTTTTTGCACCTAACTTGGTGTATCATTTTTTTCAATGTTGTTCACCAGAATAGAAGCCTCTTTGATGATGATAATCAGTTAAAGTCTGATGATGGCCATCTTTCTGAAAACCGATTAACAAGATAAATTAATACTACAGAAGATAAACAGTTTTTGTTTTGCATTTTTGTAGCTATGTTCTACAGAGAAGTAACGGAAGGATCAGTTAACACATTCTTCGCAGATAACATACCAACCTTGCGTCAATCCTAATGTGACATGTGAACATCCATCCTACAGCTACGAACTGGTGCCACGATTTTCCCTTCTTTGTGCACTTAAAAAGTGGTTTGTCTATCATTGTTTCGACTCCGACGAAGAACTTCAATATGCTTTCATTGGTTGATAGGTTGGCTGCAGTCTCAAGGTCACAGTTTTGTGCAGAGGGAACATGTCGACTGGTTAAGATAGATGGTAAATGTTGACAGCTGAATGGTGATTATGTAAAGAAATAAGAAATAGTTGTAGTTTAAAATATACTAATAAATTTACTTGAACACTCCCCTTAGCTCTCATGTCATTCCTACATTATTACTCACCAGACATTCGAGCATGGCAGTCGAAATCACTTTCAGTACCACAAACTTTTGTGCCAAGTCTGACTAAGCAGCAACTATAAACAACATACCTCTTAACATAATCAATAAAATACTACCAGATCTCTTCTGGTAACAGTATCCAAGCCTTCACTTCAAACTGAGCTTCCGTACTGCACTAAATGCTGCCTTTTTACGCAACCTATTGATAATAGGTTACCCCCTTTCGCTTCCTTTTCATATTCTATATTCTATCCTTTTCTTTTCGGAAAACTTGTTTATTTTTTCATTAATTTTTTAATTAAAAGAAGAAGTGCTAGCGAACGATGATATATATCCTTATTTATTTCACCAAGTGCCTAGGCGTATGACGTGAAATGTAAGGCCCCTAGTCATGTGCGAGTTTCTTTCCCTTTCATAGAAAACGTGCGTTTATGTCTGTAAACAGAGTAACAAGGTACAGGGTCGTGCACATGGCGATACAGTCGAATGTCCGAAGGACTTGCCTTTTGTAATATGAAAGAGATGCAGAATAGAAAAACTCCCACACCTACAACGGCTTAGCTATGCAAAGGGTCGGCGTAGAGAAAATTTGCAAATGGATTTACGCACGTATTTCGTCAATACTTCCATAACTACGAATTTTAGCCCATACTAATATACTATAAACCCTTCTATCGTTGCCGAGAGCAGGTCACATGCATCTTTTAACGATCATGATCACAGTTTCCGAGATGGGTTTTTCAGAGGAACTGAAAGCAGTATCCTTCATGGACTCCTTACATTTCCCTCGTATTTTACCAGTGAACTGAAGTCTGTCACCTACTTTAACTATGACAGACTGCGAACCCATGTCACAGTTCCATTCCGTATTCCTGCGCACTGTTACACCCAGGGATTTGTATGAGTTGACCAACTCCAGAGATAAATTATTGGTACTGTACTCTCAGGATACTATACTTTTTCGTTTTCTGAAATGCACAGTTTAACGTTTCTGAACACTTAAAGCAAGTTGCCAGACTTGTCATACTTTGGCTCGACATGACTTTATTGTGAACCTGGGGGCTATAAAAATTGTTGCTGAGGTATTGAAGAGACGGTTATCTGCGATTCCTTGCACTCCAAATTCCGCCCTTTACCCACAGCAGGTCTCCCCACATGCAGTAACACATTCACCCACGTCATATACACACACACAAATACAAAACTGCTCACAGGCACCACAACACTAGCTTATGACGATCTAAAAGCACGCAGCGACAGTGGGCACCATTATATACATTAACATACACAGCAAACACAGAGAAAGTGAAATGTTGGAGTGAAACGTGTTCCAAAACGTTGGAAATGGGGCACTCCAGAGCTTAATTATTATCTGCATAAAACAAACATGTATTACAGGCCAGTGAGGATGCTTCATGAATAAAATAGAAGCTAAAAGCATACGGTACAAAAGAGCTTTCCTTGTAGTTGCGTGAACGAAACATATTTCCAAGACCAACACTGTGTTCGAAAGTAGTACGCCTACTCGCATTACACATTAAAGCTTTTGGTGAAAAGTTACCGTTCAGCATTTGTCTGAAATATTTGAACGATAGCATAATCGGATTTGTAGCGCAAGGGGTCGCGTTTCTCACAAGTTATGCTCTAGCACTGTTTGCCAGCGGAAGTGAATATATCTCCCGCCCGATATCAGCCCGAGATAACACGTGGTCGATACGCTTATTTGAATGGTCAATCGAAGTCCGATGCTTGCCGAAGGACGCCAGGGTATCGCCGGATCGGAACCAAGTAATATCTGCAATGCGCACTAACTGCATTTCTACGTCAATGTGAACTTCGCTGAAAATTCAGAAACAGCACATCAGTTCTCCATTTTTCAAATTAAATAGATAAATGATAATTCTAAATCATTTTCCTTTGTGTAGTATTTATTTCTCGTCTTCTATGTGTTGAACAGATTAAAAGTATAACATCGTAGATATTGTGTGTTAAGCAGTTACTTTTATTGCAAATGGCCAAATGGCTCTGAGCACTATGGGACTTAACATCTGAGGTCATCAGTCCCCTGGTACTTAGAACTACTTAAACCTAACTAACCTAAGGACATCACACACATCCATGCCCGAGGTAGGATTCGAACCTGCGACCGTAGCAGCTACGTGGTTCCGGACTGAAGCACCTAGAACCGCTCGGCCACAACGGCCGGCGGTTATTTAATTTCTTAAGTTAGTAAACAGACAGGATGTTAACCCAACAGGGATTAATTTGCAATGAAACCGATAATTATCTCCGTACTGATGTCGCCACTGTTCATGAATCCATGATGGAGCGAGGTGACACAATGGACTCATATTCGGGAGGACGACGGTTCAAACCCGCTTCTGGCCATGGTGATTTATGTTTTCCGTGATTTCGCTAAATCGCTTCAGGCAAATGCGGGGATAGACCCTTGGACAGGGTACAGCCGACACCCTTCCCCACTCTTCCCTAATCCGAAGGGACCGATGACCTCGCTGTTGGGTCCCCTCCCCCAAACAACCAACCAATGAATCCATGACTGAGCGCTTTTGGAAGAAAGATAGGCTGATCCGCAGCTTAATATTGATTTCATTTCGCAGTTTACTTCAACTCGTCTATGTGCGAGAATCGACAAGTCGAAGCACATCCTTCCTTTTTCTATATTTTTATACTTTTTACGCATTTATTTCATGTAGGAAACGGAGGTTGACAATATTGACGACAGTTCACGACAGATTGGAACTGTGTCGAACCTGGATTCGGTCCCTGAGAGTGGACCACTCATGGATTTTTGTGTTTGTGAATTCCTAAGGGACCAAACCGCTGAGGTCATCGGTCTCTAGACTTACTCACTACTTAAAATAACTTATGCTAAGAACAACAAACACACACACACACACACACACACACACACACACACACACACACACGCCCGAGGGAGGACTCTAACCTCCTGCGGGAGGGGCCGCAGAGTTCGTGACGTGGCGCCTCAAACCGCGCGGCCACTCCACGCGGCATGATTTTTGTTTAACAGAGTATTAGTAGCTCCATAGCAGTAACACGAGAGTCGCTTATGATCGACGAAAAAGAGAGTTAACAAAATAAAAATAATAATTATATGGTCTTAATATATTGACAATAACGCTCCTGAATCACGTTATTGTTCTAGTTAGAGAGATCCTTAAACTAAAGACAAAATTGATCTGGTAAAGCTACATGCGCATGATGCCCATAAATAAAGATCCTGTTGCAAAACGCTGTTGAAAGAGTACCACTGCTCGGAATGATGTCAAAATTGAACAGGCCTGTTACTGACGCAGGGCGAAACGTCACGGGGTACAAAGACCAACGAAAATATATACCAATAGACGGTGCTGTAAGCGTCAGAATATACACATCACCAAACACTCGGCACACGGCTGTTCCTCCGTTTGCGTTCGAGATGGTCAACGTGACCCTACTTCGTGAAGAAGCGTGCTATTGGCAAAGCTCTTTTACAGGAACGGTGACTGTGCGTAAGTAGCCGTGTAGGAGTTCCGGACACTCAAGGGTATGAAAAAGGGCATCGGTCCGATATCTGCTAAGGGTCTGGAGAAAATGATTACGAAATTCGAAAAGATAGGTTCGTTTGAAGTGCAGTGTGGCAAAGGGAGGAAAGCAATTTATCCGACGCCTGTCAAAGAAGTGGTCACAGCACAGCAGGAGGACCGAGTACGGTGTACAAACATAAAGTGCTAGGGGAATTGCCCGAACTTCGGGCATACCTGCAAGTAAGATTCATAAAATCCTCCAAAATGAGTGACATTGCTATCCATACAAAATCACCCATGTTCAGGAGTTGTTTCCTGCTGACCTCCCAACAAGGAAAAGCTCTCTGTGGAATTTCGTGCTCCCAAGCAAGTAGAAAATGAATAGTCTTGGAACATTCTGTGGACAGACGATGGCCATTTCAGTCTCCAAGCACATGTAAATACGCAGAATTGCAGAATATGGACAACATCACGCATGTCCACCAATATCACTTGACTCTGCAAAGGTGAATGTATGGTGAACATTGATATCTTTTTACGTAAAGCCGTATGTTTTCAAGGAGATGGGTCCTGCGAGTCCTCTTACCTGTACCGTCAGTGGTAAACGCTGCAAGAGTCTTTTGCGTACCAACGTCGTTCCAACCCTTCAACAAGATGGGTAGTATTATTTATATGAAAATATCAGTCATCCGCACATTGCACAACCAGTGAAACGGCTGCTGCAGAGGCATTTCGGTAATGCTAGAATTATCAGCCGACACTCCCTACAGCCTATCCGTCCAGAACACCTGATCTTAATCTGTGGGACTGCTGGCTGTGGGGTTATCTGAAAAATGTTGTGTTCAGTACTCCAATTACGAAAGTAGCTGAATGGAAGGCACGTATTGCGCAGCGCATAATGGGCGTGACCCCAGAGACATTCCGATTTCTTACGGATCAAGCTCGTTCTCGATTTCAAATTGTGACAGAAAACGGTGGGTGGACAATATATTGAAAATGTCTTGCGCCAGTCTCTAGACAGTTTCAGACCGATGTCATTTTGCTTTTTGACATCAGGACAATTAAAAACGGTGTTTCCCATTCGATGTGGTACGATCTTGCCGTGGTGGACGGACTTGAAATGAGATTTGTCACATCACACCATCCACTGCGTCATATGTTTGTTTTTGTGGGATGGTTATTGCTTTGCGTGGCGAAGCGCCCAGTTGAGTAAATGTGTCCTGTCATCGGTCTTGCACGGTATTATAAAATTTTCTTCTAGAAAGCTCAGCTGTTTTCATTTACATTTGCATCTTTCTACATTGTGAGAAACCGATACGAAAGGTATCGTAACATTACATCAAAGGGAGCTGCTAAGTAATACATACTTCTTTTTTGGGAAAGGTGGGTTAGTCAGGGAAAGATGAATTAAAACTTACGTCGACATTGAGATAATTATAGCTAAAGCACTGTCTCAGTTCGACAAAGATGGCGCCAGGAGTCATCTGTAGCCGAACTCCGTGGTGTCAGAGGAGGAAAATTTAGCTCACCGAATTGGTGGGGCCCTGTAGCATTCGAAGAACGAGTGAGATCATTTGTAGTATTCCAGTGACGTAGTAATAAACTTCGATTTTACGTTAACTCTGTTTTCTCCGTTTTATGCTACACGCGTCTCACTGAATATCACAAATGGCTATCAATTAACATTAGCGACGGCAACGCTGCTTCGAAGTTATCAGCACTGGCACATAAACAGTGCTGCTTCCTGGCCAATCAAAACTGTAACGGGCTGGGAAAACCACATATCAGCTCAGTCAGATAGAAGCAGTATTGATTGATTTTCCAAAAGGCGTTTGATTCAGTAGCACACCTACATACACTATATAGTACGGTCGTATGGGGTATCAAGCGAACTTTGTAACTGAATTGAGAATCCTTTGGTAGGTAGGAGGGCGTGTTATCTCGCGTGGAGAGTCCTCGACATATGTAGAAATAAGTTCAAGTGTGCCCTATGGAAGTGAGTTGAGCCCCTCTCTGTTCCTGTTGTATATTAATGACCATGCACTGTATATCTGTAGTAGCTTCCTACTTTTCACAGGTATGTAATTACCTACAGTGAAGAATTGTACGAAAAATGCTGCATAAACATTCCGTCGGACCTCAATAAAATTTCAAAGCGGTGCGGAGATTGGCAATTTGCTTAAAAGGCTCAAAAATGTAAAACTGCGCTCTTCGCAATACTTAAAAACATAGTATCCTGTGATTATAATATCAGCAAATCACAACTGAAATTGGGCCTACTCATACAAATAAACGCCTAGATGTAAAAATTTGTGTGGATATGAAAAGGAACGATCACATAGGTGGATTCGCAGGTAAAACAGGTGGCAGACACGTTTCATTGGTATAATAATGGGTAAATGCAGTCAGTCTCGAAATGAGCTTTCATATAAAGGAGACCGCTTACAAAATACTCGTGCCACCCTGCCTAGAATACTGCTCAAGTGTCGGGGACCCGTCCCAAACAGGAACAACATCACATATCGTCACAGTTCTGAGTGACTGACGGCAGAGACTCACGGAGAGAGTGAAGAAATAGAATTGGCAAACGTCTTGCAGGTGGACGGAAGGTGTCACGAAGCATCGCCCTTAAAAAATCTCAAGAACGAGCTTTAAATGATAAATCTAAAAATGTAAAAGAACCTCGTACGTATAGCTACCGAAAAGATTAGACTAATTATACCGAGGCATTTAAAGAGTCATTCTTCCCGCGCTCCATACGTTATTGGAACAACAAGGAGCTCTATCAACTGGTACAACATGAAGTGGCCGAGTACGAATGCAGGTGTCGACGTATACTCGAACCGAGGATCTTCCAAGGACGAGTGCTCTATTGTGATCTATCCGCGCGACTCACGACTTCCCCTCACAGCTTTACTTCTGCCTGCACCTCATCTCCTGCCTGCCAGAATTCCTAGACGTGCACTTCCTAGCACTCCTGGAAGAATTCATTTTGTGGAGAAATTGTAAAAGTCCTGGTCCGGCACACAATTTAGATTAATTGGACAATTTCACATCAGCGCACATTCCGCTTCAGAGTGAAAATTCAGTCTGGAAACTATCCTTTCGGCTATGGCTAAGCCATTTCTCCACAATATCCTTTATTCCAGGTATCCTCGCAAGGCATTCAGGAGAACTTCCGTGAAGTTTGGAAAGTAGAAGAACCTGTACTAGTTGAAGTAGAACTGTGAGGACGGGTCGTGAGCCGTGCTAGGTGTTCCTCTAATTTACATTTAAAAGAAGTTCGAACACTGTATCGCATTGAAAATGCTCCGCAAAAAGAAATTAACACTATTTTATGTTGTTTAAAAGTTGAAATATGTGTGAATTTCTAAGGGACCAAATTGCTTAGGTCATCGGTCCCTAGACTTACGCACTAATTAAACTAAATTACATTAAGGAACACACACACACGCCCTAGGGAGGTTCTAATCTCAGGCGGGAGAGGCCACGCGATTCGTGGCATGGCGCCTCTAACCGCGCAGCCACTCCGCGTGGCTGTTGTTTAAAAAAAAATAAAAGAGTTATTTTCTTCTGGGTACAAATGCACACTATTATTACTTTTCCTCTTGTTTTTTTACTTAATTTCTTAAAATTAATTTATTGCTTAACGTAATTATTTGATTCACGTTTTGGTAGTGCTTTAGTTTCATTTCAGCGCTACGTGAATATTCGTTCTGGAAATGTTGAAATTTCTCTAAATTTTTGTGAAGAACTACAAAATAAGGGTACAGGAATAACATTACGTTTTTCTTCTGTACTTTTGAATGGTTGTTGGTTTAGGGCAATAGATCATTATACGCTTGCAGCAGCTGACTTGGCTTGCTTACGACTGTACGCGCATGTCAACTGTTCGGAAACAGGTTTCTCTGGCGCTTGCCTTGTTTGGACGATACCTCCCAGGTCAATCTATCATACACGGTAATACATTACTACAATTGCTGAACTACTCTAATGTGTCCTCGCGATATACCATCTATTTCGAGATTTATTAGGAGTACGTGAAGAAACTACATGTATAAGACCCTCATGTGAAGTTCCACGGTACGTGTCTCGGGAACTTAATGAACATCACGATTGCGTTACAACATAAGTAGCTAAGAGACACTTTGGTAGCTACTTTCGTTTGTGGTTTTACGAGACAGGGATTTATAGCTGCACTTGTAATCTTTATCAGCTAATGTCGTAAGGGAGCACGTGCGATAAGCGTGGGAAGGCTTGGGCAACTGTGCTGAGGAAGATTTGTTGTCGCTCGCGGTGTCTGCATTGTCTGCAATAACGTGCCGCAGATAGCGTCACCGTTCTCCTTGCCCGATCGTCTTACCCATCTCCCGCACCCTCAGTACCCGTGTGTGAAAAAATTAGAACAAATAGTTCTTGATAATGCCAACACGTACCTGATATAAACATTTGATACTGAGAAAAGAGCAGTTCTGTATACTAACAGTTTTTCTCTTCAGTATAAATAATTTTCATATCCGTCCAGATGGCTGCGCACGTTAGCTCGCCCCCTTCGGGGTTTAGGGGAGGCGCGCAGGCCCCGAATCGAGTCCGCTAAGCGGATTGACGATGATGGCCAATGCACCGGCCAGCTTCGTTGTTGTTTTCAGACGGATTACCATATCCGACTACGTGAAAGTCGGTCTGGTATTCACGTCCCACCTCAGTTCGGTTAGCAAACATTTAGATAACTTCGCGCACTTTCAGATGGGTTAACATTACACGCAGGCAAATGGTGAACGGGTGGCGACAGGAAGGGCGTCCGTATACCATCTACCACTAACATCGCCAAATCCACAAAATTAGCAAGCGGACCCCGAGAAGATACAGGATAAAGGTTAGGAAAAACAAGAAACAGAATTTATCGAATCACACCCATACTTGTAAAGCAAGGAGGAGAAAAGTTTTTGTATGGTACTGTGAATTTCGGTTTCATCTCATTCCAGTCAGGGATTGAATGTACCAAGAATAACGACTTAAACAGCAATATTAGAGTTACTAGCATAGTTCTACCTTAACACTATCTTTGGGGTCGACGTAGGAGTGGTGAATGAAGAGGTTTTGTAATTCCTGCCCTGATAATCTATTCTTACAATTTTCCAAGTAGATATTCGCGAGATATCAATTACCTATATTTTATGAAGATGTGGCTGTATCTTCGTACAGTTTTTATCGGTTTCTCTTCATTCAAGACAACCCTATCATTCGAAAATATTTAGGTTTATAACGAACATTGTTCGCTAAACCTTTTACTTTACCTGGGACACATCGAAATTAGCTTGCCTGCGTTTAACTCTTAGACTGGGACAGTGATGAAATCGACTTATTAGGATGATCCCAATCCAGTCCCGAAATTGGCTAACTATGCCATATGAAGGTACTTTATACAAGAGCATTTCAGAGGTACAGCCTGTATCGTTTTTTAAAATTCTATAAACTCCAGATCCACGTGTTTTGGTACTTGTATGATATGTTTCGAGCACAGCTGGAGTTTCGTAACAATGACATTCTCTCAGTCCATTGGCCGCTATGAAAATGCTGTTTTTTTCAAGTGACTGATTCGTCAGAGAGACTTCACATAATGAACTTTCAGAGTTCGATACAATACATTCTGCCCGAAAAATATCTTTCCACTCTTACAGGAGCGCTGCAAGTTACACACAAAGAATTCGACAAATATCGCGTCAAGAATAAACTATTTAAACTTGTGACAAAAATAATGTTATCAACGTTGTGTAAACTCTTTTGGAAGACCCATTTTTGAAAGACACGATTCCGTATTTCCTTCACAGTGACTTACAAAAATAGTATTTCTGTTGCATCTAAATGATGTGAGGTTTCAAGGGACCACATCTTGAACTGAGCACAAGGATGACTGGAATGCCAGTACGGTAATCGTTCAAATAATCTCAGTTGTCCCATTGCATCACTGTTGAATTTTTATAAGTACAATACATAAGTATGAAAAATGGTGTTTCTGAGAGAATCTCAGAAATGCAATTTTTGGTACTTCTGTGTCGTGTTTTTAAAAATTAAGAAATTTTTTCTACCTTAGCATTATCTCTGCGCATGGCATCGGAGGGAGAGGAACATTCATTGACTTACTCAGGATGAAATGTGTTGTTAGGTTCAGTTGCACCACGTTATAAGCGGAGTGTAGGTCACAATAGCTGAAGAATGAAAAGGTTGTACGTTGTGGGGCCTCCTGCCACATAGGATCTCTCACGCGGACAGGCGATTTGGAAAATCGGATGAGGTTTAATTAACTCACTTTAAAATAATAATTTAAATAAGAACCAATTTTCAGTATACTGTGATTTTAAATTGGACTACTAAGTATGAAATAATTTCTGCTGACCACATACAGGTTTCTGATAATATACATATAGTCCTGAAAATATCTGATTATCTGTTTTTAATAGCTATGAAAATAACTGCATGATTTAAAATGAATATCTGGGGCACATGCAGTAGATAATAGTAATTTGAACTAATCATGCATCAATTATACACGGTGTAGTGGGTATGTAGATTTTTTTTATCGGTGGGTGAGGCAGGAGTCGCAGGTCAAGACAGAGCAGCAAAAGGGAAGTAACCGATTTTGTGACATTTTGTGAGTTCTTAACCGGGAGCGAATTACTTCGTCTCATCTATGTGCACTGAAAGGTTAGTTATTTAATCTCTGCGTGTTAATGTAGTTCTTGCATCTTCGTCAGTGTCTACAGTAGAGTGTCGTAGCGCGTATCGATAGTCATTTGTTTATCTGTGTAGTGTAGTGTAGTGTAGTGTAGTGTAGCGTAGTTTTCCACAGTCTTTGGTATTGATAAGGATAGTGATTGCTGTGTGCGGATGCGAAATGAATTGGCGACACTTTGCTCTGAGCTCCTGGCTCGTTGGCTTCGGTTACACAGCTTGAGACTGCAGTGAGTGGGCATCACTGTTGTGAACCGGCCTTGGGGATCCAATAGATGTCCAATACGACCCACGATTCCGCCGATCGGTCCGCACCGGTGGCCAGTCCAATTAGTACTCTCATTGAGGGTGACCACTCACCCATGGTCAAGTCGGAAGTCGCCTTGTGGCGTGGCACTGCGAAAGATTTCCCAGGGGGGCGAACTTAAGGACTTCTTGGTTAGTCTGACAAACAGGTTCCAGGTGCTATGGTTGCCAAGGAGGGGAAGAAAGCCAATGTACGCTGCATGTCCATACCGGGTGGAGTCATTCCGGATATGGAAGGGTTCCTTCCGGCCGCAAGGGTGCAGCCAACTGCAGGTGGTGACTCATGTCGGTACCAATGTCGTGTGTCACTTTGAATCGGAAGAGATTCTCTCTGGTTTCGAGCGGCTATCAGAAGTGGTAAAGGCTGCCAATCTTGGTTGCAAGAAGAAAAAGAGCTCAGCGTTTGCAGCATAGTCGACACGACCGGTTGCGGACTTTTGGTAGTGTCTGAATCAGAGGCTCAGACGGTTCTGCGACCGTGTAGGCTGCAGATTCTTCGATTTTCGCCACAGGGTGGTAGGGTTTCGGATTCCACTAAAGAGGTCATGCGTCTATTACACGCATGTGGCGGCTACACAGGCAGCGGGGGCTGTGTGACTTGTTTTGTGCGGTCATTTAGGTTAGAGGACCTCGGGGAATCACAGAAAGGGTTTCAGTCTCAAAGGATGCCGGTCAAGCACAGGAAGAAGGTAGATCTAGGAACCATCAGTATAATAATTACGAACTGTCGTAGGTGTGTTGTGAAGTACCAGAGCTACAAGCGCTAATAGAAATTATTGATTCCCAAATCGTTAAGGCACTGAAAGCTGGGTAAAGCTGGAAAATAAGTTCGGCCGAAATTCTTGTGAAGGACCTAACGCTGTTCAAAAAGGGTAGGCTAAATACAGCTGGCAGTGGCGTGTTTATTGCTGTTAGAATTAGTTTCTCTTGTAGCAAACTTTGAAGTAGATAGTTCCTATGAGTTACAGTGGGTTACAGTGGGTAACTTGGTAACTTGACTCCAATTCCAAATACAGCAAATGTAGACCAGATACGGCTTTAATTCAAAGAAATAATATCGACAGCAATTGAGAGATTTATACCAAATAAATTAACAAAAGTCGGAGCTGATCTTCCGTGGTACACAAAACGGATCAGAAGCAGTTGCAGAAACGACGAAAAAAGAAAATTTAGACGAACGCAAAATCCCCAAGATTGGCAATCTTTTACAGACACTCGAAATTTAGCGCGGCCTTCAGTGCGAGATGGTTGTAATAGTTTCCACAACGAAACTTGGTCTCGAAACCTGACACATAATCCAAAGAGATTCTGGTCGTAGGTGAAGTACGCTAGCGGTATGGCACAACCAGTGCCCTCTTTCCGCGATAGCAATGGAAATACTATAGACGACAATGCAGGCAAAACAGAGTTACTAAGCACAGCCTTACGAAATTCCTTCGCCAAAGTAGACGACGGAAATATTCCAGAATTCGAATCCAGAATAACTGCCAACACGAGTAACTTAGAAGCAGATATCCTTGGAGTAGTGAAGCAACTGAAATCACTTAATAAAAGCAAGTCTTCCAGTCCAGACTGTATACCATTTCGGTCACAGTTCATAATAATTGACGGAGAGTCATCGAGTAAAACAGATGTGATTTCTGGCTTTCCACAAGATAGTGTTATGGGCTCTCTGTTGTTGCTTATCTACATAAACGATTTAGGAGAGAAACTGAGCAGCCGTCTTAGGTTGTTGGCAGACGATGCTGTCGTTTATCGCCTAGTAAAGCCTTCAGAAGTTCAAAATCAGGTACAAAACGATTTAGGTAGAATACCTCTATGGTGCGAAAATTGGCAACTGACCCTAAATAATGAAAAGTGTGAAGTCATCCACATGATTGCTAAAAGGAATCCGTTAAACTTCGTTTACACGATAAATCAATCAAATCTAAAAGAAGTAAATTCAATAAAATACCTAGGAATTACAGACTGGAAAGCACAGAAATTATTGTGGGGAAGGCGAATCAAAGACTGAGTTTTTTTGGCAAAACACTTAGAAGATCCAACAGATCTACTAAAGGGACAGTGTACGCTACAGCTGTCCGTCCTCTTTTAGAATACTGCTGCGCGGTACGGGACCCTTAGCAGATACGATTAACGGAATACATCGCGAATGTTCAAAGACAACAGCACGTTTTGTATTGTCGAGAAATAGCGAGTGTCACGGATACGATACAGGGTTTGGGGTGGACATCATTAAAACAAGGGCGTTTGTCGTTGCGGCGGAATTTCCTCACAAAATTTCTATCGCCACCGAATGCGAAAATATTTTTTTGACGCCAGCCTATATAGGGAAATCAGAGCTCGCGCGGAAAGATACAGGTGTTCGTTCGCGTGGAATAACAGAATTATTGTGAAGTGCCGGGCACTTTATTGTGGGGCCGAGCCGCACAATAAACCTGGGTTCGGTGTGGGGCGGCGATGTGTGGGCTGACTGCTGTGGCCTGCTGTGGGGTTGTGTATCACTGCGGGCTACGGCGGGACGAAGCCTCTCCGTCGTTTCTAGGTACCCCGTTCAATTCACGCACAATACACAAGGCACGTATATATGGCTGATCATAAGGCTTGAAAAGCCAAGCCAGTCCCTATATAACACTTTAAATCCTCTAGCCTATTTGACGGACTGGTCATACTAGGCTCGCCCATTGTTTCCTCCTGCGTATTGAATCACCCCCACACATTGGTTGCGGAGTTGGATTGACAGTATCCCACATATTGGTGGAATGTACCCTGCTTTTGGCCTTCGTTCTGAGTATAGTCTTGTAGATTCCTTAATTTGAATATTAACAGACTTTTCTCGAATTGTTGAACTGGTCATCAGTTTCCTCCACGAAAGTGGTTTTTATTTTTAGATGCAAGGTCTTGCTTTCCTCCGGGAGCAGGGGCAGGGTGGTTGTGGTTATGGTTGAGACTTCTCTTTATGTCTTCTCGGTCTGGGGCCCCATGACCACTCCCCCATGGAAAGGCCACTCTTTTTTCCGGTTTTTTTAGGTTTGGTCTCACCTTTCATGCCTTTTACAGTGTATGTTTTAACTTAATTATTTTATAATCTTGCTCCCCTGACTGGATTCATCCATTTTTAACGTTCTTCTGTGAGTCACTTAGGAATCGCGGGACTGATGACATCGCTGTTTGGTCCCATAAAACTTCTCAACTAATCGATCAGTTAGTCAGTCTACCCTACGTGCTTAGGCTGGAGTCCACGACATTTTTTTTTAAAAAAAGGAAAAGAAAAGAAAGGAGAAAGAAAAAGAAAAGTTTCCAATACTCGCCTATCAAGGACTAGGTCCACATGCACAGTTGTCATTTGCTACAACTAATATGAATACAAAAAATTAATAATATCCTGTTAATAACTGTTCTTCTTACCTTGCATTACGTTCTTATTCTTGTTACTTATCAGAAACAACTAAACAAATTCCTAAAGATCATCAATAACCAGGAGTGTTTTATAGATCCGACACAAAACGGTTTACCTTTATATGAGTGAAATGTATGTCAAATGATCCTTTAGTAATCCATGGTAATGCTGCTACTGAATTCGGTGTTTTATACTATGTTTAACAGTCTGGCGTGTACTGTAAGTTAATACTTCTTGCCGTGCCTATTTCCATGTCTTTTTCTGCTTTACTGGTTATTGGTGAACTTTCTAGATTCACGTCGTTGATACGGGTGGTGATATTTTGAGCCTCACAGCAATCCGATACTAATGCAACATAGTACTTCCCCCTTTAGTGAAGCAGTCGATGAGGGTACCAAATGAGACCTTATTTAGCGTCACGAGTAATAAGTCACCTAGAACACGTTCGGATTTACTGCTTTGGAACATTGTGTACTAATTTTCTAATTCTTAACGTTTTCATTGCACAAAAGTGTTCTAACATTTGTAAGTAGGCTATTTAGGCTTTTATATTGGTAACGCCACGTAGCGCTCTGTATGAAAATCGCTGACGGCGCTGTGTCCATTCTGTGGCTGGTTGGACTCATTGTTGGAATATTCGCTATTGTAGTGCTGGGCAGTTGGATGTGAACAGCGCGTAGCTTTGCGCAGTTAGAGGTGGGCCGCCAGCAGTAGCGGATGTGAGGAGAGAGATGGCAGAGTTTTGAGAGCGGACGATCTGGACGTGTGTCCGTCAGAAAAACGAAATTTGTAAGACCGGATGTCATGAACTGATTTATATATATATATATCTCTTTCGAACACTACTGAGGTAAATACATTGTTTGTTCTCTATAAAAATATTTCATTTGCTTACTATGCCTATCAGTAGTTAGTGCCTTCAGTAGCTGGAATCTTTTATTTAGCTGGCAATATTGGCGCTCGCTTTATTGCAGTGGTTCGAGTAACGAAGATTTTTGTGAGGGAAGTGATTCACGAAAGGTATAGGTTATTGTTATTCAGGGTCATTCTTTTGTAGGGAATATTGAAAGTCAGATTGCGTTGCGCTAAGAAAATATTGTGTGTCAGTTTAGTCATGATCAGAATAAGTAAAGAGAGAACTGTTTGAGTACGTTCAGTTTTGCTCAGCTGTTTGGAAGTCAAATATCGTAAGAGTTTTTCCAGCACTGTCATTCTTTACATGCAAAGGGGAAGTTTCACATTGCACGCGAGCACTGAAATGTATTTTGGCGACTACCGCTGTTCCTTTCAGTATTCTACTTTCTTGTCTGATGAGGCACGTTTCGCTTGACAACAACACAGATGTGTTGGGAACTGTTGTGTTGGTACCATGATAAGTTCCGATAAGACACACAAAACGATCGCGGAGGTGCATACTAAACATGTAAGTGGCACTTTTTTTTCAGAGTTGGTTTTCTTCATTCATACGAGAACGACGGAAGTTTGGGACGGCTTGCATCAATTAATCTACATTCCATGGTGAGACAGCCGCATGGAATGGATAGTGTCACGGAGGGCATTTTGAAATGACTGAATGCCTATCTGTCGAAGAGGAACAAAAGTACGTTCTCAAGATGACTGCCAAGCAGTGCTATGGCTTTCCTGCTATACAGTATCATTCCAAATGCGAACGGTAGTCACAGGGAGTTTCTCACGGTCGTGGTTTGTAAAAAAAAAAAAAAAAAAATGAAAGACGCTTCCTAGCGGAGGTCATCACTTCGTATTTACTGAAAATTTCTTTGCATCAAGCTAAATTTTCAAGTTACGGAAAGGCCCTCGCACTGGAAAATTATGTGGAACCAATTAGAATACAAAATGATAAATTTTCGCAAGTGAGACTACCGCTGCGTATGCTGTTGCTCTTGTACAAAAGCATCTTCTTGTATGCTAATCTTATGTTCTCTATTTTTGTCTTCTCTTCGAATAACTCTTTTTTTTCCAAATGATCGAGCGATCAAGTGCAACAGGGGGCTATTAGTTTCCTGTCGTCGACCAAGTATTTCATTTTTGGAGTTTGGGTCGTGTGGAAGCAAAAAAGTGACATTTAGAAAACGTACATCGTATCCTGAAATTTGGACCGATAGTGTAATGGCTATCTTGGTGCCCGTGAAAGACAAAGATGCTGTCTTGAGTTCCGGACTGTCTCCATTTATAATTCGCCACAAATTCTCATAGCAGAGTATATGTTGCCAAAAAGGAGGAAACTTCAGGCGTAATCGTTACTTGCACTTTCAATTGCGCTAATTACCAAAATTTTATTCATCGGCATGAATATGAGCAAAAAATTTTCCTGCGGGTTGTGGCTAAACACAGCCAGACTCCGTACTGTGTCGGTGTTAGAAATCACGCGCACATTAGTTACAAGATCTCCCATTACCCTGTTACGAACTTTTTCGACGGTTACCTGTGTGGTAACTGTCTGGCTGGAGCACGCTACAAATATCACGGTATATACATTTTACAAGCAGACAGGAGTGATCTTTTGTCTACGACCGCACGACTGTAATGGACTCCAGGCTGTACGTCTATTACATAACATTTCAAGACAGAAGACTGCCCTACCTTCCACCATTATTTGCAGTTCTACGACTTTTCCACACGTAGCCATCGGATTAATTGTTGTCTGTGGGTTCATCCATAACAGGCATTCTAATTGCAAATATGCTTCATCAGAGATTCATGGAATCCTGTAAAACCATTCTATAGCGTATGGGGAATTTGGAAGGGTATGGCGATTGCACGCATGTGTAGAAGCGATTGGGGAAAATTTGTAACATTTTTTTTATCACATTGTTAAATATTCTGTCATACTTCTATTTTTATGATGATTTTTCTTGTTTTGGTATGAGTAACTCGCTCTCAAATATTTGTAAAATTACTTTTTGTATACCCTGCATATACAGAAGATCTGCTGTGGGTCGAGGTAGAGGTATGTGGTTTTAATGGATAAAAAATGGCAACGTACACGTTAAACCGTAAAAGAACCACAAACTTGCGACAAATGCTTGTAGCGCAAGGAATAATACTGTTCGTGAAAATTCTGTTTGTCACAATGGGAAGCGGGTTGTCGGGGGTGGAGAGGGTTTTAGGTTCATACCCTCCGACCCTAAGCGTCTGTAGGTTGTACGGAAACAATCATTGTGGAGAACGAACATAGTAACCTTACTTGCATAGTATTTAAAGTTCACAAAATTAAACTGATTATATTTTGACAACGATAAATTACTCTGAATCTTGTACGAGACCTCCCACAAAGAAGATAATTATACATTAGAATGAGAAAGTTGTGAATAAATGTTACTTCGGACTAAAAGTGTGGAAGGGAATCTCAGTATGATTGATTGAGTGATGAGACACATTGGATGAGAGGCTGGAGGAGATGTTGAGAAGGTCAGGGTTTAAATTCCAGTCCGGAGTTCGTGATTTACATTTCTCGTGGTTTCCCTTCAATGCTTACAATAATTCCTTAACGCTAAGACCAGTTTACCCCTTTCACATGAATGGACTGTGAATAGTAACGGCGAATCTGATTTACTGCGACTCTGAATATATCCGCACAATTGTTAGAAGATAAGGGATTATTACGTCCAGTTGCATTGAAGTTCTTGGAGACTGTTCTTTCTAGGTCGAGCACGTTCGCTGTGTTCCCGTTATTGGACTGACAGAGTTTTTAAGGACTTTACACTCGGAATCATTAAGACTCTGAACAAAATTCCCCGTAAATCATGCAGATTTAAGACCAGGGAAGACAAGTTCCATGATTGTAGCGCAATCCGAGCTTGTGCACCACCCTGTCGTCGACGAGGGATGTTCCTCCGTTCAGTATCTGGACAGAATATAAGAAGGGATAGCGTCCTACAGCCTAGAAATTCTGATACTCTATTCTTTAGCAAGTTTATTAACATTATACGATGAGGTTCTTCCATAACTGAGTACCGTGGTACTTCAAATAATGGCGAAAGATATTCTGTAGCGCAAACATGTTTCAGAGAATGGTCCCCTCCCTCGAAGAATCCAGAGATGAACTTTTAGATGTCTACATCTACGTACAAGTATAGACTTCGCAAGGCACCATAAGATGCATGGCGTACGGTACACTGTACAACTGCTAGACATTCACTTTGCTTTTCCGCCCGAAACGGTGGAGCCCTGAAAAACCTTTGTCTAGCGCTGATTTTTCTTATCTTGTCTTTCCGGTCCTTAAGCGAGATGGTCTTCGACGAGAGTAGGATCGTTTTGCAGTTCGTTGCAAATACCGATGCTCTAAACATTTTGAATACTGCACAGTGAAAACGTGTCCTTCCCTCCGGGAAATCCCATTTAAGTTAACGTGGCATTATTGTAATATTCACGTGCACCCGCCCGGTTAGCCGATCGGTCTAACGCACGGCTTTCCGGAGCGGGAAGGAGCGCCTGGTCCCCGGAACGAATCCGCCAGGCGGACTTGGGTCGAGGTCCGGTGAGCCGGCCAGTCTGTGGATGGTTTTTAGGCGGTTTTCCATCTGCCTCGGCGAATACGGGCTGGTTCCCCTTATTCCGCCTCAGCTACACTATGTCGGCGATTGCTGCGCAAACAAGTTCTCCACGTACAAGTACACCACCATTACTCTACCGCGCAAACATAGGGCTTACACTCGTTTGGTGTGACAAGTTCCATGGGGGATCCACCGGGGGCCGAACCGCACAGTAACCCTGGGTTCGGTGTGGGGCGGCGGAAGGGTGAAGTCGACTGGGATAGTCGTCGTGGGGTTGTGGACCACTGCGGCTACGGCGGGGACGGAGCCTCTCCGTCGTTTAAGGTCCCCGGTTAACATACAACATTCACGTATTGATTGAACCTGCTTGTAACAAATCTAGCAGGAGGCCTCCAAATTGGCTCTTTCCGGGCTGCCGAGAATTCCATACACTCTAGGAGTACTCAAGTATTGGCCAGAGAAGTATCTTTCGTCCCCTTTCCTAGAATTCTCCCAATAAACCAAAGTCGACCTTTCCCTTCCCTACTACCGACCTTAAGTGCTTGCTCCACTTAGCATCACTTTGCAACCTTATGCCTAGATGTTTAATCGATGTGAATGTGTCAAGCAGCACACCTCTAATACTATATTCGAACGTTACAGGATTGTTCTTCCCATTCATCTGCATTACCTTCCATTTTTCGACATTTAGAGCAAGCTGCCAATCATAACTAGGAATACAAATACTGTCAAGACATCCTGTATCCTTTTGCAGTCACCAAATATCGATACTTCCCTGTACACTACGGCATCATCAGCAATCTCTCGCATGTTGCTGTTCACCCTATCCGCCAGATTGTTAGAGAACAAGAACGGTTCTGCCAGCCTTCCCTGTTTCACTCCTAACGATGCCCTTGTCTCAGATAAATATCAGGGCAGCGTACTGGGTTCTGTTACTTAAAAAGTCGTTGAGCCAGTCACATATCTCAGAATCTATTCCGTAAGCCTGAATGCTCCTTAACAGTCTGCAGTGTGGCGCGGTGTAAAACATTTTCCAGTAATGTAGGAATATGGAATACCTCTTCTGCCCTCCATCCATGTTGCACAATATATCGTGCAGGAAAAGGATATGCTGTTTCGCACTAGTGGTACTTCCTAAATCCGTCCTCCCAAGGAACTCTCTTATATTCGAACTTAGAATATGCTCAGAGTTCTGTAACTATGTGAAGGAAGATATTACAATAGATTGATTTCCAAGCAGACATCAACAGAGTTCTACCCGGTACCCACGTGCAGGGTATTTCAGCTGTTGCTACCTATGGGTTTTATGCAACCCACGACGACTTCAAAAACCATACCCGAGATATACATATTCCCTCGCTCGCTATGCGCAAACTATTAGTCTTACAGAAAAAAATGAACAGGACATTTTTTTAGTAAATTTAATGTAGTACAATTCTGTGCTGCTATAGGTGTTCGCTGGAGGCAACAGTCTTAGAGTTATTGAAGAAAAAAGCCTTTGAAGGTTATTATTGTACGTTTTTCTTGAATAATTCGGGAGCTACGGCCTCTAGCGATTTGTATCTCTGTACAAAATTTAACTACATTATACAGGCTGAGTCAGGAGCAAAGATACATGCATTGAGGGATGATGGCATTAGTGGTTCTGAATTAAAAAAGAAACTCCAATGGGCAAATGCAATGTTCCGAATGGTTTCCGAGATAGAACACACATAATACCACTTTGGTACGATTTCTTGTATCACTCGAAACCAGCACCCTCCAGCGAAAACACATCGCAGTACAAAATTACGTTCAGTTTCTTACAAAAAAAAAAAAACACTCATGTTTCTCTAGGACTTTACCCAAAGGCAGCGCGAGGATACTGAAAACGTGGCGCGACGCGCATGCGCTGTAGCTTAGATACTCTTTGTTGCCCAATTTGAAGTAATTTCCCGACCTGATGGAACACAGGTGTCCTGTATCGAACTGTTCGTCTCAGCTTCCTACACTACCGTCGCACGTTGTGAACAATAACGATGTTCGAATGACACAGAAAATAAGTAAAATAATATTATTACATACGTCTATCTCGAACACCTTTCCTCACCCTGCATTTGCTACAAAAATGTCCAGTTTATTTTTCTGTAGGATTAATAGTTTGAGTGTAGTGAGCGACAGAATATAAAAACCTCTCATGTGGTTTTTAAAGGCATTGCGGCTTGCATAAAACCTATAGGTAGCCTGTATAATACTTGTGAAACAAAATGGAAAAACGTATGTTAGGAACATAAAGAATGCATGCGTATGTTCATGAAGTCTGACAATCCGTAGCTGAACGCAACAGTCTTGCGGGGTGGCATAGATAGTAAACACGCATCCGGGAGTACGAGGTTTCCAAATCCCTTTCGATCATCCACATTAAGGTGTTCCGCCTTTTTCTAAAGCAGTTAATGCAAACATTAAGATGATACCTTTGACCAGACATAAGTCGATTTCCTGCCTATTCGCGTATGTGCTTCGTCTCTTACGTACTCAACGTCGACCGGGAGTTTACACGTTCCACTGGACGTTGCGACTACTAGCTGACGACACCATGATTTCGTTCTGTAATGCAACACTGGAACGTGTCTGCAGGGAAGATTCGTTTCCTTGAGGGCAGTGTGTCTCCCGAATAACATCCAGTATGAAAATTAACGTCTTTTTCCACTTCTGGCTGTAACTGCCTTTGTGCTGTTGCAGTGTCGATCTATGTGCTGCTAACATCTGCAAACACATAATACAAGTACCACGAAAGATAATAGAATAGCTGAACGTACAAGAAAATTTGCATTCTGCTAACATTTACATACTTCCAAAATTTCATGTCACCTTACTGGATAAACGCAGCTTAAAGAAACAACGCACTCGTAGGATTCTCTCTCCCACCCCCCACCCCCCTTTCTTCCCTTAAGGAGTTACTGCCGCGAGAATAATTACGCTACAGTAAATGGGTGTTACCATTGACATGAGTAACGTACGCTTAAACTTGACACATCCCTCCAAGGGAGGTTTTTTTTTTTTGCCATAACATCGATGCGAATGTTGTAAATAGGTGAACGGAACCAGCCTGCAAATTTTGTTATACTCACTGTTCCCATATGTTTCTGGGTCATTGTACTATTACACCTCTGCAGATGCTTGACAATAGCATGTAATCCGAAGTTGCAATGCACAATAAAAAGTCACACCTAATATCCGAAAATGACGTCATTTAAAGAAATTTTAGAAGCTGTGGACACGCATTAGAAGGACTCATTATGGACGTGCAAATTAATATTTTGCCTTACTGCAGAGCAACGAGAACTTTTTTCGTGCCCTTGGATGACAGTGAACTTTGCCTTTCCAGCTCTTAATCCAGAATTCTAGCTCAGAGGGGGCCATGCATAGTTAAAATCATCCCCCTTGTAGGCCACGAGGGCTGTTTTGATTCCGTCCTGTATCACGCAATGGTAATTATATTGCCTGCGGAAAGCATTACGGATGCGGAGGTAGTGCACCACAGGAATCGATCGAAACTTCATCGGAGCAAAGCCAGCGAGACCAGTTAAAATACTCCCGTGTGGTATCGGTTGCATCCGCTTGCAAATGCACGGAATGTAAATTCTGACAGTGACCCAACTAAATTTGCATTTTTTCCTCTTCAGTAGTTTGATAGAAGGATTGCTTTACATTATGACCCTGTCACGCGAGATCTGCCAAAAGCACTCTGCAAATGGTATAAATGTAAATGGTCTCACTCCAGAATAAAAAGAAAAATCGTAGAGCGATTACTAATAGCGTGAAGTTGATGGGTATCTCAGCGACTTATTGTGTTCGTAGTCATTATATCAGCTCATCGGTAGTTGGTTTCACAGTCGAATATCGAAAGAGGCTAATATTTTCGTTGGTGGAACAGCGTAGCGTAACCTGTAAGTCACCAAAGTTTCATGACTGAAAATTATTGACACTAAAAATGGCAATATTTTTTTCTCCTTGCAACAGAGAAAATCATAAGAGCAGAAATACTACTGCAATAAGAGCAAAGGTGCCAGTAGGGAATAATAAGAAGCAAGCTGATACCTCTGTTCAATAAATAACTAAAACTGGCAAAGATAAAAGACTTTAAGGCCACACGGTTGCATGGCTTAAGATATATACACTCCTGGAAATTGAAATAAGAACACCGTGAATTCATTGTCCCAGGAAGGGGAAACTTTATTGACACATTCCTGGGGTCAGATACATCACATGATCACACTGACAGAACCACAGGCACATAGACGCAGGCAACAGAGCATTCACAATGTCGGCACTAGTACAGTGTATATCCACCTTTCGCAGCAATGCAGGCTGCTATTCTCCCATGGAGACGATCGTAGAGATGCTGGATGTAGTCCTGTGGAACGGCTTGCCATGCCATTTCCACCTGGCGCCTCAGTTGGACCAGCGTTCGTGCTGGACGTGCAGACCGCGTGAGACGACGCTTCATCCAGTCCCAAACATGCTCAATGGGGGACAGATCCGGAGATCTTGCTGGCCAGGGTAGTTGACTTACACCTTCTAGAGCACGTTGGGTGGCACGGGATACATGCGGACGTGCATTGTCCTGTTGGAACAGCAAGTTCCCTTGCCGGTCTAGGAATGGTAGAACGATGGGTTCGATGACGGTTTGGATGTACCGTGCACTATTCAGTGTCCCCTCGACGATCACCAGTGGTGTACGGCCAGTGTAGGAGATCGCTCCCCACACCATGATGCCGGGTGTTGGCCCTGTGTGCCTCGGTCGTATGCAGTCCTGATTGTGGCGCTCACCTGCACGGCGCCAAACACGCATACGACCATCATTGGCACCAAGGCAGAAGCGACTCTCATCGCTGAAGACGACACGTCTCCATTCGTCCCTCCATTCACGCCTGTCGCGACACCACCGGAGGCGGGCTGCACGATGTTGGGGCGTGAGCGGAAGACGGCCTAACGGTGTGCGAGACCGTAGCCCAGCTTCATGGAGACGGTTGCGAATGGCCCTCGCCGATACCCCACGAGCAACAGTGTCCCTAATTTGCTGGGAAGTGGCGGTGCGGTCCCCTACGGCACTGCGTAGGATCCTACGGTCTTGGCGTGCATCCGTGCGTCGCTGCGGTCCGGTCCCAGGTCGACGGGCACGTGCACCTTCCGCCGACCACTGGCGACAACATCGATGTACTGTGGAGACCTCACGCCCCACGTGTTGAGCAATTCGGCGGTACGTCCACCCGGCCTCCCGCATGCCCACTATACGCCCTCGCTCAAAGTCCGTCAACTGCACATACGGTTCACGTCCACGCTGTCGCGGCATGCTACCAGTGTTAAAGACTGCGATGGAGCTCCGTATGCCACGGCAAACTGGCTGACACTGACGGCGGCGGTGCGCAAATGCTGCGCAGCTAGCGCCATTCGACGGCCAACACCGCGGTTCCTGGTGTGTCCGCTGTGCCGTGCGTGTGATCATTGCTTGTACAGCCCTCTCGCAGTGTCCGGAGCAAGTAGTGTGGGTGTGACACACCGGTGTCAATGTGTTCTTTTTTCCATTTCCAGGAGTGTATTTTCAAATGTCTTTTTTTTTTGTACTCTGACACGTTGGTCTCATTAAAGTGTTACAGAATAAACTTAATCCCCCTAATGGGTGTTTAAATTCTAAAAATGTTCGGAATTTTAAATAATATAGGGTTTTGGTTACCACCCTAGCATCGACGGAGATATTATCCTCTCCTTGGTGATGGTTATTCTCGGAGTTTCACCTTCCAACATGCGATCGCTTCATTCGATCCATGGTAAATTAATAGACCTACTTAACAAAATTTAAAGCAATACGTCCTCCCAGATTTATTGTGACAATGACAGAGGCAGAGTATTTAAACTAAATAATGGCTTACCTCAAGGATCAGTTCTGGCTCCCCATCTGTTCACTCTGTACGCACACGA
The DNA here is from genome assembly GCF_021461385.2 of Schistocerca piceifrons. Classification (NCBI taxonomy): domain Eukaryota; kingdom Metazoa; phylum Arthropoda; class Insecta; order Orthoptera; family Acrididae; genus Schistocerca; species Schistocerca piceifrons. The sequence continues at coordinate 348,194,780 of NC_060138.1, forward strand.
CGTACAGGAATCATCTCCAAGAAAATTAATTTATGCTGATGTCAATTGTTTGGTGGCCCAGAGCACCAACTTTTGTTATGCTGAAATCACTTTATTCACTTACATGGATGGCTTGGATGTATATTTCAAGAAATGGTGCCTCTGTCTAAATCCTCAGAAAAACCGTTTTATCTGTATTTCACCAACGCAACAGACAAGCAAATTAAAACCAAAAACCAAATTCGTAGGCCAAGGCTTGCTAGACTCCAGTACATCAAAATACCTAGGAATAATACTGGAGAGAACGACAACATTTTCAGGTAGCATCTTTCGAATGTAGCTAAAGATTAAGCCAAAACGAGAAACAACATTTTTCAAAAACTTGCTGGTACCTCATGGGAATCTAATGCGCATGTTTCGGGAGCCACAGCCTCAGCCCTTACATTTTATTGCTGGATACTGCTTTTCGACTTAAATCAATAACGCTCACACGAAGGAGATAGATATGCGAGTCAGCAAGACAGTGCGAACGATTACGTTGGTATGTATTGGAAGTTGAAGACCCTATGGCTTCCTATTCTCGGCAGTATCCCACCTCCAATTCTAAGAAGATTAGATACTCTCCAGATGGCCTGTAACAACATTTAGAAAGACTACTCAGCCAGCTATTCATCGACATATTGCATACGCAGAACCACAATGCTTGAAATCAAGACAACCGTCGCGGAGAACAACGACCAGTCTTGTTGAGTCCTTTTTCAGTGTCCAACATTCATGGAAAATCCAGTGGAAGCAGTCATCTGTGCTCAACAAACATGTAGTTGAGAACCCTTCTATGCAAATACAATGATTACATCTTTCCAGACGTCAGCGGAGAATTCGAACCGGACAAGGCAGATGTGGTTATCTAACGCACAAGTGAGAAGAGTCTAGTTCTGCCAATTGTGACCGTGGTGTCTCCTTACAGTCAGTCCAGCATATCGTTGCTGACTGTCCTCTTCGAGTGTGCAAAGGAACAACAACGTAGTTTCACCACGCATCGGTAGAAACGATTGAATTGTTCGGAGAATTAGATGTGAGAGTTTACACTCTTGTCTAGAAATGTTGTATACACTTACTTATTTTCATCATACGGTAAGCAAAACCTTCCTACTTTCAAATACCGTAGGAGTGCCCGTTGTCGAATAAGCACATCAATGTAGATCATTTTACCAAGCACTATACTGCTGTCATTTGATGACATTACACGACCATATTTACCAATAGCCATAGTTATTCATTAGAGCGTAGGGGGGAGGTTAGAATATTGGCGCCCAAGGCACATCTTTACACTTTATCAACAATTTACGACGTAAAAAATTATAACAGCTGATTTAAGGCTACTCCTTGTACAGTTAAGTAGACTAACGGCTTTAAACTATTAAATTTGTGGTACTCTGAGAGTAGGCCAAGAAAGCTTACTCACCAGCATTCTGCAAGTAGAATTTTATCGTAACAGCGTTGCAGCTACGTCAAGGCTGGTTTCCCAGTCTTAATTCATTGTATTATCATTATTTCATCTCAGCGAAATTAGTGATTTTTAAATAGCAATTTTGATACTTCGATCTATGTATTAGTGATTTTCTGGCTGACTAGAAAACTGTCACAGAAACGAAACGTTTGTATTTCTTAGCGTTACTATATTTCTGGCTCGTGGTTGGTAGTTCATAGTAGTTTCCTTTTGCATACTAAAATGCAACAGCTCTTTCTTTCCAGTTTTAATCACTTGCAAAGTATATAATTTTCTGAACGGAATATCGGCGAATGCTATTTTTCCCAGCCGCCCACGCATCTTGATAAACTAGCTGTTCGTTGACTCGTAAATACTTTGTAACTGCCCCACGCTGTACCACCTCCACAAAGTTGAGTGACTGGGTATGCTTACAGACATGCTCATCAGACGTCACTGTACCCCATCGGTTGCTCCCCGCTGGGGAGAAAACATAACCGCAGGTATTGGAATACTGACCGCACTGAAAGGCCATGTTGTCCACTGACTTGTCAGCTATGACGAGGGCAATAAAAGCATCCTGGCTGTATGTTAACACGGAATATAGATTTGTTGCTTTCCTGAAGTGATGCACAATCTAGGAGTGTATATTTTCATGTATGACTGGATAATTGTTGAATGAGGAGTAATACAAGTAACAGTATTAGTGTCAGTATAGTTAGCGGTATTTGCTAACTTCGTAATAATGCATACGAGCTACCGATGGGCAATATAAAAACGAAAACCATAAATCAGTACTGAAAATGCTGTCTAATAGCAACCCATCCAGTTCAACAAATAATGGCAGGCAAATTACTATCAGTTCTATAATAATATTCAAGACGAGTGTTCCGGCGTGGTCTGTGTCATTTATAGAACAGATAATTAAATTCACGTACAGCTGCATACTTGCAGGTAAATAATTGACAGTGGAGGAACTCCCTATGATCAAAGTCTCGTCAAGAAAAGGGAGTTGTTATTTGTTTCCTTAAATTTCAAATTTACGATAGTGTCGTGGAACTTGCAGAGTAATGCTGACAGTGTACGAGTCTGATTTTCCCCTTTTGGCGGATAGCCTTAGCTGATAGTGCTTCAACTGAGAAAATTATATTTCCAGACGCCATTCCAACTCTGTTTCCCATTCAAATATTTCGGTCGTTTCCGCGTTAAAAGGTTACGGCTGCTAGCACAAGTAGAAGTTAACCAAGATATTTTGTCCCTATATTATTGTGTTCGTGTTATCATTGGACTTAAATTGCCATGGACAGCTGGTAATTACATCAGAGAATAACTTAAACGAATTTCAAATTGTTGTATGAGATTTCTGTAAATAAATGTACAGTAACTTGTTTTTGTCCAAAGAATACTTTTCCACTTCTATAAAGTTATTCCAAAATATTACACTTGAAGGTGTTAATGGTCGATATTTTAAAACTTGGCAGTGGTCGAAGTGGTTGAAGTAAATAGTAATAGAGAATAGACGCCCCAACGTAGATAATCAGTCTTCTAATAAATATGTAACCCAAAGTATATAAAAGGTGTCTGTGGTATTTAATAGTGATTATTAGAATATGAGACGATATTCCGTTTTGACAGTGCAAAACGTAACAGCAAATTTTTTCTTCCACGGTTCACATGTAGGCCGTTTGTGGAAGATCACTTTCCACAAAAATATAGTATTTAATTCAATTTCCCGATGTCGATCACGTATGATGATAAATGAGTGCTGGTGCCAGCATTTTGTCGGTGAGGTGAAGATAAATGACATTATGTAGTTTGCAGTCTTTAAACTGCACCGTAGTGCCGTGTGTTTAACTGCAAACCTATCTCAAATCGGGAGAGTATATGATGCTGTTGACGGTGTTCGATCTGCCGGATAGTGACGTTAAATTCGGTACCTCACTCTCTGCATGGTGCGCGTTAGCACCAGGTTTTATCCTACTGATGGTTTCTTTCATTACTCACACTTCGCGATGGAAACGAGTGGAAATGCACAGTTTAACAAAACCGCCATCGTTAAGACTTCTTGGGGTCGGTTAGTCAATAATGACGTTTGACATTTTTTTTATAAAAATGTCAAGTATACGCACCTGTGTTTATGCTCATCTCAAGTAGCATCAAAATTGTTGAGCATGTTCTCATTTCAAGTCTATCAGCAACAAACCGATCTTCATGGCAGCCAGGATGTATTCAGAAAAAAACCTGTTAGCTGTAGTCTCAAACGACGCAGTCATATCGTAATAATTGAATTAATATCCAAATAAATTTTCAAGAAGTATGAATCTGTTGCAAAAACAAGTAACTAGATTTTAAAGTTATGCAGTCTTTGTCGACCGGCTTCCTTTTCTCAAAAGTGCGAACAGTGAAAGCGCCTCCTTGCCGTGAAAAATCCTACGAAGCAGAGTAATTGCACCATTGTGGACGAACAAAATATTATTCGGGGACCCGCATCGACACTCTGCAAATTTACTAAAATGTAGACTTTCACGGCCGGAAATATCATGTCCATTATAATTATCCGGGCTGTTATGCCGTGGTCGGTTGATGAATTCTGTGTCAATTCCCAACGTTTCGTCTCCGACTGCGGGAGACATCTTCAAGGGGGTCCGTAGCTCGATGTAAGGTCCAACACACCCACTCAGTAGCGAGCCAGTGGGTTTGTTGGACCTTCTATCGAGCTACGGACCCCCTTGAAGATGTCTCCCGCAGTTGGAGACGGAACGTTGGGAATTGACACAGAATTCATCAACCGACCACGGCATAACAGCCCGGATAATTATAATGGACTCTGCAAATTTATGACACTGCAAAAGTTTCGGTAAGGCTTACTGGTCTCTTTGTAACCAGACTGGACACATACACCCCTAAAAATTCGCATACGTGGCGTTAACCTGGAATAAATTGGCTCCTTGTATTCATGGCCCCTCCTCTACCAATCCCCCCTCCAATTCAACTATTTGACGACCTCAGGAAAAAAAAAAGTGTCGGGATAACAGTCCAAATAGTCAGTCAGTAACCCAAAACGAAACCAAACACTTAGTTTTCTCAGAAAACAGGAATGTTTTATTCCTAACTTTAAAAGACCTCGTCAAGTCCTTTTCTTCAACCAACAGTTTCTCTGTATAACTAATAAGTCCCTGATTAGACGCCGGCCGCGGTGATCTCGCGGTTCTAGGCGCGCAGTCCGGAACCGTGCGACTGCTACGGTCGCAGGTTCGAATCCTGCCTCGGGCATGGATGTGTGTGATGTCGTTAGGTTAGTTAGGTTTAAGTAGTTCTAAGTTCTAGGGGACTGATAACCACAGCAGTTGAGTCCCATAGTGCTCAGAGCCATTCTGAACCTGATTAGACACAAAATTGCCACCGATTTGGCTAAGTCACACATAACCTACGCATCTCTTGTGTCGTTACCGATAACATAAAATTAGGCTACCTAGAGCACTAATAGAGGCATTATTAACCCATCTTATTTCCACGCTCGGCCATTGAATGAAACAGGGATAAATCTAGTATATGGTATAACGAAAACTATGTTATTTGAGGAGTATGGTTGTAGATATAGAACTCTCTGACCACTGGGCCTCTACATCTACACATGAGCTCTGCAAGCCATTCTACAGTCTGTGGCGGTGAACATCTCCAAACAATATTAGCCATTTTCGTTCGTATTCAATTCGTGTGTTCAACGAGGGAAAGTGATGTTATACGCAGCTCTATGCCCCTAATCTCTTCTCTGTTACTGTCGCGATACTTAGCAGGGGCTCTGTTTTTTCTCAAATTTACCGAACAGGGATTCTCACGAACAACTTCATTTTCCATGCGGAAATTCACCTTTAAGGACCCGAGCACTTCTATTACTTTCTTGTAAGGGCTACAGCGACTTATTACTATCTTAGAATTGTATCTCTGTATTCGTTCAAAGTCTTCTATCACGTATAATTGATAAGTGCTCCAATTGCTATAGTAGTACTCTTTAGGACTGATCCGACTGTCGTCTTACATGCCACTTTCTTTACAGGTGCATTTCACTTCCACAGAACCCTGCAAGCAAATCTACCATGAAGTGTTCGTCGCATTTCACATAGCTTCTTGGTATTACCAGCAAATATTCAAACGTGTGATCGGCTCTTGAGGACCACCATTTATCTTATCGTCGGATAGTACACGGTTCTTTTCCGTCGGCCCTGGTGGTCCAGTGTTAAATAAGTATCTAGCAACAGGAAGGTTGCGGGATCGAATGTCTGTAGGACCACGGAATTTGCATTCTGCCTTTAACCTAGTTTTCAACTCTCAAAGAGGTGAAGCTTTTCAAGAAACGACACATCTTTCCTTTTCCAAGTTAAACTGTAGGTACGCTTTCTCCAGTAACATTACTGGGATAGGCGACGTACAAACTGTCCGCTGAAATATCGTACAGTTGAAATACTTGCACCAGGCCGTTGAGTTGCACGAAAGTACCGGGTTCTTTACCTTGGGTTTATCAGCATTTAAGGAGAGCTGCCATTTACAACACCAAGTGGACCGGATTATTGTGCATGTCCTCACGAAGACACGTCAGGGGTACTTTCCTGCAGACATCAACAACGTAAGCAAATAATCATAGAGCTGCTGACCATACTTGATAAATCGTTTATGTGCACTGGTGTGCGAAACTTTAGGCTGAAAGCAAGTTTCCCAGGACGTGTTACTGCCAAGCGTCATAGCATGACGAAACTTGAGACATACATAAAAAGAACTGATACAGGGTAGTACAATAGTTAAATGAGAAAAAGCGCAACGAGACCAACAGAAATATCAATTTTATTCAAATACAATAATTACACTTAAGTCACCGCGATTTATGATGATATACTGGACATTACAGAAGGCGGAATATTGTTCTTAATAGGATACGTGTTAACCACTGTCAGCAGTGCATATAATACTACGTGCTCCCATGCTGGCCACAAGGTTGGAAAGGAGTTCTTGTTGTAAGGCGGTCGATTCGCCGAATATCCTCTCGTTCCAGGAGCTCCTACACCTGCACAGGTCGATGCGATCGCGCATTGTCGTTCATAAATACGAAGTGAGGTCCGAATGCATCCCTGAAAAGACGCACATAATGGAGTCCGTTCTCACAATAACGTTGACCAGTGAGTGTACCGTGTTAAAAGATTTTGAGATCAGTACGCCCAATCCACAATATTCCTCTACACAACATTACACCTGGACCGCCAAAACGATCATGTTCGACAGTGTTCGTGGGTGCATTACGTGTTTCAAACTCTCGCCATATAAGTACACTCTTCGACTCACTACTCAGACTGTGCCTGCTGTAATTCGCGAAGAAGTTGCGACCGCATTCCTCGTGGGTCCAGTTCCTATGCTCTTGGCACAACATGTCACCCAAATGTTGTCTCCTGGTCTTGTTGGAATGAGGAATAGCACCATAGTGCACAACAACTGCTCGCTGATTGACACACAGTGTCTTCATCGTTCCTTCAAATGCTTCGTGTTGAAAGACGAGCCCCATTCAGCTCTATATTCGCGTTGACCTCACACCATGTCACGTCCACCTGTCTGTGCACGAGAAGGACACCTGTGACAACATGCTCCCGTTTTTTTTTTTTTTTTTTTTTTTTATTATTATACCGTCTTCTAAACGCGCTGAGTGACTTCATCTAAGTAGTCCTTAAGTTTTGCAGAGGAGTGTATATTGAGAACATAAGTGACCCTGTAGTGGTAGCTTGGGGCACATATGTTACTTACGTTTGCCATCCGGTGTAACGTACTGCATTCAGTTAGACAAAAACTCTTCGAGCCAATCGCATGTCAGTGCAGTTGCTGCTTTGAACATAGTCTGTCGAAACATTTTGGTGATGGCGACTCTCTCTCTCTCTCTCTCTCTCTCTCTCTCTCTCTCTGTGTGTGTGTGTGTGTGTGTGTGTGTGTGTGTGTAGCTGAATGGAGCACCCGGGCTCTACCCAGTACTGCTGGGGATTATTGTTCCTTGGTGAGAGGGCTGGAAAGAGTGCACTACGCCTCGTAATGCCAACTAAGGAGCTACTTGAATGACAAGTAGCGTCCTGAAGGTCACGAAAACTGACAACGGCCGGAACAGCGGTGTGCTGACTCCACGCCCTCGATATCTCTTGCAGTGATGCCAATGGCAGATGATGACACGACGGTCGTTTGTTGGTTATTGGCCTGCCAGGGTCAGTAGACGGAGTTCACTATTAAGCGCTTGCGCACGCGCGCGCGCGCGCGCGCGTGTGTGTGTGTGTGTGTGTGTGTGTGTGTGTGTGTGTGTGTTTAGTACAGCAACTGGAAAAATCACCCAACAGGTTCTGCATGTCGTTAGAGTGGTACAAGAACGGTTCTAGTCTACAAAAATAGAAAGTTATCGAACAATTATAGTGGTGATCACCTCGCCTGATAAACAGTTAATGGATATTTAGAGTTTCGGCGACAGTACTATGCTTCCTTGAGACATGCCAGATGTCATTTTCGTTTCTTCTGAACTTTAGACGTACGGTAGAGCACGATGGACTCTGTTAATGAAAAAAAAATTCATCGAATCATTCGCTTGTGTGTGAAGTTGCTCCATAATTATTATGATAGTCTGGTGGGCACTAGTCGCAAACATGGTACTGTTTCGGACGCTAGTAATATCGTATGTTTTTATCCTGTACAGTTTATCTTTTGTTTTGTTATTTTCGGAATATCTAGTACATACTCTGTCGAAATATTTTTATAATTATATTCTTTTATTTTCTTGCAACATATATTTAAAAAATGTTTCAAAATGCAACTACTGATTTCAGACGGCCACTTTAAATGAATGTGCTACAAGCGGTGACGTACGCTTCCCGCTGCGATGTCACGGTTTGCAGCACGGCAAGTACCATGAGAGCTATTGCAATCAGACGTCGTAGTTTCTGATGAGTTTTCCTTGATGGAAGACCGTGGCAGGAGAACCTTTTCGGTTCCTGATGTTTCGTCCAGAGCAGCGCCGCCAGGAGCACCTGCTAAGATAACCAGTTCAGCCCTGGACGAAACGCCACAAACCGAAAAATTTCTTCGACCACAGACATACGGCCCAGAACACTCATCGGCAATAGTGACGTTACGGTCGCGGTTGCTATATCAGCGTAAGTTAACGTACTCACCGCTTGCAGTATGAACATTGAGGCTGTTTGATGATGACTACTGGCTGATCGAGAAAGGTAACTGCGTTTTGAAATAAGAACTAGTCTGACATAATTTCCATTGACATTATGTTGTTGTTGTGGTCTTCAGTCCTGAGATTGGTTTGATGTAGCTCTCCATGCTACTCTATCTTGTGCAAGCTTCTTCATCTCCCAGTACTTATTGCAACCTACATCCTTCTGAATCTGCTTAGTGTATTCATCTCTTGGTCTCCCTCTACGGTTTTTACCCTCCACGCTGCCCTCCAATGCTAAATTTGTGATCCCTTGATGCCTCAGAACATGTGCTACTAACCGGTCCCTTCTTTTTGTCAAGTTGTGCCACAAACTCCTCTACTCCCCAATTCTATTCAATGCTTCACCATTAGCTATGTGATCTACCCATCTAATCTTCAGCATTCTTCTGTAGCACCACATTCCGAAAGCTTCTATTCTCTTCTTGTCCGAACTACACTCCTGGAAATTGAAATAAGAACACCGTGAATTCATTGTTCCAGGAAGGGGAAACTTTATTGACACATTCCTGGGGTCAGATACATCACATGATCACACTGACAGAACCACAGGCACATAGACACAGGCAACAGAGCATGCACAATGTCGGCACTAGTACAGTGTATATCCACCTTTCGCAGCAATGCAGGCTGCTATTCCCCCATGGAGACGATCGTAGAGATGCTGGATGTAGTCCTGTGGAACGGCTTGCCATGCCATTTCCACCTGGCGCCTCAGTTGGACCAGCGTTCGTGCTGGACGTGCAGACCGCGTGAGACGACGCTTCATCCAGTCCCAAACATGCTCAATGGGGGACAGATCCGGAGATCTTGCTGGTCAGGGTAGTTGACTTACACCTTCTAGAGCACGTTGGGTGGCACGGGATACATGCGGACGTGCATTGTCCTGTTGGAACAGCAAGTTCCCTTTCCGGTCTAGGAATGGTAGAACGATGGGTTCGATGACGGTTTGGATGTACCGTGCACTATTCAGTGTCCCCTCGACGATCACCAGTGGTGTACGGCCAGTGTAGGAGATCGCTCCCCACACCATGATGCCGGGTGTTGGCCCTGTGTGCCTCGGTCGTATGCAGTCCTGATTGTGGCGCTCACCTGCACGGCGCCAAACACGCATACGACCATCATTGGCACCAAGGCAGAGGCGACTCTCATCGCTGAAGACGACTCGTCTCCATTCGTCCCTCCATTCACGCCTGTCGCGACACCACTGGAGGCGGGCTGCACGATGTTGGGGCGTGAGCGGAAGACGGCCTAACGGTGTGCGGGACCGTAGCCCAGCTTCATGGAGACGGTTGCGAATGGTCCTCGCCGATACCCCAGGAGCAACAGTGTCCCTAATTTGCTGGGAAGTGGCGGTGCTGTCCCCTACGGCACTGCGTAGGATCCTACGGTCTTGGCGTGCATCCGTGCGTCGCTGCGGTCCGGTCCCAGGTCGACGGGCACGTGCACCTTCCGCCGACCACTGGCGACTACATCGATGTACTGTGGAGACCTCACGCCCCACGTGTTGAGCAATTCGGCGGTACGTCCACCCGGCCTCCCGCATGCCCACCATACGCCCTCGCTCAAAGTCCGTCAACTGCACATACGGTTCACGTCCACGCTGTCGCGGCATGCTACCAGTGTTAAAGACTGCGATGGAGCTCCGTATGCCACGGCAAACTGGCTGACACTGACGGCGGCGGTGCACAAATGCTGCGCAGCTAGCGCCATTCGACGGCCAACACCGCGGTTCCTGGTGTGTCCGCTGTGCCGTGCGTGTGATCATTGCTTGTACAGCCCTCTCGCAGTGTCCGGAGCAAGTATGGTGGGTCTGACACACCGGTGTCAATGTGTTCTTTTTTCCATTTCCAGGAGTGTATTTATCGTCCATGTTTCACTTCTATACGTGGCTACACTCCATACAAGTACTTTCAGAAACGACTTCCTGGCACTTAAATCTATACTCGATGTTAACAAATTTTTCTTCTTCAGAAACGCTTTCCTTTCCATTGCCAGTCTACATTTTATATCCTCTCTACTTCGACCATCATCAGTTATTTTGCTCCCCAAATAGCAAAACTCCTTTACTACTTTAAGTGTCTCATTTTCTAATCTAATTTCCTCACCATCACCCGACTTAATTCGACTACATTCCATTATTCTCGTTTTGCTTTTGTTGATGTTCATCTTATATCATCCTTTCAAGACACTGTCCATTCCGTTCAACTGCTCTTACAAGTCTGTTGCTGTGTCGGACAGAATTATGTCATCAGCGAACCTCGCGAGTTTTTATTTCTTCTCCATGGATTTTAATACCTACTCCGAATTTTTCTTTTGTTTCCTTTACTGCTTGCCCAATATACAGATTGAATAACATCGGGGATAGGCTACAACCCTGTCTCACTCCCTTTCCAACCACTGCTTCCCTTTCATGCCCCTCGACTCTTATAACTGCCATCTGTTTTCTGTACAAATTGTAAATAGCCTTTCGCTCCCTATATTTTACCCCTGCCACCTTTAGAATTCGAAAGAGAGTATTCGAACCAACATTGTCAAAAGCTTTCTCTAAGTCTACAAATGCTAAAAACGTAGGTTTGCCTTTCCTTATCTTTCTTCTAAGATCTTTTATAAAGTTTAGTAACTGTGATTACCGATCACGTTTCGCACGACGTGTGTGTGTGTGTGTGTGTGTGTGTGTGTGTGTGTGTGTGTGTGTGTCCGGACAAGAAGCCGTGGTTGTGTGGAGGGTGGTGTGGCTAACCGGCCAGACCCAGGTCACCTACTTCCCGCTTGCGCCCGCCGCGTCTTCTGGGCGGCCCTCGCCCTTGCGCTACGTCACGTGGCGCCCCCCACCGCCGCTGCCCTAGGTCTCCCCCACTCCCGGCTGCGGCCCTCTTTTCTGCCTTCACTGGAGCGGGAACTTCTTATTAAGCAACCGCACTGCTCCGCTACTTGACCGGGCGTCGCATCACGGAATGAACTCTGTCATCGGCCGCCGCACATCACCTCGTCCGTTTCCTGCCCACGCTAATCATCGCACGAGGGACCGTCTACTCGGCGCCAAGTGACACGGGCTTCGGTACTACGAAAGCTCGGGACCACCGTGAGACGCAACGGCACCTTCACCGAGGACCGGAGAGCGCACCGGCAGCGATGTGACTGACGTCAAGCTGCAGTGACGACACAGAACGGCACAGCCCGTAATCAGGAGGTCGGCACCGATAAAAGCCCGCCCGCCCTCCCACGCCGACTGCGGGCTCAGCTCGGCGCTTGTTTGGTCGCCCGCTGCGAGCAGAAAGTCTGAAGTGCAAAGACTGCGGCGGCGGCACCTCGTGTCAGCAGTTGCGAGCGCCAATAGCGCCGTATCATTCCCACCGTGGAACGCTAGGCGTCCGCTGGCCGCGAGCGCTGGATTAAAAGTAAGTGCATTATCGTCGGCGAGAATCTTATCTCTCCAAGCTCTAAGTCGTAGATGTACACAAGATGGTTGCTTGGTTTGTTGAATTACTTGCTACTCTCCGGTATTGTTGTGGCATTGTTGCGTAATTCTTGTATAGAAGGGTCTATCTTACACAGGCTCATTATAGCTTGAAGTCGTCTCCGGCAAATGTGTTAGCTGCACTGAACTGTCAACAAAGAAATCACAGGACTTCTTTTTCTTTCTTTATTTTTTTATTTTTTTTTTAAGCTAGCGTCGTTTCAATGCAGAACGTGTGTTGTGACTTCAATATATGTAAGAAGCAGTTGTCATACGAACCCGGTTTCTCGGAAAATGTACATACACACGAACTTAAGGTTTCTTTTATTGCTTTAAATTCCGCGTGTTTCATTTAACTGGGAAGTGTATCTTGTTAGGTAAATGCTTAAACAAAACTCACGCCTTTTGATTTTAGAAACTGTTACATTGTACACCATATCGGCTGTGGTCAGTTGCACGGAAAATTAAATTTCACAAGCCGCCCTCTCCCACTCCTTTAGCCAAAATTAACGAACTGAAATCGCAGGAAACTATAGGTGTACCACTTTGAATAAAACAATCCAACGCGCTATTTAGTCAAACCGTCAATTTGATGATCGATGGTTTTACTTCAATAAAATTTTTAAAAAAGTTGCGTTAATGAAAGTGTCTTATTTGATTACAAATTTAAAAACTTTGTTTATGTAAGTACTTCATTCTTTTGTTTACACAATTCAAATAATTCTCATGGTCGGGTATCACAGTGCTGTAGAATTTTTTAAAGGGCATCATGTCTGCTGTTGGCTATAGAAATCACTTATTTCACAATTGCAATTTCGGCCTTCGGGCCATTATCAAGTGGTGCTGCAAAAGCAAAAAGAATATAAAAATGAAGCACAATGTGTATATACAGAGATGCACAAATTTGTCATGTAGACAGTATTATGTTCGTACAATTCTGTACATAAACTTTCTGCTTCTTTTCTTGTATTCTTGTAGATGTTGCAATATCACCTGATGATAGCCCAAACACCTGAAATTGCAACTGTGAAATAAATAATTTCTACAGTTAATGGCGCGTATGATGTCCTTTATAAAAAGAGAGAATTTGCAAATCAAACACGCCTAAAAATAATACAAAGTTCTTCGGGTAAGATATGGATCCACGCCTGCATGGTAAATTGAATGAAACAGGGAAGTTTAAGATTGTGTGACTACAAGTGACTGAATTACGAAAAATATAGAAAAAATGTAAAGAGATCTAATACATAAGACTTCAGCTATGTAATTTGACAAAATCCAAGCAGCCTCTTAAATTTTGTATCGTAATCGTAATTCACCTGATTTCAAACAGATTAATATTAAAGTTTGAAAATATGGATGCTCATTATTCGTTTTCTACGTATACTATTTGTAAATCTTTCATTCAAAATAGTTTAATTATAGTATATAAGAAACATATTTTAGTTGTATTTTTAGTCGATAGGTCATACAGTAGTAATGAACATTACAGGAATTTTCTTGTGTGTAATTAAATACAGTGTGAGCTGCAACTTCTGGTACAATAATGCCGTCATTTGTTTCAAATTCGACTATAGCATTTTTGCAAACATACTTTCCAAACATTAATGCTAATGAGACGATACCTATTACTTACAAGCGCCTGTAGAATTGTTTCCTAATTAAAGCTAATGAGTTAATGTCTCTTGTACACAGCGCCTTTGGGAGTGATAATTGTTTCCTAACTGCATGTTTACGATGGAAGTTCTGCAATGTGTCTGCTGCCACATATCGCCCAATTTTTCAGTTAAGTCTGACGCAGTCAGCTTATTTGTCAATTTTATAGTCATAAATATGAAAGATTGCAGGGTTACACCAAGGCCACTTTTTCTCAAAAATCATTATACTGCCTTGTATCTTACCCTCATGAAAAACTCGTTTCCCAACATAAACTGAATTGTAAACAATGTTTTCGTTATTTGTTTCACCAAAAGTTCCCATATGAAACCGCTCCACTTAAATGTTTCTTACTACAAGGTTATGAAATGGCTGCATCAAGTTACAAATAATGGTTTAACATAGCCGCTGTCTTCTCCCTCTCGCCTCGCCGCCATTGACGTATCGGAAAAATTCAGTAGTCTTTGTCACCAGCAGATACATCTACAGAGTTTGAAACAAGTGCATGGCATTATTCTTTACCAATATTTTCTTAAGTCTACTGTCGTATTTTTCTTAATAATGGGTACCCGTTTCGCTCAAATTTCGAACATTTTCAACTCTATTCAAACAAATGAAAATATGCTGAATTTCAAGCTAGGTAAATTAATCTCAAACTTACTTACGGTAACTATAAAACGGTGAGATACCAATTGCAGTTCTACGTGCTGTGTACAGCTCCCAAGTCATTACTGTAGGTAACGCACGTCTATAATCAAAGTGTAGCTGCTTACAAAATGGCTCTGAGCACTATGCGACTTAACTTCTAAGGTCATCAGTCGCCTAGAACTTAGAACTAATTAAACCTAACTAACCTAAGGACATCACACACATCCATGCCCGAGGCACGATTCGAACCTGCGACCGTAGCGGTCGCTCGGTTCCAGACTATAGCGCCTAGAACCGCACTGCCGTAGCTGCTTACAGAACTCCTCTGTGTGATGTATGGCAGAGAAACTGGATAGATGTGCTAAATCGTTAATTTGAAATTAATTTACGCCGAAAAAAAAATAGTTCCAGGTTTGATCACCAGTGAAAATCTAGCTCTGTGACTGCAAGAAAAGCATATGTAAATGTTTTCAAATGTAATGGATTAGGAATTTGCCACGAGCAGAAAAGAGAAAACAAATGAGAAAGGCGTTTGATGATTTCATTATTACCCGCCGCTTACACAATTTGTTCAGTACGGACGCTGTAGACGTCAACGAGATGCTGCATCCGTAATACGACGTGGTCAACAGTTGCTCGCAGCAGTTCCAGTGGAATCTGAGCAACGTGTAAGTGTATACTGACCTTCAGTTCATGTAGAGACCGAACGTGTCCCTGGTAAGGCTGCCCGTGGTAAGCGTGTTCTTTTATATGTCCCCACAGCCGAAACGTTAAGCGATTTTGCAGGCCATGCATGTGGAAAACCTAGCGAGGTAACACATTCATGGAAGGTTGCATTAAGCAGAGCTTTTGCTGGGCGAGTGACATGAGATGTTGACCAGTGGTTACCGCACAGTTGCGCTTTTGGGTTGCGGGAATTGCCTGCTGTACAAGGAGACCTCGGTAGCGTCCAGACCTGTCAATTAACTCCAATTCGTGGCAGAAACCGAAGAGCAAATTCAAAGTGTTGCTGCGGGTTATGAGGTTTGAGTTGCTTCACCGTCTATACTTCGGGTACCAGTGTAAAAGAGACCGCAAAATTTTCTGTACTGTTGGCCATGAGATGAGCAATTCTTTTGACACTGCACGAGCACTAGCACTACACGGGACACGTGCTGCATGGTCAGTTACAGCAACGGCAACTTCCGCAATAATTTCCTCCGCTAGAAGACGCCTTCCCCTTCCAGGTGCCACACCAAGCTCACTCGTGTTTTCGAATATCATTATCATCATCTTTAAACCATTTAACCACATAGGGACTCTCCTCAGACCTTCCACTGGCAGATACTCTTTCAGCGCAGCCCTTTAGCTGCTGCTGTTTAACGTAAAATAATTTCATTAACAGCGCACGCCTCTCTTCTCGATAGCCACACTGTTCATTCACGATATGGCTTTTCAGATGTCAGCGTGAAAGTCACATCGTCATCCAAATTTGCAACTGGTGTCGACAATGGGAACTAATTTCTTTCTAGAGTAAATTTGTTCCGCGTTAACGCGTTAGCGTATCTACAAAGTTTCGCTGCCGTAATATATCTGCAGCCCATTCTGGGTCTCCGTGAGTTGCTGCATTTCAGTAATAACCAATCGGTCCAATATAAATTCAGTAATTATGAAGGGGTGTGCTCAAGAATGTTGGAAGGTGCCGTCCTCTGTATGTAGTAAATCACAATGTTAAAACCGTTGCGTTAAATCGTTTATCATCGTGATGTTCCACAATTAAATGACGACACCTCGTAACATGCTCGGCCACACGCGTTTGTGATTATTGACTTCGTAATATACCGGGTGATCAAAATTGCAGTATAGATTTGAAAACTGAACAAATCACGGAATAATGTAGATAAAGAGGTACAAATTGATGCACATGCTTGGAATGACATGGGGTTTTATTTGAACCAAAAAAATACAAAAGTTCAAAAAATGTACGACAGATGGCGCTTCATCTGATCAGAATAGCAATAATTATCATAACAAAGTAAGACAAAGCAAAGATGGTGTTCTTTATAGAAAATGCTCAATATGTCCACCATCATTCCTCAACATTGGCTGAAGTCGAGGAATAATGTTGTGAACAGCACTGTAAAGCATGTCCGGAGTTATGGTGAGGCATTGGCGTCGGATGTTGTCTTTCAGCATCCCTAGAGAAGTCGGTCGATCACGATACACTTGCGACTTCAGGTAACCCCAAAGCCAATAATCGCACGGACTGAGGTCTGGGGATCTGGGAGGTCAAGCATGAAGAAAGTGGCGGCTGAGCACACGATCATCACCAAACGACGCGCGCAAGAGATCTTTCACGCGTCTAGCAATACTTTCTTTTCTTTTTGGTTCTAATAAAACGCCACGTCTTTCCAAGCATGTGTGTCAATTTTTCCCTCTCTATCTACACTATTCCGTGGTTTACTAAGTTTTCAAATTGATACTGACTTTTTGATCACCCGGTACGTAGATAAATGACTCACGGAAGCTGTGCATAACACATAGAATTCACTGGTTGGTGTAACTGCAGTTGCTATCGTGCACACATTTACATTAATCATGAGTATGTTTGAGATATGTTATGTGAGAGGAAACTGAGGATGTCTTTCAATTGTTATAACAGGCCTGAAGGCATCCGAAATTTGAACGAAACCAGTATCTATTTATAACAACAAATGTGACAGTAGACTGCAATAAAATATGTTTCAATATTAATCGGTTGTCGCGGATGTATCTCAGCTTGACACCATGTCAAATCTAATTAATTATTCTTTTCAGTTAACCAGTAATACGGAATTGTTTCAGTTGTTGCATTTCCATTACAAACAAGGAATTACCCGTAGTTATTACTTGTCCTTTGATGTTCTGTTCGTCAGATGTGGTAACGGTCGGTCAGCAGGTGAGCTGACCGCCTGCTTGGGGGTGAGGTGTGCAGCCAGCATTTCCGTGCACTTGCTGCCGCATCTCTCTGTGCTATTCAGGGTTAATGAGGAAGTGCTCAAGTGGCCATCTCATTCCGGATACAGCGCCGGTATTCAACTGTGAAATTGCCTGGCCACCGCGGTGTGTGTGCGTTTGATACAGGAACACGTGCAGCCGGCGGCGGTTCTGGTCTCTGCGCTCGCGAAAGTTTCTGGCAAACACTGTGCAGCTATGCCCCCCGGCCGACAATTCACCGACCGACGCAACTCTTTCGCTCTTACCCTCACAGTAATAGACATATAAAACTAGTGAAATAAAACGATGTACAAATTCTACGTTCTGTGTTGAAAGGAACAAGTATGGAAGCTAGCTGTAAGTGCCAAGAATTATTACACGTCACCGCCCTCGTAATGTGGTCATTCGATTGTCGATTTGAATGTAACACTGCCGGAACTGCAATCCGTTTTCCAGTACTTAGTTATCGTATTATCGCAGTAGTGGCTGGCGTGCTGGGATTATTTTTGGCTGTGCCACTTACCGAGACCAGTCGCAAGCTGATGGATTTCGGCCTTCCGCGAAATCAGTGCGCGCGACCACAAATAATAATTCTATCCTCTTCTCTAGACGAGTCAGTGATAAAAGGGAACATTCCTGTTCAGAATGGAGAAACGATCCAGTGACTCAATCACACTGGACGCATTTGCGACGTTCTTTATTGCCACACATGTTAAGCTTGCTAAGCAGTTTGTTTTTGTTACCATTTGGAAAGTTACGATGTAAAGATTCATTGCGGAAAATTTGTATCTATAGTTTAAATATCTGCGCCACGTGCTGCTGCACCAAAAATTTTCGGTTAGGTGGCCTTATCTGTAAGTTTCTGCTCAGTGTCACTCTCAAAGTCTTCATTCATTCTACTGGCAGATACGGTCAGGGCGATTTTTTGAGAAGAAGTGGGACAAATAATTAATAATACAAAATATATTACACAGAAAATAACGGAATGTGTACATACCTTCTGCGTCATCTTCACTAAACTGATGGCTTCCAGACGAAACTGCATACAGGGTGTTTCAAAAGTGATGGTCAATATTCAGGGATATAACAGGAATGATCATTCAAAACAAAAATGTCATGTAAACATGGGCTATAAAACGCGCATATCTAAAGAGCTGTGAGAGATTCTTGATCTTTAATATTGTGGAACAAACATCTTCTACAGCAAGCTCTTTGCTTTCCATATTTTGGGAAATTGTAGTATGGACCAAAACAAGAAAAAAATGTCCAGTAAACATGTGCTCTAAAATGCATACCTTAAAAGTTATACAACACTTGTTCATTTGAATAGTTGTTTCAAAGAACCGAAGATGAATAGGTGCTCATAGCTGTTACGGTATGCATTGCGGAGCGCATGTTCACCCGTCATTTTATTTTGTTTTGGTCCATTCTACTAAAATATGGAAAGCAAAGAGTTTGCAGTAGAAGAGATTTGCTTCACACTATCGAAGATCAGGAACTGCTCTTAGGTTTTAAGATATGCGTTTTAGAGCCCATGTTTCTTGACTTTTTTGTTTAAAATGATCATTTCTGTCATATCTCTCAATGTTGACCATCACTTCTGAAACACCCTGTATACCACGCAACAATTGAAATGTTTCCCCAGTTTCTAGTATACTTTCTTGAAACTGGTTTTATACTGTCTTCATTTTCTTCTTCTCGTGTGCAAATCTATTCATCACTGAATATACATCTAATGCCTGCGATCATCTGTTTTAGACCGGGTGATCAAAAAGTCGGTATAAATTTGAAAACTGAATAAATCACAGAATAATGTAGATAGAGAGGTACAAATTGACACACATGCTTGGAATGATATGGGGTTTTATGCTTGGAATGATATGGGGTTTTATTAGAACCAAAAAATACAAACGTTCAAAAAATGTCCGACAGATGGCGCTTGATCTGTGAAGAATAGCAATAATTAGCGTAACAAAGTAAGACAAAGCAAAGATGATGACCTTTACAGCAAATGCTCAATATGTCCACCATCATTCCTCAACAATAGCTGTAGTCGAGGAATAATGTTGTGAACAGCACTGTAGAGCATGTCCGGAGTTATGGTGAGGCATTGGCGTCGGATGTTGTCTTTCAGCATCCCTAGAGATGTCGGTCGATCACGATACACTTGTGACTTCAGGTAACCCCAAAACCAATAATCGCACGGACTGAGGTCTGCGGACCTGGCAGGCCAAGCATGACGAAAGTGGCGGCTGAGCACACGACCATCACCAAACGACGCGCGCAAGAGAACTTTAACGCGTCTAGCAATATGAGGTGGAGCGCCATCCTGCGTAAACATCGTACGTTCCAGCAGGTGTTTATCAGCGAGGCGGGGGGTGATGCGATTTTGTAACATGTCGGCGTACCTCTCACCCGTCACGGTAGCAGTTTTGCTGTCCAGCGCCATCTGTCGGACATTTTGTGAACTTTGCTTTTTTTGGTTCTAATAAAATCACATGTCATTCCAAGCATGTGTGTCAATTTTTGCCTCTCTATCTACATTATTCCGTGGTTTATTACGTTTTCAAATTTATATTGACTTTCTGGTCACCTGGTGTATTCTAGTCTTTTTCCTCTAAAAATGTGCGCCCTCTAATGCTGGGGCGATCCTATGTTTTACATATTCTAGTCTTTTTCCTCTAAAAATGTTCGTCTTCTAATGCCGGAACGCCTTAGCAGATGATTCATCAAACTGTTTCATGTTCTAGCAATGCTGTCCATGTGTTGGTCCTCTCGCTCATTTTTTCTACTGCTTGTGTTTTTTGCTTATCATTTGTTCATCTAATGCAGGGTGTAAAAGGATCAGCGACTGGACTATCGTCGACACGAAAAATGTGTTTGTGCATATACGTGTTCACGAAAAAAAGATGCCGAGAAGCGACACATTTTGTTAAATACGGAAAGCTGGAGCAGATCTGTCTCCCTGTGTACATTCGAAGGTAGTGTGCGTAGATCCTTTGATAGCACTGCCAGTACAGTGGAACAATAATCATAATTATTTCTCACAAAATGCGAGGAAGTTCAAACAGAAGTATGCGATGTTGGTCCAAGAACAAAGATCAGCTACCGCGAGGAGAAAGCGTGTTCACGATTGCTTTAAGCACTTCAGGACGTAAAGAAGTAAAAAGCAGAGAAACCTTGACATTGCACCATGTTTGTATTGATCATAAAAATATATAACAACAGCCAACACTGAACAAGTGCATCAAATGGTTTCATTAAATGGCAGACCGCCTCTGACTCATATCGCTTGAAATAATCAGCAAGGACAATGTAAACGTCATAATTCACAACGATACGACTGAGGAGGAGAGCTGGCTCTTATTGAGTAACCAACTTAATGCAATTTGGATGAACCTTGAGAGATTTCATTTACGCTTGTGACTAAGAGCAAACTTTTTTGCTAAACAACACAACTGGAAACCAGATCTAAAGTAGGCAGGCAATCCTGACGATCGCAGTGCGTAACATGTCCTTTACATTTCGAAGAACATGAAAATAATCGCAGCAGCGATTATTTTCATGTTCTTCGAAATGTAAAGGACATGGTACGCACTGCGATCGTCAGGATTGCCTGCCTACTTTAGATCTGGTTCCATCCTACTTTAGATCTAGTTCCATCATCTTCATAAATATTTCCAAAAGTAAACTGGGGCCAGTTCATAATTCTTTGAAAATATATAAAAATATCTTGTTCGTATCTTCTGTTTCTTTTGTTTTATGATATAACTCACTGACCTTTAACTACGAGCATTATGTTAAAGTCCCTCTGTGGCACCATATCTGAAATGGTTCTTACAGAGTAACAGTTATTGAACTATACGAAAAGAAACGTAAATTAGTCACAAGCTGCGGCGTGCACATACTTTATTCAACACATAAACGCCACTACAGATATTCAGATTTAGGTTATGGCGTGTTCCATATGCCTGTCATCGTTGGCGATGACGTGGCGCAGACGAATAGCGACATTCTGCGTTACCCGCTGGAGTGTCGGAACATCGATGTTATCAACGACCACCTGAATGGGTGTTTTCAGATCAACAATAGGTTCGGGGTATTGCTGTGCACATTGTCTTTAATGTTGTTGTTGTTGTGGTCTTCAGTCCTGAGACTGGTTTGATGCAGCTCTCCATGCTACTCTATCCTGTGCAAGCTTTTTCATCTCCCAGTACCTACTGCAACCTACATCCTTCTGAATCTGCTTAGTGTATTCATCTCTTGGTCTCCCTCTACGATTTTTACCCTCCACGCTGCCCTCCAGTACTAAATTGGTGATCCCTTGATGCCTCATAACATGTCCTACCAACCGATCCCTTCTTCTGGTCAAGTTGTGCCACAAACTTCTCCCCAATCCTATTCAATACTTCCTCATTAGTTATGTGATCTACCCATCTAATCTTCAGCATTCTTCTGTAGCACCACATTTTGAAAGCTTCTATTCTCTTCTTGTCCAAACTATTTATCGTCCATGTTTCACTTCCATACATGGCTACACTCCATA
The DNA here is from genome assembly GCF_021461385.2 of Schistocerca piceifrons. Classification (NCBI taxonomy): domain Eukaryota; kingdom Metazoa; phylum Arthropoda; class Insecta; order Orthoptera; family Acrididae; genus Schistocerca; species Schistocerca piceifrons. The sequence goes on from NC_060138.1 coordinate 348,216,753, forward strand.
CGAATACTTTCAGAAATGACTTCCTGACACTTAAATCAATACTGGATGTTAACAAATTTCTCTTCTTCAGAAACGCTTTCCTTGCCATTGCCAGCCTACATTTTATATCCTCTCTACTTCGACCATCATCAGTTATTTTGCTCCCCAAATAGCAAAACTCCTTTACTACTTTAAGTGCCTCATTTCCTAATCTAATACCCTCAGCATCACCCGACTTAACTCGACTACATTCCATTATCCTCGTTTTGCTTTTGTTGATGTTCATCTTATATCCTCCTTTAAAGACACTGTCCATTCCATTCAACTGCTCTTCCAAGTCCTTTGCTGTCTCTGACAGAATTACAATGTCATCGGCGAACCTCCAAGTTTTTATTTCTTCTCCATGAATTTTAATACCTACTCCGAATTTTTCTTTTGTTTCCTTTACTGCTTGCTCAATATACAGATTGAACAACATCGGGGAGAGGCTACAACCCTGTCTTACTCCCTTCCCAACCACTGCTTCCCTTTCATGTCCCTCGACTCTTATAATTGCCATCTGGTTTCTGTACAAATTGTAAATAGCCTTTCGCTCCCTGTATTTTACCCCTGCCACCTTTAGAATTTGAAAGAGAGTATTCCAGTCAACATTGTCAAAAGCTTTCTCTAAGTCTACAAATGCTAGAAACGTAGGTTTGCCTTTCCTTAATCTTTCTTCTAAGATAAGTCGTAAGGTCAGTATTGCCTCACGTGTTCCAGTGTTTCTACGGAATCCAAACTGATCTTCCCCGAGGTTGGCTTCTACTAGTTTTTCCATTCGTCTGTAAAGAATTCGTGTTAGTATTTTGCAGCTGTGACTTATTAAACTGATTGTTCGGTAATTTTCACATCTGTCAACACCTGCTTTCTTTGGGATTGGAATTATTATATTCTTCTTGAAGTCTAAGGGTATTTCGCCTGTTTCATACGTCTTTCTCACCAGATGGTAGAGTTTTTCAGGACTGGCTCTCCCACGGCCGTCGGTAGTTCCAATGGAATATTGTCTACTCCGGGGGCCTTGTTTCGACTCAGGTCTTTCAGTGCTCTGTCAAACTCTTCACGCAGTATCATATCTCCCATTTCATCTTCATCTACATCCTCTTCCATTTCCATAATATTGTCCTCAAGTACATCGCCCTTGTATAGACCTTCTATATACTCGTTCCACCTTTCTGCTTTCCCTTCTTTGCTTAGAACTGGGTTTCCATCTGAGCTCTTGATATTCATACAAGTCGTTCTCCTATCTCCAAAGGTCTCTTTAATTTTCCTGTAGGCGGTATCTATCTTACCCCTAGTGAGATAGGCCTCTACATCCTTACATTTGTCCTCTAGCCACCCCTGCTTAGCCATTTTGCACTTCCTGTCGATCTCATTTTTGAGACGTTTGTATTCCTTTTTGCCTGTTTCACTTACTGCATGTTTATATTTTCTCCTTTCATCAATTAAATTCAATATTTCTTCTGTTACCCAAGGATTTCTACTAGCCCTCGTCTTTTTACCTACTTGATCCTCTGCTGCCTTCACTACTTCATCCCTCAAAGCTACCCATTCTTCTTCTACTGTATTTCTTTCCCCCATTCCTGTCAATTTTTCCCTTATGCTCTCCCTGAAACTCTGTACAACCTCTGGTTCTTTCAGTTTATCTAGGTCCCATCTCATTAAATCCCACCTTTTTGCAGTTTCTTCAGTTTTAATCTACAGGTCATAACCAATAGATTGTGGTCAGAGTCCACATCTGCCCCTGGAAATGTCTTACAATTTAAAACCTGGTTCCTAAATCTCTGTCTTACCATTATATAATCTATTTGATACCTTTTAGTATCTCCAGGGTTCTTCCATGTATACAACCTTCTTTCATGATTCTTAAACCAAGTGTTAGTTATGATTATGTTGTGCTCTGTGCAAAATTCTACCAGGCGGCTTCCTCTTTCATTTCTTATCCCCAATCCATATTCACCTACTATGTTTCCTTCTCTCCCTTTTCCTACACTCGAATTCCAGTCACCCATGACTATTAAATTTTCGTCTCCCTTCACAATCTGAATTATTTCTTTTATTTCATCATACATTTCTTCAATTTCTTCGTCATCTGCAGAGCTAGTTGGCATATAAACTTGTACTACTGTAGTAGGTGTGGGCTTCATATCTATCTTGGCCACAATAATGCGTTCACTATGCTGTTTGTAGTAGCTTACCCGCATTTCTATTTTCCTATTCATTATTAAACCTACTCCTGCATTACCCCTATTTGATTTTGTGTTTATAACCCTGTAGTCACCAGACCAGAAGTCTTGTTCCTCCTGCCACCGAAATTCACTAATTCCCACTATATCTAACTTCAACCTATCCATTTCCCTTTTTAAATTTTCTAACCTACCTGTCCGATTAAGGGATCTGACATTCCACGCTCCGACCCGTAGAACGTCAGTTTTCTTTCTCCTGATAACGACATCCTCTTGAGTAGTCCCCGCCCGGAGATCCGAATGGGGGACTATTTTACCTCCGGAATATTTTACCCAAGAGGACGCCATCATCATGTAATCATACAGTAAAGCTGCATGCCCTCGGGAAAAATTACGGCTGTAGTTTCCCCTTGCTTTCAGCCGTTCGCAGTACTAGCACAGCAAGGCCGTGTTGGTTATTGTTACAAGGCCAGATCAGTCAATCAGCCAGACTGTTGCCCTTGCAACTACTGAAAAGGCTGCTGCCCCTCTCCAGGAACCACACGTTTGTCTGGCCTCTCAACAGATACCCCTCCGTTGTGGTTGCACCTACGGTACAGCTATCTGTATCGCTGAGGCACGCAAGCCTCCCCACCAACGGCAAGGTCCATGGTTCATGGGGGGGGCTCTTTGTCTTTAATATAGTTCCACAAAAAGGAGTCGCATGTTTTCAGATCCAGACAATACGGCGCCCAATGGAGGCCCATGCTAATGGCCTCTGGGTACCCCAGAGCCAGAATACGGTCCCCAGAGTGCTCCTCCTGGATATCAAACACTCTCCTGCTTGGATGGAGTCGAACTCTGTCTTGCATGAACCACATCTTGTCTAATCAGGAACCGCGCTGCTGCTACGGTCGCAGGTTCGAATCCTGCCTCGGACATGGATGTGTGGGATGTCCTTAGGTTAGTTAGGTTTAAGTAGTTCTAAGTCTAGGGGACTGATGACCTCAGATTTTAAGTCCCAAAGTGCTTAGAGCCATTTGAACCATTTTCGAAATCAGGGTCACTTTGGATAATGGGATGGAATCATCCACCAAAACCTTTGTGTACCGTTCGGTAGCCTACGTGCCATCAAGGAATATCGCACCGTTTGTTCCATGAATGGATGTTGCAGACCATACAGTCACCTGTTGAGGGCGAAGAGACTTCTCGATCGCGAAATGTGGATTCTCGGTCCCCCAAAAGCGGCAATTTTGTAACTGACGTACGAATCCAAATGAAAGAGGGCTTCGAGGCTAAAGCGTACTAATTCACTTCATGCTTTGTGGCCAATCGTGCAGCTTGAACGTCCTAACGCAAACCCTTCAGGATATATGACGATTTTATTTCATATAGTTCAGTAATTGTCACCCTGTGTATTAGTTCTGTCTGATTGACCAAGAGCCAAACTTCACTTCCATGCGATATTAACATACTCTTTCAGATAATTCTTTCTAAGTCATATTTGGCTATTTGATAGCAGTAGAAGTCTCGACTTGCATGAAACTATTTTCGACTACATTAATCTTATCCTGAAGACTCATTACACTTCGCCATCCTAGATATCAGAAATGACGTTCTTATACTGTCTCTTGCCTAATTTCGATGTTTCTAAAGCCGTTGCTATCCTTCTGTCCATTTTTAGTTCTTCATCACTTCCTTCTTAGTTCTGTTTATCCGTAGTAACTTTAGAGCTGTAAAAAGTTTGTTAAATGTTTCGAGAAACTTGTATTTTAGGATTCCTGTTCCTAAATGAACCATTCACCTTTGACCTATTCAGGCTTAGGGACATCGGAATGCGGTAATCGTGGTTTCCATTAGAGCAGCAGAAACTGCTCTTACGTTTGCCCACTGTTGTGCGATGTGGCACTATGGACTCTCGTATTTCTTTGTCAGTAGTTCTTTCTTTCTTTTGTACATTGCTGGATATTGTAAACAGGGAAATAAGGAAAATATTTCATTACGAGTTTTCAGGAAAGCTGTTTTACTAAGCAATTGAATTGACCAGCAGTAAAACTTTACAGCTATTTGAAGTTGTAAAAGTATTTCGAAACATCCGTCATCTGCTGCGTCCGCTGGCTGATCGCCGCAGAAGTCTTTCACAAACAACGCCGGTAATGCTTATGGCCGACTGTATACATATGTTGTAACACGTAGATGTAGAAATCGGAGCCATAAAGAGCTGTACGCCACACAGCACAGTTACGTCCGTTGATGGCTCGTCGATCTGGATACCCATATGGTGGTTCTGCAACAGCGCTGAGGAATTCGAAAAACGGAATTTTCCACATATGTCACTAGACGCTGCTTTGCGAACAGCACAGCACGAAGTTATTTACACAGCAGCGGATGCACTTCAATCTTGTGCAAAATGTCAAACCTATCCGCAGTATTGGGGGAGGGGGGGGGGGTGACTGCATTCTAGTTATTTTCGGTGGTTCAGGAAACATCTCGGTAGTTCTTAAAATAACATCCTATGTGCAATAAACGAAAGTGAGTCGTAGGATGTGGTCTCGTATGGTATCATTGGGTTCGTCTGATCAGTCTCGTTTACATTACACACCGTCCAGTCACATTAATGTGACCACCTGCTGAAAGCTTAAATAATCAAGCTTTGTAGCACAGACCGCTGCGTGACGTACAGGAAGAGTTTCACTGAGCTCCTGGAAGGTACCGACAGGGATGTGGACCATTGCGGACTCCAGTCCCGTGGTCAGTTGCGCTAGGTTTCTCGGTTGAAGATCCATGACACGAGTAGCCCGATCGAAACGGTCCTACAGATTGTCGATTGGATTTAAACCCGGATAGTTTGGTGGGCAGGGGAGTACGATACACGCATCCTGGTGCTATTCCAGCTGAGTATGTGCGCTGCGAGCTGTGTGGCACGTCGCATTGTCCTGCTGGTATATGCCATCGTGCCGAGGAAAAATTAACTGCACGTAGTGGTGGACGTGGTCTCCAAGGATAGATGCATGCACTTGTCGATACACTGTGTCTTCCAAAATGACGAGATCACCCAGGGAAAGCCACGAAAACATTTCGCAGATAGACTGTAACGATCCCTCCTCCGTCTTGACCCTTCGGACGATTGTTGCAGTATGTTGGCTTTCTGACGTTTCAAGCCGTACACGCAAACAGCCATCTGTCCGATGGAGCAAAAAACGCCATTCATCTGAAAAGGTCACCTATCGCCACTGAGTGGACGTTGAAATCAGGAATAGGCGTGCAAAAGTTAGTGACAGCATCTATGACGACGGGTCCTTCAAGGAATGTTAAGAAAGGTCGGAATATAAATTTACTCAGCAAGAGTGACAGGGTAGAAATTTCAGAATATCTCAGCAGTCAGCATCAAATATTCGGTGATGAGGACGAAGATGTGGGGAACAAATGGAAAAAATTCCAGGGTATCGTTCGATATGCCCTAGACAAGTATGTTCCGAGTAAGCTTTTAAGGATCGGAAAGATCCACCATGGTTTAACAGCCGTGTTAGAAAAGCGCTACGTAAACAAAGAGCACTTCATCTCAGATGCAAGAGAAGTAAACACCTATCTGACAAACAAAAGCTGAACGAAGCGAAAATGAGAGTCAGGAGAGCAATGAGAGAAGCGTCCAAGGATTTCGAAAGTAAGACGTTGTCAACCGACCTGAGTAAAAACCCTAAGAAATTTTGGTTGTATGTTAACTCAGTAAGTGGGTCAAAATCATCTATTCCTTCTCTCAGCGACCACACCACCACCGAAACGGAAGATAACAGAGAGAAGGCCTAAATACTGAATTCGGTCTTCCGAAGTTGTTTCAGAGTGGAAGATCGTAACACTGTCCCTACTTTCAATCGTCGTACGAACGTCAAAATGTCAGATATTGAGATAACCGATAGCGGAACTGAAAACTAGCTACAATCGCTTAGTAGCGGAAAGGCTTCAGGACCAGATGAGATACCTATAAGATTCTATAAAGATTATGCGAAAGAACTTACTACCCTTGTAGCAGTAATTTATCGTAGACCTCTTGAGCAACGAAAGGTACCTAACGACTGGAAAAAAGCGCATGTCATTCCTGTTTTTAAGAAAGGCCGTAAGACAGAACATACAATTACAGACCTATATCGTTGTCGTCAATCTATTGTAGAACTATGGAACTTTTTTATGCTCAAGAATTAGGATGTTTTTGGAAATGATCATCTCCTCTATAAAAATCATCATGAATTCCGCAAACAGAAATCCTGCGAAACTCAGCTCTCTCTGTTCCTCCATGAGATCCACAGTGTAGTGGACAACGGCGCTGATGTTGATGCCGTGTTCCTTGATTTCAGTAAGACATTTGACACCGTCTCACATTTCCGTTTAATGGAAAAAATATAAACTTACGGAGTATCGGACAGACCTACGATTGGATTCAAGACTTTCTTGCAGATAGAACTCAACACGTTGCTCTTAACGGAACTAAATCGACAGATGTCAAAGCAATATCCGGAGCACCAAAGGGAAGTGTGATTGGACCGTTGCTGTTTGCAGTATATATAAATGATCTAGTAGAAAGCGTCGGATGCTCTTTAAAGCTATTCGCAGATGACGCAGTTGTTTATACCAAAGTAGCAACGCCAGAAGATAGTAAGAATTTGCACAACGACCTGCAGAGAATTGTTGAATGGTGAAGATTCTGGCAGTTGACCCGGAACGTAAATAAATGTAACATATTCCGCATAAATAGGAAAATAAATCCACTGCTGTACAGCTACACTGTTGATGACAAACAGCTGGAGACAGCGTCTGCCGTAAAATATCTAGGCGTAGTTATCTAGAGCGACCTTAAGTGGAAGGACCATATCAAACAGATAGTGGGAAAAGCAGACACCAGACTCAGATTCATCGGAAGAATGTAACTCATCCACGAAAGAAGTGGTTTATAAGGTGCTTGTTCGCCTGATTGAGTATTGTTCGTCTATCTGGGATCCCTATCAGGTAGGACTGATGGAGGAGATGGAGTAGATCCAACGAAGAGCGGCGCGTTTCGTCACGGGATCGTTTAGCTGGCGAGAGAGCGTTGCATAGATGCTAAACAAACTCCACTGGCAGACGTTACAAGAAGGGTGTTGTGCATCACGGAGCGATTTACTATTGAAATTTCGGAACAGCACTTTTCAGGAGGGGTCGGACAACATATTGCTTCCCCCCACATACATCTCGCGTATCGACCACGAGGAGAAAATTCGAGAAATTAGAGCCAATACAGAAGCATACCGACAATCATTCCTCCAACGCACTACTCGCGAGTGGAACAGGGTAGGAGGGATAAGATAGTGGTACCGAAAGTACCCTCCGCCACACACACTAGGTGGCTTGCGGAGTATGATATACAGCTGTCAGCATCCAAGAGCGAACCAGGCGCCTGCTGCGGAGGCCCATACGCAGCAACGTTCGCTGACAGAGCGTCGATGAGTCACTGTTGCCAGTCCCTTAGTTCATTTGGGTTGTCAGTTGCCCAACAGTTGCATGCCTATTCGCCCAAACACATCTGAGCAGCCGTCGTTCACCCCCGTCAGCTATGGCGCGTTGTGCACCGCAACTGCTTGGGTGCTAGTTTCGGATAGCGCCATTTTGCCATGCACGGTTTACTTCAACCACGGCTCCACGTGAACAGTTTACATACGTACCTGCTTCTCAAAGGCTTCCAGGGTGGCCCGAAAGCCAATGACCATGATCTTTAGGACGTCCGCGTCCCCAGCATTTGAATATCTTTATGAATATCTAACGAGATGCGGCAAAGATTTAACATCTTAATCTCCATTCTGCAAATGTTGATGAAGTACATGGCTGAGAACCCATTTAATTCTGCCATAAATTAATCTGTCATCTCATTAATTTCACTAATAGAATATGTGAAATATGAGAAATTACAGGATTTTGTGTCAGCTTTTTTCAAACTAAACCTCTACTTGCGAAAGCGATGTTAACAGACAATCGATGTTTCCAGTTACTTTAACCGCATATAGATCTCATACGCTCGAACACTGTTCTGTTATGTATGGCACAAGTGTTTCGTATTCAAAATTTCTTTAAGATAAACTGTTGGCTTCAAATGGCTCTGAGCACTATGGGACTTAACTGCTGAGGTCATCAGTCCCCTAGAACTTAGAACTACTTAAACCTAACTAACCTAAGGGCATCACACACATCCATGCCCGAGGCAGGATTCGAACCTGCGACCGTAGCGGTCGCGCGGTTCCAGGCTGTAGCGCCTAGAACCGCTCGGCCACCGTGGCCGGCGGTAAACTGTTGTTTTGTTCTTATTAAAGAATAGAAGTCTTCCATTCACTTTAGCTGCAAGTAAATGAATGAGACACGTGCGGAGTGGTGACACCGGACTTGTAGCCTAGAATAGAGGTTTTTAAATGTATATCCGACTGTACATATTTAGGCTTAGTATGGTCTTCCTAGAAAACTTGGAAAGTTCACAACCGAATTCCTTCCTCATTCTTCCTCAGTCCGAGCTTGAGCACGATCTTTATCGACCTCACCAGTGACAATGGGACGTTACACACTACGTTTCCCTGCATTTTTAGGAATTAAACCTCTGTTCATAGCATTTTCATGATCACATAGCTAAGAGCGATCCCAAAATGTAACATTAATTCAAAAGCTTGAGTATGCCACCTATATAAATCGTTGTAATTGCGATATTCATAACATTAATGTAATTAGTGATTTCTTAAAATATGTTTTTGCCTTCTTTTCATCCACCAAATGATTTGGTTTAATTCTTTACGCTGACGGTTTATTTTTGCTGTCACCACCGCCACCAGCGCGATAACCTTCACTGGCCGAACCTTGATTCGCAAAAGGATGTGTCCAGTCTGGTGGCTACGTATTAGCTGTTGCTGTAAGCACATACGGGGCGAAGCATCACCATCCGACAGTGAGATCACTTTACCACGAAGTATGGAGGGCAATACAGAGAAGTACTATATAGTAATCATGAAATCTTCCCCTCCCCTTCTTCCACTGCCAGCTGAAGTCTGGATTAAGTGAGATGATGCAGTTCTCATGTAAACACTACAACAGTGGTTCGTTGGGAATTATGTTAAATATGGTAACATTGTTAAAAGGGTCACTTACGACGAAGGCATATATACATGTCAGGAGATTCTTTGAGTATGAGATGAGTCAAATCAAGTCTTCCGCATTATTACCTTCAGGGGACACTGTATGTCCCATGCCGCCAATGTTAAATCATCGAATTTTGTGACCCATTATCTTGGAAACTTTTAAGACACCAACTTACAATTTTCCATAATTATTGAATGCACCTTTCTAGTTACACTGAACTAGAATTATTACTAAAATTGTACTGTGGGGCATGTTATCTTTTTCTTACAAACACTCATTTTTTTGGCAGAATTTTGTAAATAAATGAACATACGAACAAAACAACTCAGGATATTTTAATTATTCTGCTTCCACAGGTGTTGAATCGCACACTTTGCATGCTGTGAAAATTTCATGTCTCTGCCATCGGTACTTTTCTAGAAAACGGGTCATTTATTGCAAAAATGTAGTTAAGAGATATTGAGGTTTGAAATTTTTATACTGACTTACATTTCTGCGTCTTATATGCACTAGAATTGCCCTGGCCCATAGTCTGTGTGTTCTTCAGTGTCACAACAGCCCAGTGCTTGCCTCCTTCTTTTCTTTCTTGCTTCTTTTATCATTTGCTGAGCACCTAACTCTGCTTCACGTACACGAAGCTCATCCAGTTCCCGCAGTCCGTTAGCTGTGTTCTGCCCAAATCTTACCCGTAACTTCTCCAGAACCTTAAGTCTTTCATAGTTCCCACCATGAAAAGTTATTACAGCATCAGACACTGCCAACTTCAGTCATAAGGCCAACAAATACATTTTTAGGCACACGGCAGCACACAACGTTACTAAAGGACTCATTCACATTCTGGGTCTTCCCATGTAAACACTTCTTTAGTAGCTGAGGATTTGCCAGATCTGTGTAAATAGGTTTGATTGCCCCCATTACTGCCAAAGGAAGATAATGTTTATGTGTAAATTAATGCAGGGTGCCAGGAAATTCAGCTTGCATATATTTACACCAAGTGTTTGGTGGAGGTGGTGCCAGGAAATTCAGCTTGCATATATTTACACCAAGTGTTTGGTGGAGATGGACACAAATCACGTTATGGCTTTTCATCGGTTGATATTCGATGAAAGAAAGTGCTCCACACAGCTCTTCTCATCTTCTCTAAAACGTCACAGTTATCTCTAATGGCCTTCCCATAATATTCCTGTAATTCATCAATTACTTTGTCCGTTGATCTTCCGGCGCATTTTATTGTCTTGCCATCAGACAGGTTTTGTGGTACCCAGCTTGGTTTTTAGGTTACGCAGACGTGTTCCCATCCTTTTCTTGACATGTCCTACACACTCACGTTTTTGGGTAGGAACATCCTGTGGCTTACTGTTTTGTACTGCAATGAAAGCCTTGCTGTCTCCATCAGCTAAGTAATTCATGTATCTGACACTACTCCCACTTCTGCAATAAAAGTTATCTTACTATAAAAATAGCCGATAATCACACTACTTTTAAGGAAAACTAGTATCAGAAACAAATGACTTATTTGTTTATTCGTAATGCCAAATTCTGAGACGTAGGCAGAAAACAAAGCAATTCATAGCCTTCTAGACTATGTAGTCCCCAAGATATAACTGCTGAGCTGTGACCTTGTATGCGTAGCCACGAAATTTGACAGTCACAGTTCAACATTCAAAATATTATTTGAAAGTCTCGCAATTGTCTGATTTTAATGTACTATATACCGAAATGTTCAGGAAAGTCCAAAGTACCAGGTGATCAAAAAGTCAGTATAAATTTGGAAACCGAATAAATAACGGAATAATGTGGTTCAAATGGTTCTGAGCACTATGGGACTCAACTGCTGAGGTCATTAGTCCCGTAGAACTTAGAACTAGTTAAACCTAACTAACCTAAGGACATCACAAACATCCATGCCCGAGGCAGGATTCGAACCTGCGAGTGTAGCGGTATTGCGGTTCCAGACTGCAGCGCCTTTAACAGCACGGCCACTTCGGCCGGCCCGGAATAATGTAGATAGAGATACAAATTTACACGCATGCTTGGAGTGACATGGGGTTTTATTAGAACCAAAAAAATACAAACGTTCAAAAATGCCCGACAGATGGCGCTTTATCTGATCAGAATAGCAATAATTAGCATAAAGTAAGACAAAGCAAAGATGATGTTCTTTACAGGAAATGCTCAATACGTCCACCACCATTCCTCAACAATAGCTGTAGTCGAGGAATAATGTTGTGAACAGCTCTGTAAAGCACGTCCTGAGTTATGGTGAGGCATTGGCGTCGGATGTGGTCTTTCAGCATCCCTAAAGATGTCGGTCGATCACGATACACTGCCCGCATCTCGTGGTCGTGCGGCAGCGTTCTCGCTTCCCACGCCCGGGTTCCCGGGTTCGATTCCCGGCGGGGTCAGGGATTTTCTCTGCCTCGTGATGGCTGGGTGTTGTGTAATGTCCTTAGGTTAGTTAGGTTTAAGTAGTTCTAAGTTCTAGGGGACTGATGACCATTGATGTTAAGTCCCATAGTGCTCAGAACCATTTGATCACGATACACTTGCGACTTCAGGTAACCCCAAAGCCAAACCTGGGAGGCCAAGCATGACGAAAGTGGCGGCTGAGCACACGATCATCACCAAACGATGCTCGCAAGAGACATTTCACGCGTCGAGCAATATGGGGTGTTTTGTTTTGGTTCTAATGCAACCCCATGTCATTCCAAGCATGTGTGTCATTTTTTACCTCTCTATCTACACTATTCCGTGGCTTATTAAGTTTTCAAATTTATACTGACTTTTTGATCACACGGTACATTATGGGGTAGAAAACAGAAAATGTCAAATTTCATGTACAATGTCGAAATTTCAACAGTGAAAATAATTTCTACAATAAATTGCAGCTATTATGCCTTTTAAAAAGTTTTGCACGATTGTGAACCCCAACAATGGGAGATTCATTTAAGTACTTTTTTGTCCTCCCTTTCAAACTCCAAAGACGAAAAGTTCTTTCTCCGTAAACAGCTGATTTTGCTGTATCCAAGGTCGAGCCCAATGACGTCATAATGACTTTGTGACCTGGACCAAGAAATCGGATGTATATGTACAATATGAAGAATGAAGTACACTGAAAGCTGACCGGTTTCACTTGTAAGATAGAGGGCCTATGTATCGACGTTGACCTGACAGTATCCGCAGCACCGCAATCGTAATGCAGGAGAGGATGGCTTGGAGGACAGTGACGCGTATTGACTATTCGTCAGCTGCGGAGGTTGCGGCACAGTGGGCAGCGTGCCAGCCGTGGTCAGTATCTGCAGGGCTGCCCGGCTCCGGCTCTCGGCTCTCGTCTGTCTTCTGTCGACCAACGGGAGTTCTGGCCTACATCTACATCTACATGATTACTCTGCAATTCACATTTAAGTGCTTGGCAGAGGGTTCATCGAACCACAATCACACTATATCCCTACCATTCCACTCCCGAACAGCGCGCGGGAAAAACGAACACCTAAACCTTTCTGTTCGAGCTCTGATTTCTCTTATCTTATTTTGATGATCATTCCTACCTATTTAGGTTGGACTCAACAAAATATTTTCGCATTCGGAAGAGAAAGTTGGTGACTGAAATTTCGTAAATAGATCTCGCCGCGACGAAAAACGTCATATCTGCCACACTCTCTCGCCTATTACGTGATAATACAAAACGAGCTGCCCTTTTTTTGCACCCTTTCGATGTCCTCCGTGAATCCCACCTGGTAAGGATCCCACACCGCGCAGCAATATTCTAACAGAGGACAACTAGTGTAGTGTAGGCTGTCTCTTTAGTGGACTTGTTGCATCTTCTAAGTGTTCTGCCAATGAAACGCAACCTTTGGCTCGCCTTCCCCAAAATATTATCTATGTGGTCTTTCCAACTGAAGTTGTTCGTAATTTTAACACCCAGGTACTTAGTTGAATTGACAGCCTTGAGAATTGTACTATTTATCGAGTAATCGAATTCCAACGGATTTCTTTTGGAACTCACGTGGATCACCTCACACTTTTCGTTATTTAGCGACAACTGCCACCAGCCACACCATACAGCAATCTTTTCTAAGTCGCTTTGCAACTGATACTGGTCTTCGAATGACCTTACTAGACGGTAAATTACAGCATCATCTGCGAACAACCTAAGAGAACTGCTCAGATTGTCACTCAGTTCATTTATATAGATCAGGAACAGCAGAGGTCCCAGGACGCTTCCCTGCGGAACACCTGATATCACTTCAATTTTACTCCATGATTTTCCGTCTATTACTACGAACTGCGACCTTCCTGACAGGAAATCACGAATCCAGTCGCACAACTGAGACGATACCCCGTAGGCCCGCAGCTTGATTAGAAGTCGCTTGTGAGGAACGGTGTCAAAAGCTTTCCGGAAATCTAGAAATACGGAATCAACTTGAGATCCCCTGTCGATAGCGGCCATTACTTCGTGCGAATAAAGAGCTAGCTGCGTTGCACAAGAACGATGTTTTCTGAAACCGTGCAGATTACGTATCAATAGATCGTTCCCTTCGAGGTGATTCATAATGTTTGAATACAGTATATGCTCCAAAACCCTACTGCAAACCGACGTCAATGATATAGGTCTGTAGTTCGATGGATTACTCCTACTACCCTTCTTAAACACTGATGCGACCTGCGCAATTTTCCAATCTGCAGGTACAGATCTATCGGTGAGCGAGCGGTTGTATATGATTGCTAAGTAGGGAGCTATTGTATCAGCGTAATCTGAAAGGGACCTAATCGGTATACAGTCTGGTTCAGGTTTCTTCTCCTTCCATATCCGGATGCACCAATTATATCTTCCCTTCCCAGTAATTAGCAACGTAGGTTGCTTTGTCATTGACTTTCAAAATATCGTCTTTAGTGCATGTTATATACATATCTGGGCAAATCAATAGGTGGTCCAAGTCCTGTAATGCTCTGCATTCACACCTATCGCTATCACTGTACCCCCGTTTAAATAAGTTTGATTTGCACCCAGTTACTCCAGTGCGCAGCCGGTTTAATGACCTCCAAGTTGTAAAAGGTAGTTGAAATCCTGCAGATCCTTCTTCCAGTAGTTCCATTGTGGAGTGTGGCACCATTTCTTCCCAGATAGCCGCCTTGCGACGGGCATGGTGGCGAGGTCTTCAGTAGTTTCAATGAAACTCCTGCGGGATTTCAGCCGGACACGTTGTTTTCGATGCATATGCATCGGGTGTCGAGGATCATTCTTTTGTTTTGATCTTTCGATCTCGGCGGCTACTTGTCTGCGGATACTGGGTGGTGCTATGCCAGTGATGGGATAAAATTTGTCTTTGGGAGTTGGGTTGAGGTATCCTGTGGCAATGCGTACAGTTTCGTTTACGGCGATGTCAACTTACGTAGTGTGAGCAGAGATCCTCCAAACTGTCGCCGCGTATTGCTCTGCTGGTGCGCAAAACGTGTGGTTGGGCTCCCCACGATGAACCTGTTAGCTTCTGCAGTATGTTGTATCTGGCACAGACTTTTTTCTTTCTTTTTTTTTTTTTTTTTTTTTTAGTGTTGTGACAGTGTTGCTTAAAAGTAAGCGCTCTGTCCAATGTTACTCCCAGGTATTTTGGGCTGTTGGTATGCTTCAGCTCCTCCCCTTGCCATATGACTCGGTGTTTCCGTTTGTCTTGTTTTTTCCTAAGATGGAAGGCGGATACTTGAGATTTACTAGGGTTTGGTTCAGGTGTAACAAGGCGACTCAACAGTTCACTACAGAGTCGAAGTACAAGGAAGGAAGAAAGGAAGGAGTTAAATGCGCCGGTGACATCAGTGACAATATACAGGGCTATTACAAATGATTGAAGCGATTTCATAAATTCACTGTAGCTCCATTCATTGACATATGGTCACGACACACTACAGATACGTAGAAAAACTCATAAAGTTTTGTTCGGCTGAAGCCGCACTTCAGGTTTCTGCCGCCAGAACGCTCGAGAGCGCAGTGAGGCAAAATGGCGACAGGAGCCGAGAAAGCGTATGTCGTGCTTGAAATGCACTCACATCAGTAAGTCATAACAGTGCAACGACACTTCAGGACGAAGTTCAACAAAGATCCACCAACTGCTAACTCCATTCGGCGATGGTATGCGCAGTTTAAAGCTTCTGGTTGCCTCTGTAATGGGAAATCAACGGGTCGGCCTGCAGTGAGCAAAGAAACGGTTGAACCCGTGCGGGCAAGTTTCACGCGTAGCCCGCGGAAGTCGACGAATAAAGCAAGCAGGGAGCTAAACGTACCACAGCCGACGGTTTGGAAAATCTTACAGAAAAGGCTAAAGCAGAAGCCTTACCGTTTACAATTGCTACAAGCCTTGACACCCGATGACAAAGTCAAACGCTTTGAATTTTCGGCGCGGTTGCAACAGCTCATGGAAGAGGATGTGTTCATTGCGAAACTTGTTTTCAGTGATGAAGCCACATTTTTTCTTAATGGTGAAGTGAACAGACACAATGTGCGAATCTGGGCGGTAGAGAATCGTCACGCATTCGTGCAGCAAATTCGCAATTCACCAAAAGTTAACGTGTTTTGTGCAATCTCAAGGTTTAAAGTTTACGGCCCCTTTTTCTTCTGCGAAAAAAACGTTACAGGACACGTGTATCTGGACATGCTGGAAAATTGGCTCATGCCACAACTGGAGACCGACAGCGCCGACTTCACCTTTCAACAGGATGGTGCTCCACCGCACTTCCATCATGATGTTCGGCATTTCTTAAACAGGAGATTGGAAAACCGGTGGATCGGTCGTGGTGGAGATCGTGATCAGCAATTCATGTCATGGCCTCCACGCTCTCCCGACTTAACCCCATGCGATTTCTTTCTGTGGGGTTACGTGAAAGATTCAGTGTTCAAACCTCCTCTACCAAGAAACGTGCCAGAACTGCGAGCTCGCATCAACGATGCTTTCGAACTCATTGATGGGGACATGCTGCGCCGAGTGTGGGAGGAACTTGATTATCGGCTTGATGTCTGCCGAATCGCTAAAGGGGCACATATCGAACATTTGTGAATGCCTAAAAATACTTTTTGACTTTTTGTATGTGTGTGCAAAGCATTGTGAAAATATCTCAAATAATAAAGTTATTGTAGAGCTGTGAAATCGCTTCAATCATTTGTAATAACCCTGTAGATCGAGCACTGCATACATTGTACGGTAGGAACCCGGCGTTTGACATGGCTAATCTAGGGTAATGAGGAGACTCGAAACTCTGTCCTCTAGTATGCGAGTCCAGTGTTGTAACCACTGTCACCTCCCAGTCATACCACGTTTTTCGTCTCAATTATACGAGTATATCAGTTTTTGCAACAGACAGAACGGGAAGAAAAAAGATTACAAGAGCTTAAGGAAAATAATACCATGTTTAAGGTAGAATGAGATTTTCACTCTGCAGTGGAGTTTCCACTGATATGAAACTTCCTAGCAGATTAAAAGTCGACCGAGACTCGAACTCGGGACCTTTGCCTTTCGCGGGCAAGTGCTTTTCCATCTGAGCTACCCAAGCACGACTCACGCCCCGTCCTCACAGCTTTACTTCTGTCAGTACCTCGTCTCCTACCTTCCAAACTTTACAGAAGCCCTCCTGCGAAACTCGCAGAACGAGCACTCCTGAAAGAAAGGATATTGCGGAGACATGGCTTAACCACAGCCTCGGGGATGTTTCCAGAGTGAGATTTTCACTCTGCAGCGGAGTGTGTGCTGATACGAAACTTCCTGGCAGATAGTTCTGCAAGTTTCGCAGGAGAGCTTCTGTAAAGTTTGTAAGGTAGGAGACGAAGTACTGGCAGAAGTGAAGCTGTGAGACCGGGGCGTAAGTCGTGCCTGGGTAGCTCAGATGGTAGAGCACTTATCCGCGAAAGGCAAAGGTCCCGAGTTCGAGTCTCGGTCCGGCACACAGTTTTAATCTGCGCGGAAGTTTCATGTTTAAGGTACCTTTTCTGTGTAAATGATTACTTATATGTGGGCTGAAAAAACGGTGGAGCTACGAGAAGACGTAAGGTGAAACGATGGAGTTCTTTTGGAAGTTAAGTCTGAGCGACGGAACTGTCCTTCCGCTTTCGTTTGAACTTATGAATGACAAAACCTTCAACTAAAGCACTACATTATACTCTGCTGTCGCCTGTATACGTAGCATTTATAGTCCGATGAACGACGTACTTCGTCAGCGTTACCACAATTCTGATAAAAATTTGCTTATACGAAATTTATATCAATGACTAGGAAAACAGGCGCCGATGTACAATGAAAACGGTGAAAATGATTCAAACGAGGTGTTCAAGTCAAAACTTAGAAAAGATTGACGGACGCAGTAAATAAATTCTATCGATGTGGGGGCACAGAAACAAATGCAAATGAAACGTGGATCTCAGGAATAAGGAAAGTGAAAAAATGAAACTGTTGGAAACTTGATAGCCACAAACAGTTAAAAATTTGATAATTGGGACGAAGTTAATAATGAACTAAATGTTACATAATGTCTTCCAGCCGTGATGCCATATGTGGTAATACACAAACTAACGTGTTCGATAATAGCAGGGGAAGTTGAGGAGGTGAAGGATTTCAAACTAAGGGTGGAACCCTGAGGTTGCATTTTCTTGGACCTCTGCTGAACCACGTACAATCGAACGAAGTGCCTTCCGAGGAATGAAAATAAATAATGATTCATATCTAGGCATTAAACAAAGGATCACTATAGATGAGAAGGAACCCTTGTGACACAGTGAAACTGAACACTTCACTGCTTTTTCTCTTTACTCACCCTCAGAGTTATTGTTCAGCGGTTTCTAACATGGCGAACGGAGGAATGCTGTACATACCGTGAACGTAGCTATCCAGCCACAAGAATTTCCACCCAGTAACCTTCGAAGTTTTCCACTGTAAACTATGAGGCATCCACGTGCCACGTTAGTCTCTTATCTTCAAATCAATTACAGACAACGCTTGTGTTATCTCCCAGTATTAGGCTGACATCACTGTTGTCCAAACACAGGTGCACAAATATGTAAATTTTAGCTCGTCATTCTTTATCCCTTCGGTGAATCCACCACACCTGGGTTGTTCTCAAGTGTCCTTATAATTGAGATTTTCATATGACAATCTGATATCTTCTGCTGTGATTTGTATTACCTTTAATGATGTACGTCGATCGTGGGTTCGTGTATGATACGTACAGAGGCAACAGTACAATAGAACGTAACTCAAGTTATACGTTCGTCGAACAGTTTGTTATGCGTTAGCTCAAAGCACAGTGAAAGGACAGAGCGGTCACTGAAATGTAATACCTTTCCAAATGTACTCAGTTGTCTCAGCTTATGTCCTCCAGTACGCCCACCACTTTTCCACCAACGTATAAATAATCCTACAAATATTTAAAATGCTAACTATACAAAAAGGTGCGAAGCATTTTGTCCTCCCTTACGTTTTTGAACTCCATATCCGACGAAAAGGTGCGCAGCTTGTTGGTGGCGCATCCACATTACTTCGTTGCTTGTAGCAATATATTGTTATTTTCATATAAGCTTTGTGTAATGAATTGCTCTTGCACCACATGAAATGCCATTGAAAGTTTGAAAGCAGATAACAGACGTGTCACCGGGCTTCGTATCCTCATTCAATGTGCGTATTACTATCTGGAGTGCCCTATGCTCGCGTGTGACAGCATCTACAGGTTTGAAATTTTGCTGATAGCACCGACATACCGAGAAAAGTCCACATTACATTCCAAAGCGCTGGAGATAACGCAGGAATCCGGCACTGACTTCTTGGGCAAGCCATTATTGGTAGTGGTTGTCCACCGCTTTCCTGCAATCTGTCGTGCATAGCCAAGTGTGTGCTCTATCACATTGGTGACTGGGATGGAATGCTGTTGTCTTCGTCTTTTTATGAATCAGTGTAGAATGAAAGGAAGGGAGCGAATGAATAGTTGGTATGAGTACATAGTCGCATTCTCCTGGAAAGCACAGACGAGACACTGAATTTAACGACTCAACCAGTCGGCGAGCCGTCCTAAACAGTACCACATGCTCACATCTCCTACGGAGAGATTTCTGATTTAACCCAGAAGACTAATCGGGAAATTTACGTCGGCACTACTTCCAACAGCGTACGCTGGTGACATACTGGTGATGGACATACATGTAATCCACTAGCCAAAGTTGAAAAGACTACCTCGACTTGTTCATGAAGGTGGGGCGTATTGTACCCTCTGTCTATCAGAAATACGTTCCAGTTCTGCTTTTGATAACCAAATTATTCTTGTGAAACCTTCTTGAACATCCTTGGATTAGCGACGTCGGAGAAACTTTCGTCAGCTATCTTCGTCTTAAAATATACTCCGAAACAGAATCTGAGCATCTTCAACATAATGCAGGCTTTCACAGCCGGTAGCTACTTCAGTTACAACTTCAGGTTTGAGGGACCGTGGTCGATGTATCAAACCATTCACTCACGTTCCGTCCCCATCTGACGGATAAGTCTTCAGTAAATCGGCAACTGCATCGGTATCTCAAGGGGACTTCTAACTTGTAGAGCTGTACAGCATACGGAACTTTTGCCCATAAGATGTACAAGAAAGCAACACAAACAGAATTCGATACCTCCACAGGAGTCTAACAATCCAAGGCAAAAAAGAGGTATTTTTAAAACCTTGGTGATAAAGATGTTAAAACATGCCCGGCACTTTAATTACAAGACGAACTCAATTATTTACGGTCGACTTTTAAGAAAAATGGTCACGTCATTAAGGAGGAAGAGCGAGCACAACGTTTGTGATGCAGGATTGATGAGGAACAACGACCGCCAACAGGGAATGTTTCCTTCCCTTATATTATCGATGTTACTGATGGTACCGAAAAAATTTTGTCCAGACCTGTGATTTGAACAATTTTTGAACCAAGCAGGAAAATAAAAGAATACCCGAATGTGCAAAATATGTTCATCATCCAATACCGACAGTTAGCCTGTATAAAATTCCATGCGGTTTTAGACAAATATACATTGGAACCACGAAATAAAGTATTAACACACTCGTTGAAGAACGTAAAAGGAACTGTCGCTTTCGTCAAACTGATAAATCGACCGTAGAGAAACATGCTGTATACAAGTGGAGGCAATGAAATGAAAATAAGCAAAACCAGCGTTTCAGCCAACAGAACTCATGATAATAAGCGTTGTACAGAATGACAAAACATATTTATAAACACCATAATAATTTCAGCAGAAAACTGAGGCAGTTAAATATAATAAAATATGGATGACGATTTTGCGCCATCGAGAGTAACCGTAGATTACTTTTAATTGAGACTGATGTCACTAGCCACACATAATCACGCATTCGACATCCCGCAAGGAATTGTGGTGTCCTCTATACAGTTCTATAAATTTGAAGTCATACTTGAGTTTTAGACGGAAATGCCGATTTATCTCCTAAGGTGGTGTCCGCAGATGGGAACCAAACGTGAGTGACAGCCAGAAGTCTGTAGCGAATTGCAGAAAGACTTGCAGAGGGACGATTATTGTGCAGGGACTGGCAGGTGACCCTGAAAAAAGATAAATTTAACATACAGCGCGGAAACGGGGGAAGAGATCAATTACCATTCGATTACGCCATTGATTAAAAACCACTGAAGATAGCAATACCTGCAAAATAATTAAGGGCAACGGTCCGAATCGCGTTAAAGTGGAATGGCCACATGAGACGAATTGTAATCAGTTAGCAGGCCGATATTCGGTGGAAGAAGCTTGCGGAAGTGTAATTCACTCACGAAAGTGTTGCCTTGCAGAGCACTTGTTCAGCCTATTGCTGAGTGTTGTTCATCAGACTGGGACGCTTCCCAGTTAGGACTATTTGTAGAGATAGAGGAGAATCCAGCTAAGAGTGGAATGTTCCGTCTCGTGAATGTTTAGCAAGCGTTAGGTCATTACAGACATGCTCAACAAACTCCAATGGCAGTCCCGAGACTTTATGTATCACGGAGAAGGTTTTATTGAAATTCCGGGAGTGTACATTCGAAGAAGAGTTGGACAACATATTACTTTCTCCTACATATGTGTCGCGAAATGAGACATTAGAGAAATTCGCAAATGGGACAAATGGTTCAAATGGCTCTGAGCACTATGGGACTTAACATCTTAGGTCATCAGTCCTCTAGAACTTAGAACTACTTAAACCTAACTAACCTAAGGACAGCACACACATCCATGCCCGAGGCAAGATTTGAACCTGCGACCGTAGCGTTCGCGCGGTTCCAGACTGAAGCGCTTAGAACCGCTCGGCCACCCCGGCCGGCTGTAAGGATGTTGCAGGGGGAGGTTTTGGTGAGAAGTAACTATTAAGAAAACAATTCGATACTTTGTGCGCTTTTCCGAGTTATTTAGCATTGAAGTTAGCCTACCAGGTCATCTCGCGCGCGCGCACACACACACACACACACACACACACACACACACACACAGCCCCTTACACGCGCTACAAGGCGGTAATGCACAGATATCTGTTGGCCCGTGAATTACCAGTTGTTTTCAGTCCGGAACCGCGCTGCTGCCACGGTCGCAGACTCGAATCCTGCCTCGGGCATGGATGTGTGTGATGCCCTTAGGTTAGTTAGGTTTAAGTAGTTCTACGTCTAGGTGATTGATTACCTCAGATGTCAAGTCCCATAGTGCTCAGAGCCATTTCAACCATTTTTTGAACCACTTCTTGAAATACTAGTTACCAGTTGAAATCTGCCTTTAATCTAGATGAGTAATCCAAACGAAGACGTCGTTTGGTCATGCCACCTCTTGCAGGCTGCTGAATGTGTGGGCGCGACGACCTGATTGGCTAGCTTAAATGATGATAAATTCTGAAACGGCTGTACGATCGAAGATTCTTTTTTAACAATTAGTTCTCAGCACAACTTCCCCTGAAACACTCTTTAAAAGTGAGGGCCAGTGCCTGACGGTCAGCCAGTATGTTTAACTGAAACGAGTGTCTATTTTACATTTAATGCGGATTGTTAGTTAAGGGGGGTAGAACGTCAAAGGGGCCGACTTGGAGCAGGAGAGGCCCCACAGGACATTTTAATTTCCACTGTGTATACTTTTATAAACAGATTCATAAAACTTTGTCAGTATGACCAGGAAGGAATCAGGATTCACACTCATAGCAGTGGAAGTTCAAAAACATAGCAAAATAATTTTTTTTGCATGTGAAATTTCATCATTTTTTCGCTTACTATTGGCTGCATTTGTTGCTATAGGTACACTTTTCTTCATAAGTAAGAGAGACTGTTCGATGAATTTTGCACAGCATACAAACCATACTTAAAGGTGTCTGAAACTCTAGAATCTATTTAATTTATGAAAAAATGAATGAGCTGTTACATTTTAAACTTAATGTTTAGGAAAAAAATCAAATTTTGTAGTTAATTATCTCAATTTTTACCACAGTTTTTAATAGATTTGGAAAATTCTAGAGTTTCATACACCTGTAAGTATGGTTTGTGTGCTGTGCAAAATTCATCAAAGAATCTCTCTTACTTGTGAAGAAAAATGTACCTATAGCAACAAATGTAGCCAACAGTAAGTGAAGAAATGATGAAATTTCATATCTAAAAAAACTTTATTTTGTTATGTTTTTTCACTTCCACTGCTATGAGTGTGAATCCTGAATCCTTCCTGATCATGCTGACAAAGTTTTATGAATTTATTTGTAAAAGTATAGACACTGGAAATTAAAATGTCCTGTGATGCCTCTCCTGCTCCAAGTCGGCCCGTTTGACGTCCTACCCCCCCTTAAATGGGTCGTCCTTTACATTGTGCGGTTTGCGGAAGGAACTGGGTTGCTCGTACGCGTCCCCGAACACTACAGCACCACGTACATGCAAGCACAGAGAGAAAGCAGCAGCAAGGCCGCAAGCGGAATGTGGCTGGCGGGTGGGCAGGTTCCCAGACAAACAGTGACTGGCCGCTCGGTCCGCAGTGCCTTCCGCGGCGCTGACGGAGCGTCGGTCGCGAGCCGTTGCGCGCGGACCACGTGACCCGGCGTCGACCAGCGACGACTGCGAGGGGGGCGACCGCGGCAGTGGCCAGCTGCCCGCCATGGACCCCAAGTGGAAGCTGGACCGGCGCGCGTCGGGACACCTCTTCTGGCGGCGGGACTCCGCTGCCTTCCCGGACAACGCATCGCGCGTTAAGTTCCGCTACGACGTGCAGGTGGTCGAGTACGAGGACGCTGCAGCCGCCGACGGCCAGGCGGCTCTTCTGCCGGCCGACGAGGCGGAGGAGGACGACGACGTGACGGCCAGCGACTCCGAGGAGAGCTCCTCCTCGTCCTCCGGGGCCGAGGGCCCCAGACTGGACCGCAGCGAGCAGCGGGCGCTGCGGAGGCGGCGGCGCGCCAAAGCCGGCTCCCGGCGCCGCCTCAGCGACACCTCCACGGCCGCCGCCGCCTCCTCCTCCGTGCTCGTCTGCTTCCTCTGCGTCGCCGTCATCGTCATCACCATGTCCTACCAGTGGCTGCTCGTCGAGTGACGCCTCTCATTTCCGGCGGTAAAAGTGTGACGTGCCGTGTCATACTCAGTGACGTCGTGACTCCTCTCTGATGACTGTCGAAGCAAATGTTCCAGTAAACCTGAATCCTACTGTCTCTCCCTCTTCGTCTGTCTGTCTAACGAATCTCGTCTGCTGTACCATGACAATCGTGCAGTGCTACTGTAGGTGCAATACACATTGAATGGACCAGTTTAAATGAAAGTTAGCCGTAAACCTTAATTATCCTTCGGAATAAACGTTTTTGATTCCCTTTTTCATTTTAAGACTGTGCACGAGAGATAATTACATTATTGTGACTTAAACAGGGTGGATTCTTGTGTCTTTTGGGACGCTGTGCTTTCATAGTTAGATATTCTGTGGGTAAAATTAAGTTTTAAAGTCCTTTTTTAAGTGATAGTGCGTGAGATACAGGAGGAAAAAAGGCATTTTACCTATGATTAGAAAATTTTCTAAATGTACAGTGTGAAATTGTATTCGAAGACAGCAGCGAAGTCGTAGGCGCCTTGCCACGGTTCGCGCGGCTCCCTCCGTAGGAGGTTCGAGTACTCCCCCGGGGCATTTGTGTGTGTGTGTGTGTGTGTGTGTGTGTGTGTGTGTGTGTGTGTGTGTGTGCTGTCCTTAGCGTAAGTTAGTGTGTAAGCCTAGGGATCGATGACCTCAGCACTGTGGTCCCATAGGAACTTGCCAAGAATATCCAAAATTTTCTATTCGAAGACAGTAAGGACTTCCATTTACCTAGTGTGTTTCAGTGAAAGAGAAACAATTTGATACTCATCGAATTTGGCACTCCAGTTCCAAAACGAGTCTAGATAACGACTGAAGGATATTGTTTTGTTTCTTGCTGTTGGCGGCTTTCGACAACCAAAAATAATGGAGACTTATTACTTATTTCGAGACCCGATGCTAAAGAACGAGCCCTGTTCACTTCCTGTCTCCCTGACTATCGGTATCGAGAATTTATAGTTCATTCCAGTTACATGATATATGAGACTCTGTGATTGGCGTTTGTGACATAGCGCCTTACGAACGTGGTACATATGTCAGTACTTGGTTTTACCGTACGGCCTTCTAATTACAAATTATGGTGTGCGGGCACAAAAGAAGTTTAACTCTCCGCGCTTCCTCTGCTGCAGCAAAAAGATGTGGCAGTTTCAGAAACCTACTTCGATTATCTAATAACTTCCTGACGAGTATGAAATTATATAGCTTACTGGTTATAGAACTTAATGATTGACAGGCATCTAAACATTTGGCTGTAGTGTATTTTTTTCGTATGTCACAAACGAATGAATTCCTTTTAAACATCAGAGAGCTGTAAACAGACAGACTTTAAACGAACACTGCGTATGTCAACCCTGTACCAAACATTCTCGTTTCCGGAAAACGCTAATTTCGACCTCATTCACAAATAATTTTCCTATTTCGAGCAGCTAGTTATTCAACACTTGATTATTAATTTATGCTTAAACTTAATGTCGAGATTACTCACCTGAAAATGCTACGTTGTCCTCCTCTTGTGAGTCGTTCCACATGCAATATTGTATGACGGGTTAGGTCATGTACTTCCTTGTTCCATCGTAACGTGTAAAGGGAAGCGAGACCTGTACTACAGATTTGGGGAGGCGGGGTTCTGTGGTGTCTGTAACTGATATTGCAATTCTCCTGCAAGTAATTTCCTGACACTCCATTAAGAATTCCTTGAGAGTACCTCATATGCTTTCGATGGCTTGCAGCTCGCTGGTAAAATGCGTATGAGTCGGTGAACAATGAAGCGCCAAACAGAAACGAAATGCTGATGAGAGTTTGTGTTCAGCACGAGCACCTTTATCGAAACCTCCAAAACAATGTTTTCTTTGGTTAGAATGGATGCAAATTCGTATTGAGTGAGTCTCATCCTGTGCGTGTGCGTATGTTTGCGGTTTTACTTTGTTTGTGGACGAGCAAGTGAATAACTGTCAGCAAGCAGTCAAGAACTAGTTAGTTTTATGTCGTATATTCGAATGTGTCACAGGTATAGAGTCTGTCACGTTAATTATTTCGTCAAACTACATGTAGCAATCATTTCAGGAATAGTTTCAATTTATATTATGCTCATTCAGCAAACGCAACATGACCTGTGTGTTGCAACCTGAGTAGTTTTGCGAGATTGTCAGGGAGAGCCTGTTTGCCTCTTAAATTCACAAATTATCCCATCAGTCTCGTATTTTGATACGCTGCTGACTCTACTTCTGTTCGTTCCATACCATTCTTACGCAACTTTTGAATTGTTGCACCGAGGCACATTAGTTTGCATAGTGGAGTCACTGATACTAAAAGTTATCTACACCAGTTTACTGTGTGTTTTGTGTTCAACGCGTTACTTCCAAACTGCACTTTGGTACTGGCTTGATTCTTTTGGTACTGAAGGAACGTATACATGTATCTCATGAACATGAGACCACAGGCAGCGTGTCTGTCTGTTGTTACTGAGCGAGCTCGCGCAGTGGTTAACACACTGGACTCGCATTCCGGAGGACGTCGGTTCATATCCTCCGGCCATCCAGATTTAGATTTTCCATTGGTTCCCTAAAAAGCTCCAGGCGAACGCCGGGATGCCTCCTTTGAAAAGCGCAAGGCCGGGCTGATTTTCTTCCCCATTCTTTCGTATTCCGATCTTGTGCTCTGTCTCTTGTGACATCGTTGTCTACGGCATAGAAACTCAGCCACTACCCAGTCATTATACGTCAAGGTCTCGCCGTCTGTCTTGACACCCATCAGTGGTCAGCAGTTCTGGTAAATTTCATGGTTGCATGCAGAATAGGCTAATGTATGTATATGCTGCGTAATTTTCTCTCAGCTGTAACTTAGCTAGACGGTCGAGGATCACACTAACGATGAATAATATTTCTAGTGACTATAATCAACACTGAGACAATTCTCTCTCTCCTAAAACGGGTTGGCCTTTAAGTGTGACGTGAACACTGTAATGCCTTTCGAACGCCTGGAAATTCCTTCCTTGTCCGTCTTTTACACAGTTCTCATGGAAAGTGGTTCTCTTGGCTGTTAGCTACATGACTCTTCCCTCGTTGCGAGGCTCGCTACACGTTTACTCTGATTCAACAATCCTCTGCTTACCTGCTGTTAGTAAACGCTTCTGGTATCCAGATGAAAATGGCTGAGTTGAGAGTTTGGGAATTAACAGAAATTCGTGTGTATTAATATTCTACAGGACACATGTTAATACATAGCTATTTACACCAATTTATATATGATGTAATAACTCTGCTCGCAGCGCCTGAAGATATCAAATGGCTCGGCCGTCGAAGTGTCGTGCATAAAAATGAAATCAACAACTCGGTCGAACCCCAATAAGCACACCACTAATCAGGCCCACCGAGAAAACATGAGAGACCACATTTCTGTTTGTGTACTCGGCAAGTCACTGTGCTATACTGTCATCTGTCATTCCGCTTTTCTGTTTGTGAGTAGAAGCGGGTTGAATTGAGCGCGGTTACTCCGTGGTTATCACACAGGGGCCGCATCCGGGAGGAGCGGGTTGCGAACTCCCATCCAGCCATCCAGAGTTGTGTTTCCCTTGGTTCCGCAAACTGATGAAGTTTCTTTGATAAAGATACGGCCTATATGCATCCGTCCTCCACGTGCTTTCAGAATTTATGGTTCGCACGTAGTGATAACGTCTTTCACGGATGCTAAACGCTGACCTTCCTTCCCTCTGTAGTTTTTCCTATTTGCCGGCAATAGTGCTCAGATTCCCGTCTGGAGAACCTCGATTAGGCCACACATGCTTTCAACAAATCACCTCATCCGAGAATGGTGGATTTCCTTCCCTATCCATTCCCAGCTATGCCATTGTTCCACACTGTATGAGTAATCTCAACGCCTAGTGGATCTTAAGGTCTAAACTTTTTTCATTACCTCTAGGTAAATGGGATATTCATGGTTTGAGATCTTCTTATGATTGAAGTATGCTGTTTCTGCCGTTTCCCTTCTATTGCTGTCTACCAGCATTTCATTTGTAGTTACGTATTGTTTTTGACATCGCTTTCATACCAGCAGTTACTCTGGCTCTTCAATACATTTGCGAGACCGTCTTGCTTAATCGGGCTGCCGCGCAGGTTACATAAAAGCGACGGCTGCATTGTTCCATAACAGCCTGGTGAAGACCGATTGTTCTCACCGAGCTCTCTCCCACGGCCATTACCATAGGTCGGTCTCGGCAGTGTACAGCCATCAAGATAAGGGCGGCCATATGCTGATAACGCTCTCCACTTAATCATTGGCTGTCAGGTGACCGATAAAGAAATTGTGAGAAGTTTGAATATACTTCCTGCACCTTGCCCGATAGTTTCCCTTTAATGCAGTAGCATTTTAGCCGTTATGATGTCTAGCTCCATCTCTTGCTTTTTCGTTACTTTCTTTTCAACTCCCCCTACGCTCAACATTTCCGATAACCATGCTTATTCTAATATTTGCTTACAATTGCTGTTCTTTTCTCTCTCTGTTACCTCTTCCAACGCCAGGCTATTCCCGGATGTCGGGAATAGTTGACCTGTATTTTTCACTGACATTTTTCATCACCAGTTCTCTTTAGTGGTTGTGCATGCCATATACCTTCTGGCTACTTAGTTTTCGACATAATTGCTTATAACACATTTCGTATGGTTCTAGTCGCTTTTATGTATAGTCTTCTCGCGTAGTACATTTAATTTCATTTCACTTCAGTTCAATTCTTTGCTTCAGACTTAAAATCTTAGGAACATCTTCCTGAATTCTCCTTGTATGTTTGATATCAGTTCAGCCTGTGGCAATCTATTTCTGATAAATTCCTACCCTCAGCCATTCTGCGTAGTTTTGCTTCGAAAATAGGCTAACTCTACAACTTATACTATATTTTCCCCTTCAGTTTTGATGTTATTCATATCTATTTTTCATTTTGCTATTTTCGATTTTGCTATTCTCTATCATCTTCATTTTTCACTTAGCCTATCTAATCGGCACAAGACAGGGTATCATTATCTTCATCTGGAGTCTGTCGAATTCCGTCTAAGGAGAATTGGTTTGGAGATTACCTTAAAGTGTTCCTGGCGAGCTTTGATATTATCATTGAGGGAGACTCTTCATAACCAGATCAATACGAGCATCTCTAATGAAGTTCTTGCTCTTTCTATTACTTTATATATTACATCTCATCGATGTATACTTAGGTGTTGGTACTAAACTTTCATGCTACATAGAACTTCAGAGATGGTATACTGTTTATTTCACCGACGCAGTTACCTGTGGAGTAACATCGAGATCTACAGATCTGTCTCCTTATGTTAGTGACCCCAATTGTTTCATTTCCCTAGGTCTTAATGATAAAGCTCCCTCAAATGTGACTTCTTCGCTGGGCAGGCGATGTCTAATGAAATCTACGGCACTGTGGGTAAGTTTGGTTTGAATGATACTGGTAGGCATTCCGACACTTTACAGGCCATTCCACTGTAGAAAAATCTTACCTCGAGCCAAACCGGTAGCCTCTGCACCTAGAAAGCTTTCTGTCTTCAGTAGTAAATAGTCAGCCATCCCAAAAACGAGACAGAGACATGTTCGAAATTCTTCTGTCGATTTAGCAGACGTTGCTAATCCAGTCATGAATACTAGCAAAACTTTCCAGAATTTGATGAGACAACTACATCTGTAATATTTTGATGTGTGATCATTTCATAAAGTTTACAGTTCAATGAAACTCTACAAAAGCAAATTGAAACGGTTTACGAATAGTGATAACGCTTCTACTACTACTGTGGTAGTTGCTTTCCTCGTGTTCTATGTTGTAAGTATCCCTGTAAAGTTGATTTTTATTCTGTTAATGGATCATAACTTCCCGATATAAAAATGTCATGTTTAGGTTTTAAAAGAAACCACACTGCATATATACCACTAATAATTTGTTACTAAGTACTATTTTTCGAATTTTTTGGCCGACATCACCAAATAACAAATCTTTACTTACAGTTTGACGTTGCCGGCCGCGGTGGTCTAGCGGTTCTAGGCGCGCAGTCCGGAACCGCGCGACTGCTACGGTCGCAGGTTCGAATCCTGCCTCGGGCATGGATGTGTGTGATGTCCTTAGGTTAGTTAGGTTTAAGTAGTTCTAAGTTCTAGGGGACTGATGACCACAGTAGCAAAGTCCCATAGTGCTCAGAGCCATTTGAACCATTTTGAACAGTTTGACGTTATGGCAAAGATATGGAACATTTATTGTGATATCCGGATGACTAGTTCCGTGTGGCAGTCGTCATTAATAATATTTTTTTGGTACGTAGTAACAAAATATTGACAACTAATCTAATGTAACCTACTACGGATTTCTGTAAGTTAACGGACGTGTATTAATGTGGTTGCTGTTTAATTGCCTTTTTTGATATAGACTTCAACCTGTTCATTAATTGTTCAAGAGAAACTGCCATGTTCCGTAAAACAGGCACTCAATACTCGCGTTCAAATATCCCGCTTTCTTGTTCAAAATTAAGAAATTCGTCTTACAGAATTTATCATTTATCCTAAAAGTACAAGCTAAATATGTTGCTTCCAATTCCTACTACGAATCCTCACGCGTCTGCAACGAAAACACCTGTTTGAAAATCTTCTCATTTTTGCAAGTAACTAGTAAGTCAGTTCACTGCAATTTATTTATGATTTCGTGTTATGCTTTTTTCTGTTGTAATACAATCTGAAATTTTCTGTGATGGTAATAACGAGATGCGCCAACAGCATTTTGAATGTAATACAAGCATTCTACAAGAAGGTACATAGGCCACTTTAATAAACAGTGTTCTGTTGACGGTAACTTTTAATATCGAGGTTGAGTGTTCCGATGCGGACCATATGAATAAAAAACAATAGCCTTAAAAGTGACCGTAGAAGTCTTTTTAGGAGACAGAGCTCCGCTGATCACATTTATTTCCAAGTATTTGAAAGGAAAAAAAAGCGCATCGAAAATGATTGATCGATTATTTCCGCAGCAACTAAAAGATATATTACATAACCATGAGTCATGATTGCTAATAACACAATCATTTCCGTCTTATTAATAATCTGTAACATTTTAGCACTACGTAAATTGATGTAAATTACGCTTTCTATCCTAAACTGAATTCTAAATGGCGTACAACATTTTATTCATACTGGCTTGGAGACAGATGTAAAGTAACTCGGCGGTAGCTGGGCTGAGATGACTGCAGTGCATAGTAGCCTCCGAATACACAAGAAATAAACGCAGCAAATAGCCTGCGTTGATAAACCGAAAATTAAAGTGTGCTTAACAGCACGTTATGTAAATGCTTGAGTATTTGCTGCAATCTTTGTGTGTTGGTGGTACTGTGTCGTATCCTCAAGCTTTGAATATTGGTGTCGTAGGGTAAGTAATAAAACTATGCCGATTTGTCGCATAAAACCCTCGCCGGTGATAAGACTTAACAGTTACCGGTCAATTAGCTGTGAAGACAATGAACGCAGTGTCTTGGAAATGTACAAGTTCACAGGTGTCACACGATAAATTGACCGTTCGTAATAGTGTGTCGTCGTAGATTCTATCGCTGATTGCTGGTTTCCAAGTACAGTGAGCGTTGTTTTGTCAGAGTTACAAAACAATAGTTCATATGATACAGGGTTGACAAACAGCAGTTGTTAAGCCGTGACGTAATAGCAGCTACAGCACAAAATGTTTTCGTCTTCCTGTCTTCTCCGCCTACTTTCTTAAGTCATGTACATAGTCTTGAAACGTTAAGCAAGTCCCCTACGCTTATGACTCTTTGTCGAAACAGGCTGTATTCTGAAATAACTTTTTCTACGTTTATGTTTCTTCATTAGCGGCCGTGAGGTATAAACATATAATCACTCTAACAGTAAGCTTCACTGATTAGGGTGGACATGTGACTGTTGTAAAATTCCTTTAAGACATGATGTAATTAAAATACAATCTCTCGTGTCTGTGCGTCGTCCTTTGTCATTTCATCCTTTTAGTTCAGTTGTGTAAATATCATTCGTTTGAGGATGAAAGTTGTAATTAATCGTATTTAACTGTAATATTACGGCCTGTATTGTTTAATGTGAAGTCTAATAAAGATAATTTGTAATATATTACATATGTTTGCTATGAAGATGTCGGTAGTCCACGTTCCTTGCTCCAAACATAACTCGCACAATAAAATAAATAATGTGAGGTCTTCGCATCATTGCAGTAAGTGTTCAAATTTATTAATACTTGATTTAGAAGCTCAATCACAATTTATTCAACGCTTGAGTTTTTACGACGTGTTGGCGTGGTAATGCCCCGTCCCGATGACCAAGAAAGCAGCAACGAACTTACGCGTCTAACACCGTAAGTAAACTTTGAATTTATCCCTGAAATAGATATTAAATACCATTGTAACTCACTGCCTTTACACAATTCGTCAATAAAATTAAATACTGGATCCATAAGGATCGTGAAAGAATGTTACAGAATCATGAAAATAGCACTTCGTAAAGGTGCAGGTAAGTTGATTCACGATATATTCATGTCATATTTTCATTGAGTATCCAAACGAAAATCAAAATGCTGAAATATATTTCAGAGCGTTTAAATTGTTATTTTCTCTTACAGACTTACGTGGTGAGACGTATTGGTTTCTTCCCCTTAAAGCTATGTACAATAATACAAATTTTGTAGCAGAACGCTTGCCTTAATAGATTTACATTACGCTTAATTTTTTGTCATTGGCTTTTCTTGTGGAAATTATTTTTCACACAAATAACTGCAGTCAGATGCTCGTCTATTGGAATATCTCTCTGTCTGTCTGTCTATCTGGTTTGCCTGTTGTGCTTAACTTCCATTCATTATACAAAAGAGCAGTGTTAATTTAAGTTCGGTGTGGTTTATTAAGTCCCATAGTGCTCAGAGCCATTTTGTGGTTTAATGACTGTGTGCATTTGATAAAGTAATCTCAATGTTTTGTGTGTTCTATTCCGAGAATAAGTATTATATTTTTTCTGGTTAACAGTGATTAATCCGGTTCCAGACTTTACAAATGGTGTTCTAAATGGCCCCTTGCCTCATTGCGGAACGAAATTGGGATATTGGTACTGCGCTAGGTTACTGTATCCTGACAGTGATAACAGGCCTGAACTCCACTCTCTGTGTCGCGCAGAGGAAAGCACGTAGACGCTGACACATCTAGTGATCTCTGCACTAGAGTGTAGGGTTTCTTGCCGATCTGTCCACAGGCACGTTTATATTCGTAGCGCGTGCGCGCGGCATTTCGTCATGGGTGTCACTGGACGCGTTGCCACAGGCGAGTGACTCCGTGTCAAGGCGAAAGGCACGGGCGATGCGGGAGTCGAATATCAACCGTGTGGCGGCAGGCAGTGCCCTCGCTTTCTGTGTCACTGCCTCCACGTGACCTGCGCGTATTTCATGCTTTGACAGACGGTGCAGTTATCCGGCGAGCTGTGGAGGTAAATGGTAAGTTGTTTGACGTTTAGGGCTAAATGATGGGCAGTAATTCAGTACCTGACAAAGATCGTCATCTACGTAGTGAATTACAGTGTCCTCGAATATCAGGCTCCACATAAACAGCACAGCGGAATAGAACAAGGAGAGGGAGAGGGACTAGAACTATCAGTTTTAATACTATCGATTTAACACAAGATTTAAAAAAAAATGAATTCAGATCCAGAGTATCTGAAGAGAGAATTCGTATGGTTGATATTTTCTATGTGTTTATCGGGGCAAGAAAATTTGTGCTAGGAAGTGACTCGAACTTGCCTTTTCTTAACCATTAGGCTACCAGAGCGGACTTCAACGCCTGTTGCCACTGGCTTGGAGGCGTGCCCGGTGAGCCCAAGTTTAAGGACACTCTGATTCGAGGCATGCTGTCTCGGGATGATAGGTATGCAACTTCATTACTAAGGAAACTTGAGTTTGGTTGTGTCTTTCAGGTGCAACAGTAGACAAATAGACTAACTTATCAATGAGAATACTTGATGCCTACAGTTTGACTTCCCGTACAGAAGCTGTTCGGATCTTTTGGCACCGTATTGTACGGCTGCTCACAGTTAATAGCACGGTGTGCGGTTTAAGAATGAGCGTGTCATACCGAAATCGGCAACACATGCAACAAAAAATTTATATTCATGCAACTGAGACGGACAAAATAAAAATAATTATCAAATTTCCTAAGGTTAAGGGGATTGCTCGCAGTATGCAGGAAATCAGTTACGAGTCCCTGTCTGACACAAATTTTCTTACACATCGCCTAAATACATGCCTATTTTGAGTCAGTGATGGTTCTTGTGAAGTGCAATTATTTTTATATTCCATGGATCAGGAGAAAACACACTGATTTGGACTCCTCTCATTCATTTAAATTCTGTTTCATAGACTTAAAAAGGCAAACCTACGGTTATAGTATTGTACAATTAGAAAAACTTTTTGACAGTGTTGATGAGTATATACACTCTGAAATTCTGATCAGCTGCAACTTGTACATAAGCCAGACTGGCGTTGCAAGAGTGCAACGGAACTATTAGTGGAGAAGCGATTGTGGCAGAGCTGTAGCTTCTCTCCCCTGTTGTTCAGTCTGTACATTGAGCAAACAGCAAAGGAAACCAAGCAGACGTATGGAAAGAGAACTGAATTTCAGGAAGAAGAAATAAAAACTTTGAGGTTCGCCGGTGACATTACTTCTGTCAGAAACGGCGCAAGACTTGCAAGAGCAGTTGAATGGAACGGATAGTGTCTTGAGAAGAGATTATGTGACGAACGTCTAAAAAACT
Organism: Schistocerca piceifrons; assembly: GCF_021461385.2. Lineage (NCBI taxonomy): Eukaryota > Metazoa > Arthropoda > Insecta > Orthoptera > Acrididae > Schistocerca > Schistocerca piceifrons. The sequence continues at coordinate 348,251,446 of NC_060138.1, forward strand.
AAGTAAGGATTATGAAATGTAGTCGAATTGTATCAGGCGACGAACAAACTGAAAGTTGTAGAAAACTTTTACTATTTGTGAGACGGAAGGCGGAAAGGGATCGCGTGTTGAAAATTTCGGATTTTGAGTTGTTGTAATTTGTAAGTTTAGCGTTAAATTTTGAACAGATTGAAAAAAAATTCTGCCTCTAAATTTTAGTGAGTTATGACAGGTTGAATATTTGCGATGGAAAAGAGGTGCTGTAAGAAATGCGTTTTAAAGTTTCACTTTACTGCCATGATTTAATTGAACATATTTAAGCAACAGATTCTGCATTTATATTACCCTTCAAACGTGTACTGCAGTGTACATAGATTTAAAACCAAGTAAACTGGCCACACATTGGGAGAAATCAGTGAGGCCTGTGCTGCTTTCTTTTGGGAAAGTATGTGTATTTTTTTCTCTGTTTTAAGACCAATTGAAATTGGCAACATCTGTAGGCATTTATAGCTGTAATATGAAAAGGGACCATTTGGCTTGATTGGCACTAATGTAATTAAAAAACTACTATGAGCACCTCAAAATGCGTCCAAAATTTAGAAGATGCCACTTTGTGAAGGATACCATATACAGATGCGGTATTTTGAAAAGGGGCCTCTTGTCAGGCCTATGTTATTCCCCCATAACGACAAGAGGTTAGTTATCAGAAGACTGACATCGATGACTTTTAGTGATATTATTGACTTCTGTTGTATTCAAACACTGACGTCGATACGAGCATGTACAGAATGATGATGATTGGTATGTGGGGCGCTCAGCTGCGCGGTCATTTGTGCCCGAACAAAGTCCTAATTTTTACACAGTCCAGTTCTTCACACAGTCCAGTGCAGCCACTGTCGCGAATGGAGATGATGAAACGATGAGGACAACATACACTCTCAGTCCCCGGGCAGAGAAAAGCCCCAACCCGGGTGGGAATCGAACCTGGGACCCCATGATCCAGAGGCAGCAACGCTAGCCACTAGACCACGAGCTGCGGACTGTGCAAAATGAAGTAAATTATAGTATCATACGAAAAACGAAAATGTGTGTTTTTTGAAATTATCGAAAATTTTTGCTTGTACTGAAAAGTTTACTTCTCCAACAAGAGGTCTCTCTTCGCTTCCCGTCTCACATTTAGGTAGCATGACAACTGACGATGGCCGAAGTAGTGATCACACAAAATGCATACTGGCGAAAGAAAGTAAATCGTTTCTGAAAGACAAAGATTTGTTAATAGTGTATACAAATTTCAAATGTTAGAAAAAAAAATTTTCTGACTTTGTGGGGAGTGTAGTGTCGTACGAAACTTGCATGTGTGCAGTAAATAGTTCCTATAAGAAGTGAATATAAGCTTTTGAAATGTGATGCTACACAGGAATTCTGAAGATTAGATAGGTAGATAGGATAAGTAATGAGGAGGTAATGAATCGACTTGGGGAGAAAAAAAGTTACGGCGCAACTTAACTAAAAGAAGTGAATGACTAATAGACGAAATCCTGAGACCTCAAGGAATCGTCAGTTCAGTAATGGAGGAAAATTTCGCGTGGGGAGGGGGATTGTAGAGACACAGCAAGCCTTCGGTATAGTAAACAGGTTAAAGTAGACGTAGATAGTAGTAGTTACCAGAGATGAAGAAGCCTGTACAGGATAGACTAGCCTGGAGTGCTACATCAAACCAGTCTTCTCACTGGAGACCACAACAAAAACGACAAGAAGTTTGTAATTGCTCCTTGAAACAGTTCAGTTTTCAAAATTCAGTTGTCCCTCATTAGCTGCAGTGCAATGTATTGTAGTATGACCAAACGTAGAACATGCTTTGCAGTGGAATGGTGCATTTCGGAAATACGTAGGGTGCAATGTACACAGAACAACACGTTTGTACTCCGTCCGCGTCTCAGTATTACGAAGAGTTAATTTTTTTACCCGTTCTACAATTTTCATCCACTTTGAGTATACAAATAGCTTAATCCGTTTCCTTTAAGGTAAAACACAGCACAGTGCTATCTTCATAAAACTGAGCTATGGAGCTAGCGCTCTCTCTCCCCCCCCCCCCTCCCCCTCCCCATCCCACCCTCCCCCTCCCCCTACAGAAAAACTAAGGCACCATCCGTAGTTATTGTTCTGCAAGTATTCCGATACTGTATCGTATGCAGAAAACGAAGAAAGTCGATGTCATGCACAGGTGGGAAACGAAATGTGAATTCAACGTGTAACTAAAAAAAATGTATCGGTCAATGATGGAAGACTACAACTGAAATGTAATGTGGTCAGAGTACAAACGCTGCATTAAGGGTGAAAGACCCCGTAACAGCTGCATTTGGTTTTGTCAGTGGGTTTTTTTTTCCCTCGAACATCGTACTACATCGGGTGAGGATGATAATACTACTACTACTACTACTACTAATAATAATAATAATAATAATAATAATACCAACACCAAGATGTAGTCGTCGAACACATTTCGTGTTATTTACTGAAATTCAGCTAGTCTTTACTGTGGACTTCTAGGGTTTAGGATGGTATTTCGAAGACGTTTCCCGAGAGATTGGTCGGGAGGGGTTCGCTGTGTGTTAATAGTACTGACAACTACTGTTTGGCCTGGTTCAGGACGGCAAATGCTTAACAGATGCACACACGGACCGAAGTCTCAGACGAGTATTCATTGCTGAAAGCGTGGTGCTCACTTTAGAAATGAATGACTACCAGTGTTGTGTTGACTACCGGCTGGGACAATCGGTAATCGTTTTCTGGAAGCTGGACTACCAGCCGGTCACATGGTTTCCCGCCTCCACCACGTATAAAGCGTGACCAGAAGTTCATAAGCAACGCTGACTCCTATAATTATTTGGGGTTATACATATTGATGGGAATTTAAATGGACAGAAAAATACATCTTAGGGCTTTCTAAACAAATAGTCCAGTCACTTTTGCACTTAACGTTACTGTAAGCTTTCGCAAGAGACAAAACAGTAGTATTTTCATTGTTATTTCGCGTCTAATTTAGCTGTGGAGTAAGTAGTCATTAAGAAAGCAAGTATTAAATGCACCAAAGCGTGTCGTAAGTCTTAACACGTGGCGCTAACACTGATCGCGTTGTTGAAAACTGTTCAAGAGTTAGGTGTCATCACTTGAGCTTCTATTACATATTTTCTCTCTAGAAATTTGAAGTCAATAATCCATTAGAGTTCAGAAAGATGTCCTCCATAATTACAGCACCAGAAACGAACCTTCATTAGTCTTTATTAAAACTGACTTCACCTTGCAGAGATGTGAATAGTGCTGCTACCAAAAGCTGTAAGCACATATCTTGTTATATTCATGCCTGACAAATGACAAAGCTAAATTTAGAACTAAGTCGACATAGCACCTTCTCTAAAATTTCTCCTATTTCTCAACAGATTTTTTATATACACTTGTAGGTTATTTATTGCAGGAATTGCTCAAACTAACTTCTGTTATTAAGCTAAATTTTGACAAAATAATCCACTTGTGTACTGCCAGCTGTGTATCCAAACAGCCATCAAAAACACCGGGAGAAATTGAAGAAGCGCAAACTATTGTGTTCCGTTCTGTGAACCCATACGAAAATAATCAGCGTGCAGAAATATTTACACGCCAATTAAGTTAATATCCTGTAAACTAACTCGCTTCAAGCCAAGACAGGATTTCATGCGAAGTGACCTATCTACCATGTAATTAACTAACTAGTGCTCTGGTGTTTGTTGAGAGATCACTGAACAATGCACAATACGATCATACGCAGCTCGCGGGCTAGTTCTTAGCGTCGCTGCCTCTGGATTACGCGGTTCCGCGTTCGATTCCCGGCCCGTTTGGGGATTTTCTTTGCCCGGGGACTTGGAGTTTGTGCTGTTCTCATCGATTCATCATCATCATTCTTGATAGTGGCTCGATTGGCTGTGAAAAAAATTAGACTGTGTATAAATTGGGACTTTGTACTGGCGCACATGGCCGCGCAGTTGAGTACCCCAGAAATCAGTCATCATCATACCACAATCGAGTCCGTACTAGTGTCATTCTTACAACGTCAAGATGTGCTTTTGCAGCAGGACAAGTCCACTACGCGGACATCCCACATTATCCAATGTGGTCTCAACGATATTACACTGACTCTCATGACCAACAAGATTACCACACCCTACAACTGAACATGCGTTTGACACGATGGTACGGAGTCTTATGCGTTTCCGACAACAATCCCCGAAGAAAACAGGACAGAACGTGAACGTAGCGTGGAATATGATACATGATATTTCGATGATTCTCTTTCCGCATAACGTCACTGTAAGTGGAAGAAGCTATGCAAGGAAGTGAAGTTGTTATCGAAGACATAACGTCCAAACCCGTATTGTCTCCTGATTGTTATCAGTGTATAATCTGCACAGTACGTGTATCATCCATTGCTCGTGAGAGACCGCTGGTTCAGGGTGATAAATTTAGGTATTCTATTAATTTATTTGAGTATGTCGGTAAGCAGAAGGCAGGAACTGCACACAAACATCAGTTAGTTTCGGCACAAAAACATCAATTCCATTGAGAAATGAATAAAAGTGAAAGCCTTTGTAAGAGCGATACAAAATACAACTTTGAATGACGATTAAAAAGATATTCCGAAGTGCTAACATAATTCGTTGGCTACGCACACAGACCAAACAGCCTAAGAGAAGCACTTGTGCACAAATAGTGACAAAGGCACCAAGACGTAAGAGATGAAAGAATTTTTATGTATATTCTAGAAACGATGCACATATTTCACATAGTTTCATTTATGCTGCATCAGTCACATGGAAGACCCACGTTTAGTAAACAGTAGGTCTGCCAATTGCGTGGAATTTGGCGAACGCACAATGTGAATCGCGAGGCTGATTAGTACAAAACACTCTGATAGCCGAAAGTGACTTCATTCAGTAATAATCAGTCGATTTCAGAAGACAATGGGGTACGCTTAATCACCAAGCAGCCACACTTACGCTAGGCAAGTTATGAACCAACCAATGTTTGTTTTTTTTTTTCTGCGTCGCGTCATCCCTCCCTCCCCGTCTCCTTTTTCGTCTTTCGTCTTTAAGCAATGCGCAGTTGCGCTCTCAAATAATATTCCGGGAATTACAGAACCTATTCCCGTGACGGACGTCCTTGTTTTCGTTTCTCATCAGTTTTCACAACACTCCGTCTACGACTAAGGCCTGGTTCACATTAGATTAGTAATTTAACCCAGAGCAGAGGGATTCAGCATCTCTAATAAGGCAGGAAACAGCAATCGGTCGATTGTGTGATCAGACTTCGTTAACTTTGTGGTGAAGTATCAACTGGTGTAGAGCGTCCAGCGATAGGTGATCTTCGAAGCGAGAGTGAATCTGCAGTATAGTTTGAAGTAAGTCTTATCTAGGAAGAGATGGAGGAAATGCAAAGTTTGTAACAGAGTGAGTTGCTGTAGGAGATTTGGACGGAGCCTCTAAAATACAAAAAGAAAAACTGTTTTTCATTGCCTGTTCAATCTTCTCCGCTAGAAGTCTAAATTTTCCTGACGGCCTACACAATTTATTGATGGCGGTTGCCTCGTCTGTTCTAATTTTTTTACGGGTGGCTTTTCACATTCGAAGCTCTCTGAACAACGTAAGAACAAAGAATCTGACCGTCACAACAACAAACTAATTTGCCGACCCACGAGGAAGAGAGCAGACTGATCAGAGCGACCAGGTTGAAGACGAACTGCTAATTGCCTCTACTGACCTGGAAGCGTTTATGCACATCGAGTGTGGCGTTGCTGATAGTAAGGCTGGGGGAATATAATCGACAGTCTACTACCAACATTAAGGGATCGAGTACCGCAAAGCATTTTAATAATAACCCCGACTATACAATTTTGTGCAAATACGATTTGTTGCTAGATCATTTACACTGGACTTGCCCCCTATGTTTAATTCCCGTCATCTGTCCTTTTGTACGGCACCGTCAATTACAATAAATGTCTTACTCCGTGATGTGGTGGTCTTAGGAACTCTGTTCCGAACAAATGATGATAATGCAGTGGAAACAAGTAAGAGATTATTCGATGCGTGTAGCGTAGGAGCCAAATAATGTGATTTATCCCATGCTGCCTTTGAGCAGCCGTAACAAACGATCTGTTGTGACAGATTGGGACCGAGTGATGGATGGTGTCGCAAGACACGTTAAGAAATTCTGGGTGACCTTTCATACTCGTTTTACCATGCCTCCAACGAAGTCCTCGATCACTGCCCGAAAATGGGAGCTGGAACTTGTCTCTCCGGATTGTCGTCGAGACTGTTGTAAGAACGTTCGACTGGTTGCACCTACAAAGGTCGCCGCCTAATGGAAGCAGGCCACAGACCTGTCGTATCGTCTTACTCCAAACTGTACCTGAGGTAAAAGACACTTGAGAATTGTGTCAGGTACTCGTATTAGTTTTGTCAACGGTATTGTGAACATCCTACAAATATTCAAAGCTTCTGGTGGCTACTCTCAGTGGCCGATAGTCTTACACCGACATTGAGTGACAGCTAGAAATATGATTTACCTCCAACATATATGTGTACAGTTGGCAAATGACATACAGGGAATTAACAGTGACATAAACAAAGACTTTAACCTGGAGATAATTTAACAAAAAGCCGAGCTGATGGGCTGGCTAGGGAAACAACACTTGAGAACTAAAATAGTTAAACAACTGCTTTGTTTCAGTTACTTGTCCGTATCTTATTTCGAAAGATCGAAGATTACCATTGAAATCAGGATATTTTAAATAATTTGCGGTACAATTAACAGAACGAGCTGATGGGCTGGCTAGGGAAACAACACTTGAGAACTAAAATAGTTAAACAACTGCTGTGTTTCAGTTACTTGTCCGTATCTTATTTCGAAAGATTGAAGATTACCATTGAAATCAGGATATTTTAAACAATTTGCGGCACAATTAACAGAACGTTACTGGGCAAATCCCAGAACTCAAAAGAAAAAAAAAAGTTCTAGAAGGAGGCGGCAGACTCAGTGTTAACATTCGGCAAGAAGAACTGACAGTACATAGGTCGTTTTGCAGTTCTTATTACTGATTTCTTGGCTTTATAGAGGGAACTTCATAAAGTTACAATAAAGTAACCAGGCTTGGAAATGTACCTTTTGGACCGACAATAATTCTGAAGTCAGGATCACTTAAGATTGCCCCGCTTCACGGTACACGCACAAACTCAGGAGAGGGCACCGTCGTCAGTTTATGTTGTAATTATAACATAACATAGCACTACAGCAACGGCTACGAGAAAGTGATACGTTACCCATCACGAGAGAGTGGCCTGCAGTGCTCCACGGATACGTCGCACTCCGACCTTCAAGAGGGCGTCCTTCATCGCCTACAGAAGAACCCGATGACAAATACTCGTAACACTTCATTGTCAGGGTCTGCTCTAGAGCACACATGTCATGGCTCATTGTTTCCGCTGTGTGCGTGCCGTGAAGCTGCAGGTATATTTTACATCCAAACGGTACATTTCGGAATATCAATTTCGTATGAGACCTCATCTGCGAAGTCCCCTCTGCAACTCTTAGAAACCTGTAATAGGAATTGTGACCCGCCCTACATTAGAAGTGTATAGGCTACCACAAATGTTAAAAAATCTCTGAAACAAATTATAGGACCACAGAATGTAGGAAGATCCCTAACGACATAGAATGATAATTTTTATTGAAGGAGGAACATATAGTTCAATAACTGTCATCCTATATTTCCATTAGCTTATATGCACTAGCTCATATTTTTCGAAATTCGGTCCTGTGTCAATGTGAGGGCCTTTTGTGACAGGTGTTTCAAGTGCAAGTTTTGCTCCTGTAGCGCTAACCCACTCAAGAACGCACACTGACTGTGAAAACGTATTCTTCCTCCTGCTACGAGACTTTGCACTATCAGAAAATATGTTTGGAAACTCTATGATGACAATGAGGAAACTGTAAATAAGTACAACAGTTTTTTGTTGCCACTTACTCACAAGTAGGTAATACTGAACTGAGATATTTATTTTGTCGTAGTTAGTGTCAGGGTTGTTGACTGTGTTGGTAAATATGGTTCGTAAAGCTATTGGCAATAAGCTTTTGAGAGATTGCAAGAAGGAAGAATGCCAAAACAAGCTTTGTCAGTGCACCTTATGGTAGAAGGAAACGACGCTAACAAGTTTCTTGGAGGCCGAAACAGACGAATCGGTTACTCCTTTCAAGAAAATGGTTGGTTGGTTGATTTAAAAAGGGGGGGGGGGAAGGGACCAAACTGCTAGGTCCTCAAGAAAATGAGCATATCGCCTGGTAGACAGGCGATATGTTTGTCCCACGTAAGTCCATGACAAAATACCAGAAGCGATCTGCGACAGTGTTAAAGTTCAAGAGTTCAGCAATGCCTCATTTCGCACAATGATGTTTCAGAGGAGGTGCACGGGAAAAGATGGATGGAAAGGGGAGGGGGATGGAGAAGGGCGGGAAGAGAGCGAGAGAGTCAAAGGGAATTGTGAAAGAAAAGGGCAGGCGTGGACGAAGAGTAAACTGAAGTACCGAAAACTTGCACCCTAAACGCTTCAGAAACGGGGAGGAGCAGTTGGTATCAGACCTGATCACCGACAGGCCTGAACATTTTGACTCGATTAACGTAGAAGAGAAGACCAGTGATCGGAAGGCCGTTACAACATTACTAGATACGGGTTTAAATAGGAATACGAGGGAAGGAAGCTATTTGTCCTTAGTAAGAGCGACAGAAACATATTTCAGATTACCTGAGCACCCGTCATATAATTCGTTTCCAGCGTCGACTCCGTGGAGCACAAATGGACAGATTGAGAACTGAAAAATACGCTTTAAGTTTTAGCCAAGTTGTGAGGCATGGAAAAGACCGGATGTGGTTCCACAGCTGCTACGAATGTAAAGACAGCATAGCCGAAGCCTCACAGACAAGAAAAAACTAAACGAAGCGTAAGGAGAACCGTGAGTGGAACGTTCATCGAATTCTGTCTGCCGACTTGACAGGAAATTCTAAGAAGCTCTGGTCTTAGGTAGAATGAGTAAACGAATCTAGACATAATGGCGCTGAAACAGAGGAAGACATAGAAAAGGCCGAAATGCTAAACGTGTTTTTCCAGAACTCATTCACGAATGATGATTCCATTGCAGTTGCTCCTCTAAATTGTCACTCGAACGGCAAAATGACAGATATAGAAATAAACGAGCAACTGATATTGCACTGGACCTGATCTGATACCACTTCGATTCTATATGGAGTATACGAAAGAACTTTGCCGTCTTCTAGCAATAGTGTACCGTAGGTCTGTGGAAGAGCGAACTGTTCCTGATGAGTGGAGAAAAGCACAGGTCATACCGTCTTCAAGAAGGGTCATCGAACAGACCCACAAAACTATACGTCTCTATTTCTGACGTCGGTCTGTTGGCGAATAGTGGAAATGTGTTATGCTCGCGTATTTACACATGAGTACTGGTAAGCATAATTATATAAGAAATAATACCTATAAAATCCACAAATCTCCGCAATTTCATGACGTGAGTTTTCTTGGAGTCAGTAAACACACACGAGGGTTATGAACCCAATCAGACAATGCTCCTACATGGGAAATCGGCGAACAGACACAGTACGGACCACCCATTTGGCAGTAGCGATGTGTTCGGTGTCGAGAATGCTGAAATGCCTCTATGTTGCGGTATGTCGTTGCTGTATACGGTAGAAGCGACGAGAGGAAGTGGTTACCATCCTAAACTCGGGTTCGAGAGGGTGGGGATGTAAATCTCTGTCCGACTGTCCAGATGAACATTTTCTGTGGTTTCTATGAATCGCCTGTGACAAGTGGCTGAGTGACTGCTTGAAGAGAACATAGGCAGTGTCCTTCTCATAGCCTTGTTGACGTCGTCGTCAACGGGATATTAAGCCCTGTTGGTCCTCTACACCAGCTGAAACACAGTGATAATCTTTGGTGTCTGGACTGGCATTACCAGAGCATTTTGGAAGCATATTGCATCAAAGTGGCTGAGAAAAAGAAAAGCCACCAATAGTCCAACGAGTAGTCGAAGTACGGTTTAATCTCCTTTAATACAAATGTGTAAGTACCACTGTGCGTTGCTAGTGTGAAAATACATTTTCAAATAGACCTATGAAACCTTCCGAGCTAAGTGATCGTCATGGAAAATTGCATTTTAATAAAGCGGGTACGCTATTGTCATGTTTTTCAAGCTCTGAAATCAACTTTTCAAAATAAAAACGTGCCGTCATCGCAGACAAAGATCTTCTCGTACTGAGTTAAAAAAAAAAAGAAGTGAGAACTGCGGCTCAAGTAGATCGTCCGTTGACCGAACGTGAGAACTGGATCGCTGTCGTGTCTGATTATGAGAAAATATTTGCTGCGGTTGAAAACGTTGTCTGTCTCCTCTTAGGTTCATTTTTATGGCGATGAAAGTTCACATGAGGAAGACAACTTGACAACCGAAGCTACTTCCCTACGGCATCTTACCACAAACGTACACGCAATAAAAATACACTTCTGTATTAGTTTTACAATTCATTATGAACGTATTCCCGTACTGACTCTTACTGAGTTCACTTACATCCAAAGGGTAGGCAATAACTGAAAGACGACAGTCTGATCAGCCAGGATTTTTTTTCCACCTCTGAAGTTTCGACGTCGTTTCTGCTAAGAAAATCTATGTAGTTTTATGTGTGAGGGATAAATTTGGTCGAGTATTGGAAAGGGTGGATGATATAATTTTAAGTTCTGGAGTTGAAAACTCTATTGTGAGTATCACATTTTCACTGTGCAGCAGAGTGTGTGCTGATAACAGTATTGTCACTGAAAATTTACTCTGGAAAATATTCTCTCTTTATTATCACCCTTACCAATTGGGAAGGTAATTTTATGCAGACACTATCCGTTTGTTTAGTTAGGATGTAGTTTGACCGACGTGAATGTCACTGTTATGGCGGCCGTCTTTCTTTGTAGATGTAAAATCGTAATAAATGTGATTTTCCACGATATTTAATCATGAACAGGTAACGTAAATACAGAACATATTTATAGACGCTTAGGCTTCTCGCAGTGCTAATATTCAGTAAAATGTCTTGGTGCGCGCAGTCCGGTGTCATCATCTACTTTTGTAACTGATGTTACGCTTACGAAGTACCTGAGGAAACACGGAGAGCCACAAAGACGTCGATTCTGGTAAATCTTCCAGCACTGAATCGATGCGGCCTGAAACAAGCGAGTCTTGAAATAGAAGCGCAAGGTCAGTTGGATATTTAAAGGTCCAGTTACGGAAGAAATAGTGTCGGTGCACCTTAGACGGAAACACACATTATTTACACATATTTTGCCTCCGTCGATAATAATGGAAATAATTGTGACTTGCTTAAAATTTCAGTACATACAGTACGAAAACAGATCATCTTAAGGCGAAAGCATGGATAAGGCTTCTACATCATGTCGAAAGGGAAGTTATTGGAGACAGACCACGAGATCATTTCGACACTGACGTTGGTAAACATTCGGCCGTGATCTTAATCAAGAAGACGTCCTGGTAGAATCGGAAAGTGATTTCGGCAGACTACGAAATATCTAGCTCAGGAAGATACTTTTTATTAATATTCCGTCGGAAAATTTGTATCTTCTAATTACTGTTCAGCACGTTTCGTATCTACAGTTCCATTTTCAAGGACCGTATAAATATAATGAACGTTACATTTGCTTCAGCTGTTAGGCTGTTTTACATCGTTAGGCGCAAATTGAAGCGTACGTAAAACATACTCGGTCTACAGGCTGCTGGGGAAAAAAGTATTTAATATTTTGAGAGGTAGTGGTATGGACTAAAACGAGAAAATGTCCAGTAAACAGGAGCGCTAAATTGGATACCTTAAGATCTACGAGCACTTGTTCATCTTGTGAACTGGGAAACACGCCTTCTACTGAAAAACTGTTCATACGTTTTTGAGGTATGCATTTTATAGCCCATGTTTACGGGACATTTTTACTTGTTTCTACCACCATCTCCAGAATACAGTCCCTGAAAATGGAGTTCTAGCTCTGAACCCATTGATCCGCAATTAGGAAATAAAAAGATTATGACTGAAGAGAAAATAATATTAACGAAGTGTCTCTAATGGACCACTTAAGACTTAATATTTGTTAATAACGAAATAGTAAGTCAATAATGGGTCCCTAGTATGAGAGGAAATTTCTGTCTTCAACATTGCCTTAGCTGTTCAGGTAAACGTTAAAGTTGTTAAAGGGCATGCAAATAGTATAAATGAAACAAGCGGAAATTATTTATACGCCTTCGCTTAAACAGTGCACAGTGCTGCCATGAAACTGGTCCAAAGTGAAATTCCACACGCACATTAACAAAAAAAGTGGTTCAAATGGCTCTGAGCACTATGAGACTTAACTTCTGAGGTCATCAGTTCGCTAGAACTTAGAACTACTTAAACCTAACTAACCTAAGGACATCACACACATCCATGCCCGAGGCAGGATTCGAACCTGCGACCGTAGCGGTCACGCGGTTCCAGACTGAAGCGCCTAGAACCGCACGGCCACACCTTCCGGCGCACATTAACAGCTACATCCAGTAATTTACTAACGTCTGATACAAAAATTCACTTTGCTGCTCGGAATATTTCCACTGCCTAAAAACCGGAAATACCAGAAACACTTATCTTTGACATAGCATTGGAGTTTTCCCTAACGTCTTAACTGCAGTTCCGCCAAAGAATATGTAGCTTCATACGTCTAATCATAAAAACGTACTGAATTAGGTGTGCCTCGTAAGTGATGTGCAATTTTCATTACGTTTGCAAAATAATAATTCGTGCGCAATATCACTGAAAGAATGTGAAAGATTTTGACCATTAATGTACCCCAACCCTCCTCCTTCTCTTATAAAGACAATTATGTTCTTACATTTATCGATTTCTAGTTGTCTCAGTCAACTTTCGAAGGTTTAAAAAAATCTAACAGCCTGGAAAATGACAGGGATTCTAGACAATTACTAGCTGCTATCCAGTTGCCTGCCTTAAGCTGTCGGCACACAGGACGAATTAGCCAACGTTGACGAGGCGCTCTAAAAGTTTTGTGACGTCACTTCGTCCTGTTTCTCGTTGAGGAGGCATTTCGTCACGTGATAAACGAAATAAGATCAACACTATTTTGGGAACGTGCCACGTAAAGTTCAACCAATAGGAAGCAAGGATGTTCCCTATCTCACAAGCAGAAAGCAAGACGTCGTAACTGTATTTGTCGTGTTAAATAGAAACCCATATTCGATGGGTTTTGTGTCATACGTTGCACTATCTGAATATATGCTGCTCCTAAGCACCAACGCATTGAATGTCTCGAGAATGAATCGTTATTGGTACGATTTGTTGTAATAGAATGACGGAAAAGTCATATTGGTAGTTAAAGAATTTTCTTATCTAATTGTTTTCGCGTTATAACTCGTGTGTTATTAGTGTAAGCCATTGTAAGACAACGACTCTTAGAAGATTAGTGAAAATGTTTCTTTCTTGTTAGATTTTTATAATTAAATGCCAGTAACAGTATTTCGAGGATTAAAGCATTTAGAGCACTGTACGAGGTAACAAGAATTACACTTTCAGCACAGAGTAATTGGTCGAGGCACCATGTTTCAAGGTTAATCAGTCGAGGGTTCGCATCCTGTTGTATACAGTTCACTTTTTTTCGCCTTCACGTCTGCTAAAGGGTTATAGGACATACCTACATAATTTATAGAAATAATTTTCGTAACATCTGAAGCTACATAAATATAAGTGCGCTCTCTGTGAGAAGTGAGGTTGTTAGATTTGCTGTAGTCTTATAAGATGACGTCCTTACTAAGTGGACATGGACCTTCCATTTTCGTATTATTACATGCTCATGGACATTAAAGTTTTTATTTATGCAAACCACAGCAGAACAACACAACTAGCATATACGGTTAAGAAAGGAAACACACGTTTTAATAGAGGTAACGTAGGAATTCTGCGCGAGCCCATTTTCGTGAAAGTACTGTATAATGTACGGTTTACGAACCAAATAAGGCCGACAACTGCCGCTGGAGAGCGCTGATAGCTTAGTATCACGTTAACCAGCTGCACGTCAACGTTAGCTGCACCGTCCCATGTGCCGACGGCTTTAGGGCCTTCTCACGTGGGTGGGCTTGTGATATTACCGGCTGCAGACAACTTTCCAGTTAAAGAAACTCATCCACACGCTTTGTTCATACTTGCTGCCAACAACAAATAGAACACACTTCTTGAGTCCAGCCGATGGAACTGGGAAACAGCAAGAATCTAAGTGAGGCAAGACAGAAAGGTAAATCTCGTTCACTGCGGAAAAAAAGGGCTGACTTCCCAGTGTACGCAATAAAGACTGACACAGAATTTCACAATTTTACACCGTCGCTTATCATCGTGTGAAGTCCAGTATTCAATATTGCTGTGCTTCAAGAAATACTGATGATGTTACTGCGCACATCTATTTTATATTGGGTAAATTATGACTTTGTGAAAGTTGCTAGTGTTTTAGCCAACGCAAGTATTAAATCAATTGCCTTACATATGTAAATTTCTGTTTTTTGGTTGAATACTTTTCTTATTATGTGTCTCTTTAAATTGCAATTTTTGGTAATTTTGTTTAAGGAATGTACCAAGCACTCATATAAACAAATTATTGTTACTGTATTAAAACATTTCTGCCTTCAAATGTTATTATCATTATTATTATTACTATTACTACTGCTATTACTACTACTACTACTAGTTGTTACCTAAGGCTGCTCTCTTAGATCAGTTGTTCTATGATGATGAGTGATAGTTGGTTAGCTGGCCTAGTGTCTACATTCTCGAGTAGTATTAGCCTTTGACGTGCGCCACCCTTCTCCCTCTCCCCCTCCCCCTCCCCCTCCCCCTTCTCCTTCCCCTTCCCCTTCCCCTTCCGCTTACCGGCCCCTGACCCTCCTCCAGTTGCCCCCATGCACGACGACGTGGCACGCGCTAACCGAAGCATGTGGAGGGGCATGGGTACGAGCTTGCATCTATGCTTTGCGCCATTGAAGTAGCTGTACATTATACAACATGTACGTATAGCACGCAACACATTTAATCATTTTTAACGTGTTTTCTGTTTGTAAATGTCAACTCCGGCAAATTTAATAATTTTTAACATGATTTCTGTTCGTAACTGTGAACTCCGTCCACACGCCCTGGAAGGTCCATCGTCACTGACAGACAGCCGTGCCATCCTTTTCCAGTGGCGTCATTTGAGCCGGTATAAAGAGACGTGGTGTCAGCACAACGCAATTCGAGGTTGTGATCCGGAAACTACTACTCGCACATGTTGTTCCTTCATAGGCACCACGAGGTAGAGTATACCCTGTTCCAGTGCTCTCATTAAAGAAAAATCCATGACAGAACCGGAAATGGAACTCGGGTCCTCCCTGTGGCAGTCAGACCACTCAGCTATTTGGAGATGGACATGGTTTATGTTACTGATGAAAGGATGTTTCGTTCCTTGATTCACCCAGGGGCTGATTTTTTTATATACTTTTTAACTTAGTCCATGTTCTTCTCTGGGCTAAAACAATCTTCATGCCGAATTCCATCGAAATCGGTTCAGCAGTTCAGTCATGAAAATGTAAGGGAGAGAGTTACTTCCGCATTTATAATACTCAAGCAGGTTTTATTACAATCAGAGGCATCTTAATAGTGAGCGTGACAGTAACCTGGACACGCTCCTGAGGCGAGGCTGACGCGACGGGAGCCGCTCCTGTGGCGGCAGCAGCAGCAGCTGGTGTGCCGTGACGGCGGCTGGTTTCGCTGCCGGTACTCCATCCTCTTCCGGCTGGCCGCAGCATACTTTCAGGCGCCGGCCGGCTCTGACCTTGCGGACACCGTCGAGTTTCACCTTACGCCAGCCGACCACACATGTCGGGCGCTCAGGACAACGCCTTTGTCGTAGGGAACGAGGCTGAGCCCGAGCAGTGTGTGTGTGTGTGTGTGTGTGTGTGTGTGTGTGTGTGTGTGTGTGTGTGCGCGCGCGTACTTAACAAAGATATTTTGCGATTACTGAAAACAACTCACTGGCTCAAATGGCTCTGAGCACTATGGGACTTAACATCTGAGGTCATCAGTCCCCTAGAACTTAGAACTACTTAAACCTAACTTACCTAAGGACATCACACACATCCATGCCCGAGGCAGGATTCGAACCTGCGACCGTAGCGGTTACGCGGTTCCAGACTGAAGCGCCTAGAACCGCTCGACCACTCCGGCCTGTACAACTCAATGGCAAAACAGTTATCTATACAGTAACACTCAAATAAACACGTGTGATTACCAACAAGAACTGTCCGTTGTAAAATAAAGGGCTTCGAAAATGGACACAAAGAAACAATGCTAGACAAACTATCCAGAAAAATAAAGAGACAAACCACACCAACAAATACGACCTGCACTACCACAAAAAAGGCATACACTGACACACAACAAATTCATACAAAAAATAGGTAAAATTTTCAAGAAAAAAGGCATAATAATTGCATACAAAACATGCAGCTCAATAAAAAAGCAAGTCCCAAAAATGAAATCGAAACCAAACATGGTAGAGCGGTTCTAGGCGCTTCAGTCCGGAACTACGTACGCGTCTGCTACGGTCGCAAGTTCGAATCCTGCCTCGGGCATGGATGTGTGTGATGTCCTGAGGTTAGTTAGGTTTAAGTAGTTCTAAGTTCTTGGGGGCTGATGACCTTAGAAGTCAAGTCCCATAGGGCTCAGAGCCATTTGAACAGACGACCTCAGATGTTAAGTCCCATAGTGCTTAGAGCCATTTGAACCATTTGAAAACCACACAGATACCAACAATGTGGTAGCTCTCAGCTCAGTTGCCGCGATATGCATTGGAATGACTGGCAGGACATTTGACACAAAACATACAGAGCACTGAAATACGGTACGCAGCATTCAGCATTTGAAAATCATCTAAAACAGGAATTTCACAGACCAAGAATTATTGAAAAAGATATGAACATCTTAAGAATTAGCAAAAGAGTCACCTCCTCCCTTTCCAAGAAAATTTCCACATGCACAAAGCATTAACACAAAATAAGCAGATGCTTAAAGACCAAATAAATATTGAAAACAGGACACTTCATAAAATAATGGAAAAAATCGCTTGAAAAAGAAAACAGCGTTTTCCATCCTTTACCATCTCCCATCCAACACCCCCCCACCCCCCCACCCCTCCCCTGCCTCACCGCATTCCATTTCACTTCTTGGGCCTCACCTTTTCCTCCAGCTCACTTTCCATCACACAAGTATGCACTTACGTCCACTCACCTTTGCTTCTCCCTCCTCCACCTACACATAAAAACAAACACTCCATCACTATTGCTTGATTACTGTTACAGTATCAGTACACAGTAACATAATTAAATAGAATAACACAAAAATAAAAATAATGGTTGGTGGGTTGATTTGTGGGAACGAGACGAAACACCGAGGTCATCGGTCCCGTCGGACTGGGGAAGGAAGGGGAAGAAAGTCGGCCGTGCCCTTTGAAAGGAACCATCCCGGCATTTGCTTGAGGCGATATAAGGAAATCACGGAGAATCTAAATCAGGTTCATATGGCTCTAAGCACTACGGGACTTAACATCTATGGTCATCAGTCCCCTAGAACTTAGAACTACTTAAACCTAACTAACCTAAGGACAGCACACAACACCCAGTCATTACGAGGCAAAGAAGATCCCTGACCCCGCCGGGAATCGAACCCGGAAACCCGGGCGTGGGAAGCGAGAACGCTACCGCACGACCACGATCTGCGGACATCTAAATCAGGATGGCCGGACGCAGAATTTAACCTTCGTCCTCCCGAATGCAAGTCCAGTGTCCTAATGACTGCGCCACAGCGCTTGGTCTCACAAATAATTAACTACCAAAATGTATAGGTCAAATCAAATTAGTGGCAATGTTCGCAACACTAAAAAATACCATACACATTTAAAAGTATGAAAACAAACAGTAAACTGTGGTGTGTGATAAAGTG
The DNA here is from genome assembly GCF_021461385.2 of Schistocerca piceifrons. Taxonomy (NCBI): domain Eukaryota; kingdom Metazoa; phylum Arthropoda; class Insecta; order Orthoptera; family Acrididae; genus Schistocerca; species Schistocerca piceifrons. The sequence continues at coordinate 348,269,573 of NC_060138.1, forward strand.
TGCTGCGTAAAACGTAAAAAAAATCCAGAAAAAAGCATAATTCTGCACAGCGGCGAAAAATTAGACTACCAACTACCTTACGTAGAAGGAAACAAAAGACGGGCTAAAAGACGGCGTTTCCTGATGTAGGTGAGAAATCAAGCTGAAATTACTGTAACTCAAAAACAACAAACTTAACGAACTGTTCTTCGATCTTAAAACCGAGTCAAATTGAAAAATATCTTTAATTACATATGATGCTTTACCTTAATGAAGCGAAACGCGTCTGGTGAGAAAAATAGGCATTTTCTTGTATTTGTAAGGAACATACTGTTGTGTCTCGACAAGACAGCCTAGACACAATGAGAGGAAGCCGAAAGGCACGCGCTTAAACTCACGCAGGCTGGCGTGAGGTCTGAAACAGGATACGTAATGAATGCTATAAAGAAAAGTACGTAGCTTCTGGAATACTTAACTTTAATTGAATACGGTGCCTTGCTAGGTCGTAGCAAATGTAGCTGAAGGCTATGCTAACTATCGTCTCGGCAAATGAGAGCGTAGTTGTCAGTGAACCATTGCTATGAACGTCGGCTGTACAACTGGGGCGAGTGCCAGTACGTCTCTCTAGACCTGCCGTGTGGTGGCGCTCGGTCTGCTATCACTGACAGTGGCGACACGCGGGTCCGCCGTATACTAACGGACCGCGGCCGATTTAAAGGCTACCACCTAGCAAGTGTGGTGTCTGGCAGTGACACCACACATACTCTCAGAAATAAACAGCTGTTCTAGAAACTCAACACGTAAAAAACGAATGTTCACAGATAAGAGTTACCATAGTTTGCAGGCAGATACTGTACGTGGTGTTCACTTCTTCCCTTACCAAAAACAACAGTATGACGACATGTGTACTATCCGTCAAAAGAAACTAATAATTGCAAAGTACAGGTTCGTGGCCTCTATTTGTTGACACAGAAGAAAATGAATTCTGTTTAGTTCATGAGGTCCGTGGCAGCACGAGAGCCAAAGTCGCTTGGTTATCGAACAAGTCACTTACTAACATTCAGACAACTAATGTGGAAATTTGAGTGCAGACACCTGTTTATACACATTACAATGCAAGACTCTCAACTACTGCTCGAAAATACTATAAACTTTGTGTCATCAGGAATCTTTTTAACCAGTATCTGAAGATCTGAGGTTTATCACTTTAACTTTTTAGTTCTGGCGGAAATAGCTGAAAATAAAACTTGCACAACAGTGAAAACCATTCTTTACATTAGTTACGCTCCAATACATCTCATTGTGACTGGTATTAACTGAATTTCACAGTTGAACACCTTGGGCTGCTGTCACTAACACGAAAACTAAAACTAAATTTCATACAAAATTTGTGATACAGCGTTACAAAGACGTTCATGTTCAAATGTTAAGAGATATTCGAACACCATAAAATATATTACCTCATAGATTCTTTGTCTGATTACTGTCCCACCGGAAGCACAGATAAATGCTTCCGAAAATGATATATTAAAATGAAAGTGACATACAGGCTGAAAATAACGGGCCATGTTGGAAAATAGCAGTAACTTGTGGTCTTAATCGTACAGAAAAGGTACTTCAGCTCAGGGTGTATGCCAGAAAGAAATAGCCAGTCAGTTTTTTTTACAAAAGCTGCGTAACTGCCAAAAAGAAAGGTAAGTCTGGTGAAATAAATACATACACAACATTCTGTGACGATAAATAGATAGCTGACTTTGTTCCTGACGTGAGTGAAAGTTCGGCGTTTATGACGAGTGGAATATGCCCTAGAATGTAGAATAAATGTCTGTGGCTTCGGGAATACTCCGGTGGTTGTTAATGGATGAAAATGTTTCATTAACAAGTTAATTTGTATCACAGACTCACTTTTGAAATAAACGACATCAACGTCGACGGGAAGTTGAGCCTTTGTTTTCTGTCTCCTTCGTTCCTCCCTTCCTGTAACATTCAAAACGGGTGGGTTCTGTATACGAAGTCATTTGCTTCTCATGAATTGTGTTGGATTCGTAAAAACGAAAGTACCTATGCGTATCAAATAACAATATTCGTAAGCTCCTGTTACGATGAACTGCTTTATATAACTATCGGTAACGTGCTTAGATTTGCCGTAGAGCTCAGTTCGTGATATTTGAATTTTATCTTTGAATACTCAATAGTGGATCCCTTTCGAGTGTGCTGAAGTCAGAGACGTTGTAAATGCTTGGTTTTATGTGGTAAGTATCACGTATAACTGCACTTTAGGAGGATCGTCTTACTGCAGCTGGAATTACCTTGTCGGCAGTGGAATACCCATAAACCTTTCTTCAGAGGTAATTAGGGTAATTTCATTGCAGCCTAGACGAAGAGACTTCAAAATTGCCAAGAAAAGACCACAGCCTTGGCATGTTTAAGGGGCATAAACGTCGATCTCAGCACTGGAGAACGTTGTAATGCCCTATGATTTTTACGTAGTGCTCCTGAAATTCATATAGCAGACAGCCGCTTCCAGCGGTATATGTGAAACTGTTAATTACCAGCATGTGGTGGCGTCGAAAAAACAACATATATTATGATCAGAATAATTCGTACTAAATTGAGAGTTAGTATTTTGTACGCCTACCCCTTTAATTGTATCATATTTTTAACATGGTAGTTACTCTGCAAAGCAGTGAATGAATTGTGATCTTCTCCACAACTAGGAAAAATGTGCCAGTGGAATGTACAGGGTGATTATAATTAAAGTTAAACTTTCAAACCGCTGTAGAAATAAGACCACTGGTCAGAATGACGTCAAATTGCAAAGGAATGTTATTGGAGAAGGGAGAAAACGTATGGCAGAAGAAAAATAGATGGCGCTGTAAGCATCATCATGTAAAAGTGGTCAACTAAAGATGACAAATGAATCATACAACAATGCCTAAGGTGTACGTTTGATGTTAAACAAACTCTACCACTCAGTGTGCATGGGTGTACAAGTGTGATACTGTTATTTACGTAAGCCCATCCACCACGGCAAGGTCATATCACATAGGATGGGAAAAATCGGTTTTTAATTGTCCTGAGGACAAAAACCGAATAAAAATCAGTAATTGCATCTGGGTTTAATTGTACTGAGGCCAAAAACTGCATAAAAAGCATCATTCAAAATCAAATCGGATTATTAATTTCCATGTGACTAGCGCAAAACACGTTCAATATGCTGTCGACCGTTTTCTGCAAGAAGTTGAAATCGAGAAGCAGCATGTTCCACAACCGATCGAAGCGTTTCCGGGGTCACGTTCACAATGTGTTGCGCAATGGGTGTCTTCAATGCTGCTAAGTTTGCAATCGGAAAACTGAACACAACATCTTTCAGATATCCCCACAGTCACGCGGACTAATATCAGGTGATCGGGACGGCCAGGCTGTAGGGAAATGGCGGCTGATCACTCTATGATTTTAGTAATCGCGCTTCAGCAGCTGCTTAACTGGATTTGCAATGTGCGGAGGTGCGCCATCTTGCATAAAAATGATCCCATCCACACATCCACGCTGCTGGAGAGCTGCAATGACGTGGTTGCGCAAAAGACTCACATAGCGTTTACCAGTGACGATACAGGTAACAGGATCGGAAGCACCTGTCTCTTCGAAAAAATATGGCCCTACGATAAATGATGCCGTAAACCCGCACCACATAGTGACATTTTCTGGATGAAGTGGCACTAGTTGATTTACTTGTGGATTTTCCGTTGCCCAAATACGACAATTCTGTGTATTGACATATCCTGTTAGATGGAAGTGGGGTTCGTCTGTCCACAATATCTTCCACGGACAATCATTGTTCACTTACATAGGAGCAAGAAACACTAAAGCAAAGATCTCTTTTGCTGACAGATCAACAGGAAGCAACTCGTGCACATGGGTAATTTTGAATGAATGGCAAAGAAGGATATTTCGTAGGATTTTACGCACCGTGTTCACGGTTATGTCCAATTTTGCACGTGCGCTACACGTTTGTACACCACCACTCGTATCCTCCTGCATTGCTGTAGCCACTGCTTCCACCGATGTCGAATCAATTCGTTTCCTTCCTCTACTAGGTTGCACATCAAAAGAACCCGTCTTCTCGAATTTCCGAATCATTTTCCCCAGATCCACGACACTCATCGGACCAACGCCTTTTTCCAAACCCTTGTGTCCGGAACCGCTGCAGAGCGTATACACAGGCATCATTCTTGTAATACAATTTTACAAGCAGAGCGCGATCCTGCATTGAGACAGTCACGGTGAACGTCACAGACGCGAAAGGAGGAAAAGCCGTGTACCCGACGTGTTTATACCAACTTCAATGGGTCGTGCGCTGGACGGGTATTGTCATTTACGTATTTTGACACATACAGCGCCATCTATTGATCAACTTTCACACAATTTGTTTTCTTCTGTCATACGTTTTCCCCCTTCTCCGTATTCCGTTGCAATTTGACGTGTTTCTAACCAGTGGTGTTACTTCTACAGCGTTTTGAAAGTTTAATTTTAATTGCAATCACCCTCTAAGTGCATAGTTACACCTTTTTTATTGTTGTTCTTGTGATCCATCATCCGGATACTGGTTTGATGCAGGTCTCCTAGCTAGGCTATCGGTTGTAAGCCTCTTCATTTCTACAGAACTTCCGCAACTTAAATCCGTTGTATCCCACTTACCTCTGTCTCCCTCTATAATTTTTAAGCTCCCTCCATTTCAGATTGACAGTTCGTTGATGTAATGACAGGTACTGGATCTAGAAAAATGTATAATATACCAAAAGTTGCTATTTCAACATACGATAACCACAAACAGGGCAAGAAAGCAAATTAAGATCTGCTATAGTTCGCAGGTTACCGATATAGGTCAGAAACTGTAATACTGCGAATCCATAAATTTCCAAATTACTGGTTCTGTCATGAAGGATTACGATGTGGGAAAAAAAGTAAAACATAAACTACCAATGAGTGACGTAGGTCAGGAGCAAAACATTATCTGAAAAGAATGTAGGACAGTTAGATTTGTTGGTTGCGGAGGGAACACTGAAGATGAAATACTGTGAAATGTTAGTTGAACGAAAATACGAGAAAGAAAGCACTGATTCTGTATTTTAGCGCCGGCCGGAGTGGCCGTGCGGTTGTAGGCACTACAGTCTGGAGCCGAGCGGCCGCTACGGTCGCAGGTTCGAATCCTGCCTCGGGCATGGATATGTATGATGTCCTTAGGTTAGTTAGGTTTAATTAGTTCTAAGTTCTAGGCGACTGATGACCTCAGAAGTTAAGTCGCATAGTGCTCAGAGCCATTTGAACCATTTTTTTGTATTTTAGCTCCTTGCCCCACGCTCTGTGATGGTTAGCCTGTTGCTCTGTGTAGAGGTCCCTCAAGCTTTATGAGCGCCACTGTCTCTTTGACCAAATCAGTTGCTTGACGCTTAGCAATTCGTTTAATCATGCGGTATCATGTATTGTTCTTCCTAATCACTCGATGAAGGTAGTTACTCAAAAGCAACATGATTATGTAGAGTAAAAATAGTCACAAAAGTCGGAGATAAAACCAGTTTAGACTCTGCAGGGATGTATGTTTTGAGCAGAGAGATACATTCACAGCACAAATTGACTACTGAAATGGCGGCAAAGAGTGGCCTTACATGGATCGAGGGGGTAAAATTTAGGACAATTTTTGCTTTAAAATCAACGAAATTGGAACACGAAAAGTCATAAGTGCTCCAGCACAGTTACAGCTCATTCTCTCACGTTGTCGTATGGCGAAGTCAGTTACGATACATTATTTTCCACAATATCAAATAATTGCCAGGAAGGATAAAGACCAAGCGAGAGACAAGCTTGCCGAATGCGAGATACGTGGTTGATGATTTTCATCTGGCCGTCTTCTGAAGAACGCTCATCGATCCGTCGGCGAAGGGTTCTGCTTCTTCTTACGTCTCGGAATCAACTAGTGGATACACTAAATGAGTCCAAGAACGAGGTAATTTGTCAGAGACTGTGTCACTGCATGTCCGAACTTGTTACGGTATGCTACAGAATAGCAATTACCAGAGGGGGGCCATATTGCGTGTCGAAAGACAATCCGACGGCGCTTCTACTTCAGACAGGCGGACATACTGAGACTGAGGTAATATTTCTAAGTTCAGTGTCGACCGAAAACAGAGGAGCATCGCAAGCCATTCTGTTATTGTGACCAGCTCAGCCGAATTGCACCAAGAAGAGAAAAAAGTGTTTACTTTTTTCAGTTAATAGATTGCTAAGAAACGGCAGAGAATGTTAGCTGCAGACCCCCCTCGATTCTTCCTGTCAAAAAAAAAAAATTCTCTAACACACGTATCCATGGGTCTTTATATAGCAGTATAGATCGGCAGTAGTTATGGTAGTAGCTGCCCATCTATACTACTATGTAAAGACAAGTTAGTTTCTCGAAAAAATCTTGACAGACTTAGTTCAAATTTCTACACGATATTTTAATAAGATGTTCAGACCGACATAGGCTGTATATTTTTAAATGTATCTGGTATGTATGTAATACTTAAAGGAGAAAGATTATTAGTAAAAATCTGGAAAAATTCTTGACCATTTTAATTCAGATTGTTACACGATATTCCGATAACATTAAAATCGATATAAGCTGCATATTTTTTTTTTAACAACGACGTAGAGATTTTCTGTTCATACTGACTGTGACAAACGAAATGCTGTACTGTGAAAATGTGCCGTTTCGTTTGCTTTCTCGTAGTCAGATTTAACCTGTACACCATGTCCATTAAACCGAAGACAAATTTTCTACCACATGTATTTTTTTCTCCTTATGTATAATTCTAAACTAATACTGTATACACAACGGTGTGCTGTTTTCTTTTCTTCGTCGTAGTTTTAAGAGAAAAGTGGTATCTTGTATTTAAGGCTTATCGACTTATGATTTGAATACTCTTATGGAATATGTATATACAATTCCCATACATATTTCGCAATTGCGAAGCATTGCCGGATTCGCTACACATCTTACTAAAAGTCAGATCTCTCGCTTCGATAGTGATATTGCGGAAAATGGTCTATTTTTATTCTGTTCACATCGAAACTCTACTTTTAAAGGATAATGAGGTAAAATTATGTTTGCGACATGATATATGCATTTGGCTGCTGTTACTTTGGGTGTTTGAATGTTATACATGTAACTAAATTTTCAGCCCTTCTGTGACTGTGATTTTGCGATTGTACTGTGAAAGAGCTTCTATTTTAGGCCTAAGAGGAATGTAACACGATCGACTGCTTAGGGGTAATAACGGTTTCTGTCACTACGTCTTCTTTTCCTCGGCCCAGAGAGTGCAGATCATCTTGGTTATAGAATAAAGAGATTGCGGCTTATTGGCTGTGGTTGGAGGACATTCCGTTAATTCCAATATTACAATTTTTTCAGTGGAAGAAGTCCAGCACATTTGTTTAATGAGAAGAAAATATGCAAGAGAATGTTAGCTTGGGAGTGTGTTAACTTTTTAAATTTTATATTTCTTCATGATAAGAGAGCCACAAATTGTAAAGTACTGAATGGACCATCATTAGAGTGACAACGTAGTGAAGAGCACGTAGTACAGACTAGAGTTACGGCATCGAGTCAGGCACCGCTGTGTTGAGGCACTCTCTGGACAGTGTGGTGAGGGAGTTGAACGAACAGGCATACTTAACAAAACTAAGCTTGTAAATATCTGAAGAGTAATATACTTCACAAAGGTAAGAAGAAGTGGGTTAAAATCAAGTGAAGAAATGCTGCATGTTCGAATTAAGAGGCACAAGAAGAGCTTTGCCGTGTTTGACGTGCTCTGGAGATCGCCAACAGTTATTATGTTATTAACTCCTAAACTTTGTAACTTAAAATGCAAAAAAATCCAAAACAAGGATGTTAAAATTCAAGTCGAATTTTAGGTTTCTAAGTTAATATCTGCAACACATACTACCTTTTGTTTCTCTGGTGTCAGAATACATAATTCTATGAGGGTCCTAATCTTCCCTTATATCCTACTAATAACTTCTGTTCGCTAAGGGCCGATACCTTGTACGAAGGGAAGCTGAGGTCGTTGTGTGGGCGTTGACTGCATGTACAAGTAGTTTGATTACTTTGAAAAGTTGACCAGTCGTCCCGACGATGCTCAATAAACGTTCTCTCAGGCGTGAAACGTAAATACCAAACTAAAGCTAACATTATATGCTGAACAGTGACCAAGGACTATGAACAAATTTATCAAATCCGAAATTATGGAACAGATATACCCACGCATGTATAATTCTCATCGACAGAATGCATAAATTCATCCAACAGGAATGACAGTCCTAATTAATGCAGATGGGTTCTGAGCACTTCGGCTGACGGTGGAGGAATATTCGAATAACAAAGTGAAGACCCGATAGATATGAGTACTTTGATAAAACTCCGAAGGTTTTTTGGAGGTTTTGTTAGTGTCTTGAAGCTGTGAATGTCACAAACATAGAGAGGCGCTTCCCGAGCGCAGGCAGAAAGGGGAATAAGTCATTTCGTTATTTATACCCTTATAATCGAATACGCTAAAATGAAGTTTTTTTTTTTCTTCAACTCTTCAAACCCACCTTTTCTACGATGCTCCGTTACCATTCGCATGTGCGGAGAAATGTATTTGTGTTTCAGTGTGAGGCGTAGAAATAACTATCCATTTCATCACAGAATCGAAAATCGGGTTCAGGCAGAGAGCGTCTTTTAGATACATATTTTTTCTGCTTTACTATATTATGGAAGTAGACTGACAAAGTTATGCATTTTTACATCGTAGCACTTTATTTGTTACTGGGTAGTAAAGGTAGCTGCGTTGTGATAAGCATGTTTTGCAGCTGCATTCTGGCGTCTTACGTAAGACGATAGTATGTCATAATAGCGATTACGACAGCTGGCGCGGGCAGGAAATTTGCTACTTCCGGCACTTTGCCTGTTTGACACACTTCTTACCTCTTCGCTGTTGAGCCTTATGAAAAGACTGAACGGGACCCTGTTTGCTGTGGGGATTACTGGGATTCCGATAACTTATCACGAGTTATCTGCTTATATCTTCGGATGTTTATCTACGCAATTCACCAGTCCTCGATGTGAAAATGTGGGCATGACAGTTTCATCTCGCCGTTACATAACAGCTAAAAGCGGATTTTGGCACATGTTAAAATGGCTCTGAGCACTATGCAACTTAACTTCTGAGGTCATCAGCCCCCTAGAACTTAGAACTAATTAAACCTAACTAAGCTAAGGACATCACACACATCCTTGCCCGAGGCAGGATTCGAACCTGCGACCGGAGCGGTTACTCGGCTCCAGACTGTAGCGCCTAGAACCGCAGGGCCGCTCCGGCCGGCGGCACATGTTAGGCCCTACTCACTTTCACTTGACTAAATATCCACATTTTTATTTTTTAAGTTTATCTCATCAAATGGGAGCAGCGTGCCTGTTAAAGAGCGTCTTTGCAACCGAATACCGCATTAGTTTGGGAATGGGGGAGAGGGATTTCCAATTGAAAATAATTGCGAGAGGATCTCCAGTTCAAGCATTCTTCTGATGATTGAGGGACCAAGGGAAACCTCCCGAAAATTTCGGTAGAGAATGAGAGAGAAAAATGGAGAGACAGTGTAAATTACGAGAAAGAAAATGTAAATTTCAAATATTCAGTGATTTTGCAAAATCTGCAGAGTCCCTCACAACTGCTCCCAATTGAGATACCCTCTGACCCACCGCCAGCCTGTTGAAATATTCGACTGGACAGGAGGTATTTCTAGAACAGTCGCCTTTCTCTCAGTGAATGAAATAAATAAAAAATTAAAAAAAACTGAACATTTAGTCATTCGAAACTGAGTTAAGATATGGAATAAATTTCAACTAATATTTCCAGACTGAGAGGCTATGGTCGGTAAATAAAACAATGCGTTGGCGTTTCGTCTCTGGCTGCAGTAGACAGTTTTCTTGGTAAAACAACAATCTTAGGAGATGGAATAAATTGTTATAAACAAATAATTTGATCGCAGTGTGTATTATGAGGAACGAATTGTGTAAGCATCTGATGAAATGGCTTATCGATTTACAGATTTTCGCAAATTTACAGATTTTCACAAAGCATAGTATACCCAACGTTCAATGCCTTCTTGTTCCTTATTCTTCTGCTGACATCCAAATTTTCTTTCATGAGTCGTTAGGCTTCTCCACAATCCCGTATTTTTAAATAAACTGGATAAAGACTATAGACGACCATTAGGGCCATTATGTGTGTTGTCCAGTAAACCTCAGAATTATCTGCATTTTACATTGGACTTTGATAGGTGTATCATGGCGGAGTTCATGTGGCCACATACTTGAACTAAAACCTGAAGTGACACTGAGGATCGCCTCGTGATATGTTCGTTTACAGTCTGGAGCTAGTCGGAATGTAATGAGTTCCATATTGGCGATTTTGTGCATTAGACTGAATTATTTAGAGCAAGTACTTGTCAGCTAGTGCTACAGTAACTATGTTTTCGATATAAATGTATCTCGGTCGTGACTCAGTGATCGGTACCTTCGTCGTTGAACATCAAAGTTAGCGGTAAGAAACATCTCCCTGCCATCGTAACTAAGGACTCAGTATGTACAAGTGACAAATATGCCTGCGGTTTCGGTAAGCAGTATTTTCAAGAACTGGAGAGGGATGTCTTCAACGTCGTACGGAAATTGCAGGTACTGGTTGCAGGAGGACACATTGGTCCTGGTTCCGAAAGCCGACATCAACGCCCCAGAGTTCGGCGAGCCAGTCGATGCGCGTCCACTACAGCTGTCGAATGAAACTGTCACAAGAGAATGGATCGGCGATCAGTTAGCAACGTTTCTTGGGATTTACCGCGGAGTTCCGACGCGTTATTTGATAGAAATTGAGTGTTTTTAACGTCTCATCAATATAGATGTCTGATTTGAGACTTTCCTGGTCTATAATAATTTTGAAATGTCCCGAGTCAACGTGATGATGGTACAGAGGTTGAGGACCGCGACTTGTGTACTGGCAGTCTGCTTTACTTACACTCCGCCAGCAGAGCAGCCAACGGGTCGTGCAGAGCCGAGCTCGACAGTGGGCATGATCGAACATTTAAGAATGCGCCCAGTGGAAGAAAAATCAATCACAGGGTCCACCTGAAGATGGCAGCACGTCAGCTTGCTGAAATATCACACCATTTGGATGACACCATGCACCAAAATTAAATTTAAAAAATATCGAAATTATTCCGGGAATGCAGTAGGTGAGTTATAAAACGATGGTGAATGGATTGGGCCTTGATGTGACTCAAATGATTAGGAGAAAACCTACCAAAGCTAACTCGATATGGCCTGACGAAAATTTGTACCTCCGACCCTTCCGAATACAAATCTTCTGCACTGTCTCTTTTAGGATATTATTCCACCGTACCCGTACATTTGGCACTTCCTGTCTCACTACATTAACCTATCCTGAAGGGAAAAAAAGTACATACATGTCTCTAGTTGCGAAATGTCGTTGGACTTTCACTTGTGACGTAATGTACTCCGCAGTCTCCTTAGTACTGAGTGGGAGCTACGGCAGTGTAACGTAGTGCGGTGGCAGAGGAATATAGGTTATTTCAAATTGCCATCAGGCCGGACGGAATGTCCCAACCATCAGTTACAGGCCACACCCCCACAGAGCTGTATGGTGCAGCACCGTCGGGCAGAGGCGGTGTAGCAACCCAAAGGTATTGTAGCAGCAGTGAAAGATTACTTATCTACATGGTTTTGCTCTGTGTGGGTTCTACTTATCGATATTTGCGTAAGAAACAAAGAGGGCCCAAAATAATATGCGTATCCTTCATGTCTACGATGAGTTCATTGAGATGGAGCACTTGCTCGGATAACGAAAGGAAATAGGCCATGTCTTCCTCAAATTAAACACAGAATACATTAATCTGGATAGCTGGGCGAGGATTTCAACTGCCATCCTCCCGAATGCGACCGTATTGTGTCAGCATCGATCGTTTGCACTGAAGACGTAACAGTGCTCACATATTCCTGTTTTGTACCCATTTTTCACGAAGCTATTTAACGTTTGTAAAGTCGGGTCGTATTCGAGAGGTTCCAAGTTTATGTCCTCGTTCGACAAACCCACTTCAGTTTTCCGTGTTTTTACTAAGGCACTTGACTTGGATTGCCTTTTCAGCCAAATTAATGTCGATTTCAGTCCCTATCCACGAGAATCAGTGTTCCATCTCGTCGTCGAGTGGATGTAGGGTATCGGCCAAGTGGTAGGAATAGGAATTAAAGGTTCAACCTTCGTTTACGTAAATAGAAAAAGCAGATAAGGTAAACACCAAATTATATTATGCTACGCGGAGTATTTTCTGTGGTGGTTATATTTGACATATTAAAAATGTGAACACAGGGATTTGAAAGTCAGGGGTACGGGTTCGAATCTCGTACAAGAACACCGGGACTAAGGGTTATATCCAGTCACTTGTTGACCAATCTGGTGTGACAGTTGTAGATAACAAAACGAAATTCGAGGTTTTAAATTTCGTGTAGAAGAAATGGTTCACAAAGGAGAACTGTACAAACGTACCGTCGTTTGACTATGGAATAGAGTCCCTTATCGACGACTTAGTAATAATCATACCTGATGTAGCGAAACAAGTGAAAGAGTTGAAGAAAAGAAGAAATAAGTCGCCAGGTTGGGGTGGAGCCCCTGTTCGGTTTTACAAAGAGTACTCTACGGCATTGGTCCCTTACCTACCTTGCATTTATCTCGAATCTCTCGCCCAGCGCAAAGTTCCAAACAACTGGAAAGAAGTGCAAGTGACTCCTGTATATAAGAAGTGCAAAAGAAAAGAACCGGAAAACTACAGATCAGTATCCCTTTCATCGGTTTGCTGTAGAATCCTTCAACATATTCTCATTTAGAATACAATGCATTTTCTTGACGCGAAAAGCCTTATGTCAACGAATCAATACAGTTTTAGAATGTATCGCTCGTGAGACACTCAGCTTGCCCTTTTCTCACATGATACACTGCGAAATGTGGATGAAGGGTAACAGGCAGATTCCATTTTTCTATGTTATTTGCGGAAAGCGTTTGACACGGTGCCCCATTGCAGGTTCTTAACGAAGGTACGAGCATATGGCATAGGTTCCTCGATATGTGAGTGGATCGATGACTTGTTAAGTAATGGAGGAGGGGGGGGGGGGGGAGAGAGGAGATTTGTGGTTACCGTCCCGTCGACAACGAGGTCATTGGAGACGGGGCACAAGCTCGGATTGGGATAGGATGGGGAAGGAAATCGGCCGTGCCCTTTCAAGGGAACCATCCCGGCATTTGCCTGAAACGATTCAGGGAAATCACGGAAAACCTAAATCAGGATGGCGGGAGACGGGTTTGAACCGTCGTCGTCCAGTGAGCTAACCACTGCGCCACCTCGCTCGGTTAAGTAATGGAACTCAGTGTGTTGTCCTCTACGGCGAGTGTCAATAAGAGACAAGGCTATCGTCAAGAGTGCCCCAGGCAAGGGTGAAAGGACCGCTGTTGTTCTCTATGTACCGGGTGATCAAAAAGTCAGTATAGATTTTAAAACTTAATAAACCACGGAATAATGTAGATAGAGAAGTAAAAATTGTCACACGTGCTTGGAATGACATGGGGTTTTATTAGAACCACCCATATTGCTAGACGCGTGAAAGATCTCTTGCGCGCATCGTTTGGTGATGATCGTGTGCTCAGCCGCCACTTTCATCATGCTTCCCCTCCCAGGTCCCCAGACCTCAGTCCGTGCGATTATTGTCTTTGGGGTTACCTGAAGTCGCAAGTGTATCGTGATCGACCGCCATCTCTAGGGATGCCGAAAGACAACATCCGACGCCAATGCCTCACCATAACTCCGGACATGCTCTACAGTGCTGTTCACAACATTATTTCTCGACTACACCTATTGTTGAGGAATGATGGACATATTGAGCATTTCCTGTAAAGAACTTCATCTTTGCTTTGTCTTACTTCGTTATGCTAATTGTTGCTATTCTGATCAGAAGCAGCGCCATCTGTCGGACATTTTTAGAACTTTTGTATTTTTTGGTTCTAATAAAACCTCATGTCATTCGAGGCATGTGTGTCAATTTGTACCTCTCTATATACATTATTCCGTGGTTTATTCAGTTTTCAAATTTATACTGACTTTTTGATCACCCGGTACATTAATCGTTTGGCGGACAGCGTGGGCGGCAGTCTGCGGTTGTTTGCTGGTGAGGCTGTGGTTTGCGGTAAGGTGTCGAAGTGACTGTAGGACGATAGAAGATGACTTAGACAAAATTTGTTGTGTGATGAACGCCAGCTAGCTCTGAATGTGGGAAAAGGTAAGTTAATGCGGCTGCGTAGGAAAAACAAACTTGTATGTTGGAATTGAGCATTATTAGTGTCTTGCTTGACACAGTCACGTTGTTTAAATGTCTGGGCCTAAGGTAACAAGGCAGTATGAAATGGAACGAATGTATGAGGACTGTGGTAGGGAAGGCGAATGGTCCACTTCAGTTTATTGGGAGAATTCTGCGACAATGTGTTGCATCTGTAAAGGAGACCGCATGTAGGACGCTAGTGCGACCTATTCTTGAGTACTGCTCCAGTATTTGTGGTCCGTACGAGATCGGATTAAAGTAGGACATCGAGGCAATTCAGAGGCGGTCTGCTGGATTTATCTCCTGATGGTTCAGAAAATATGCAAGGGTTACGGAGACTCTTCGGGAACTCAAATGGAAATCCCTGGAGAGAAGGCGACGTTCTTTTCCAGGAAAACTAATGAGAAAATTTAGAGAACTGGCGTTTGAATTTGACTGCAGAACCATTCTAATGCGACCAACAAACATTTCGTATGACTAAGAGTATACGATAAGAGAAATTATGGCTCATACGGATGCATATACGAGGGCTATCCACAAAGTACATTACGTTTTGGAATTAAAAATAAAGCATTGGAAATTTTTTTTATTATATACAGATGAAAGCCACACTTAAATACTACTTTTCTGCATAGTTGCCATTTAAATTAAGGCACTTCCGTAGCGATGAACGAGCTTGGAAATTCCTTCGTCGTAAAATTCGGCCGCCTGCGCCTTCAACCACGTGGTTACCTCTTCTTTTGGGACAGAAAAAGTGTGATTTTTGTGGATTTCATGGAAAGCGGCACTACAATAAACACTCAAAGGTATTGCCAAACTCTGCACAACCTCAGAAGAGCAATACAAAACAAGCGCAGGGGAAAGTTGGGCTCAAAGATCTTGCTGATTCACGACAACGCCCCGGCCCACACGGCAAATGCTACTCGTGTACAAGTTCTCGATTCTTTTAAGTGGGAGTTGTTTCCTCATCCGCCGTACAGTCCCGACCTGGCACCGAGCGACTTCCACTTATTCCCAGAAATGAAGAAGTGGTTGGCTATGCAGCGTTTTGATGACGACGCACAGCCTCAAGAAGAGGTAACCACGTGCTTGAAGGCGCAGGGGGCCGAATTTTACGACGAAGGAATTTCCAAGCTCGTCCATCGCTACGATAAGTACCTTAATTTAAATGGCAACTATGTAGAAAAGTGTTATTTAAGTGTGGCTTTCATCTGTATATAATAAAAAAAATTCCAATACTTTATTTATTTTTAATTCCAAAACGTAATGTACTTTTTGGATAGCCCTCGTAGATAGTCGTTTTTCCGTCGCTGTGTTTACGAGTGGAACAGTAAAGCAAACGACTGGAAGTGGTACGGGGTACTCTCCGCCACGCATCGTAAGGTGGCTTGCGTAGTCCGTATGTAGGTGTAGATATAATTTCTCATATACAGTCACAAACATGATTCCGCGAAATTAAACATTATGATTTGAACGAGAATGAAATGGCCGATTTGTTGTTGTACATTCCTTTATCGATTAGAAAATACCGTAAAACAGTATTCATTGTTGACATGAGTTGAAGTTCTGTGGTCACATTCTTCCAGATATGAAAAGATTTCTAGCAATTAAAACATATTCCAGTATATCTTGGAAATTTTAATCACTAGAGAATGTTATGTTTACAGGTAATAGCTTTGTTTTTTCAACCATTTCAAATTTGTGTTCACTTTTGTTTCAGGTAAGCTGCCGTGGATGATAAACAGCTGCGCCAGCCTGTACTGATCAAACGCCTCTGGAAACTTGAGGATAATCCAACAACATCTATTCATAGTACGCTGTTGGCGGTATATGAGGACAAACAAATGGAAGTAATGTGTTTCGATGGCTTTTGAGATTTTGACATGGTACAGCAACAAGGGCCAGCCATACTGAGGCAGACTATCACCTACTATGTCTAATGAAAAAGCTTCCATCAGCGGTGAACGACTCCTATAAACAACATCGTCCGCGATTCAAGAAGTCTGAATGTGTCTTAAGAAAAAAGTGACACTACAAACATCTCTTTGCTTCGCGATAAAGAAAACCTGCATACTGTGCATACGACAACTCAGAAGACCGTCCATCTCTGATGATCAGTGACTCCACAAAACTCAGACCCTGTCGACCTAGCACATTCGGTCATTTATCTTCTAAAAAACTAAAGGCATTGGAAACAGTTTCGAGCTCACAGCACATGTGAAAAAGTTGTGTAATGCTGAATGTCGATAGCGCCAGGAGTGTTACTTTTTATTTCTTTATTTAAACGTCACGTTCCGTAGTACCAAATTGAGAGCAAATCTCGAAGGTCATGGAATGTGTCAGTACTTGAAGTTAAAACATAAAAGTAATAAAAGATAACAATAAAATGTTTGTGAACGCAAAAAAGTCACGCCATACGTTTAAGAAAACGCAATTAACAAACATAGGAATCAGCTTAAGTTTTCAAGGAACTCCTCAACAGAATACAAGGAAGTGACCTATGAGGAAACTCTTTAGTTTCGATTTGAAAGCGCGTGGATTATTGCTGAGATTTTTGAATTCTTTTGGTAGCTTTCGATGCGGCAGTATACTGCACACCTTTCTGCACAAGAGTTAAGGAAGTCAGATCCAAATGCAGGTTGGATTTCTGCCGAGTACTGACTGGACGAAAGCTACTTATTTTTAGGAATAAGCTGACATTTTAACAAGAAACGACAGTAACAATATGTTTCACACAACTTCTTCCTGTTTTCTCGATTGGTGTGTGTTCAGTTTTTCAAGGCCTGTCCACTGTGCCAACTTATAACTAAATCTGAGGGGGGTGCGATGGGGAGGTTCCCTTGTTAGTTAAATCAAAAAATATGCCTAGCATTCGAAACCTTTTGTTTAACCCTTGCAGTACCTCACATAGAAAAGAGAATATAGCATTTTCAGCTGTTAAAAGACTTCCAAAGCCGAACTGTACGTTTGATAGCAAATCGTTGTGATAAAAAATTATCAATTATCCTTACATACACATCCTTTTCAACAACTTTAGCAAACATTTATGGCATAGAAATAGGTCTAAAACTGTCTATCCCTTTCTCCCTTTTTATAAAACGGCTTTACTGCTGAGTACTTAACCGTTCAAGAAACTGACCATTCCTCCGTAAGTACAAGGCTAAAATGTTCAGCACAGTACTTTAATATTCTGCTGGGTACTCCATCATATCCATGAGATTCCTTAGTCTTCGGTGATTTAATTACTGACTCAATCTCCCCCTTATCTGTATCACAGAGGAGTACCTCAGACATCAATGTCGGAAAGACATTTGTAAAGAGAGTTATCTCATTACCTGTAGAAACTAAATTTTTATTTAATTCTTCAGTAATGCTCAGAAAATGGTTGTTAAATATTGTACATAAATCTGATTTATCGGTAACAGCAATATTTTTACTACAAACTACCTTTATATCGTCGACCTTGTGCTGCTGACCAGACACTTCCTTCTCAATTGACCGCATGGTTTTAATTTTATCCTGGGAGTTAGCTATTCTATTTGCATTCCACATACTCTTTGCCTTCCTAATAACATTTTTAAGCACCTTACAATACTGTTTATAATGGGCTACTGTAGCTTGATAGTGACTACTTCTAACATTTTGATACAATCCCCGCTTTGTTCTACACGATATCCTTATCCCACTAGTCAGCCTTTTACTGCTAGTACCCCGTTTAGAACGTGGTAATGGAAAGCAATTCTCAAAGAGCATGAGAAATGTGTTAAAAAAGCATTATATTTATCATCTACACTCCTGGAAATGGAAAAAAGGACACATTGACACCGGTGTGTCAGACCCACCATACTTGCTCCGGACACTGCGAGAGGGCTGTACAAGCAATGATCACACGCACGGCACAGCGGACACACCAGGAACCGCGGTGTTGGCCGTCGAATGGCGCTAGCTGCGCAGCATTTGTGCACCGCCGCCGTCAGTGTCAGCCAGTTTGCCGTGGCATACGGAGCTCCATCGCAGTCTTTTACACTGGTAACATGCCGCGACAGCGTGGACGTGAACCGTATGTGCAGTTGACGGACTTTGATCGAGGGCGTATAGTGGGCATGCGGGAGGCCGGGTGGACGTACCGCCGAATTGGTTCAAATGGCTCTGAGCACTATGGGACTCAACTGCTGTGGTCATAAGTCCCCTAGAACTTAGAACTACTTAAACCTAACTAACCTAAGGACAGCACACACATCCATGCCCGAGGCAGGATTCGAACCTGCGACCGTAGCGGTCGTGCGGTTCCAGACTGTAGTACCGCCGAATTGCTCAACACGTGGGGCGTGAGGTCTCCACAGTACATCGATGTTGTCGCCAGTGGTCGGCGGAAGGTGCACGTGCCCGTCGACCTGGGACCGGACCGCAGCGACGCACGGATGCACGCCAAGACCGTAGGATCCTACGCAGTGCCGTAGGGGACCGCACCGCCACTTCCCAGCAAATTAGGGACACTGTTGCTCCTGGGGTATCGGCGAGGACCATTCGCAACCGTCTCCATGAAGCTGGGTTACGGTCCCGCACACCGTTAGGCCGTCTTCCGCTCACGCCCCAACATCGTGCAGCCCGCCTCCAGTGGTGTCGCGACAGGCGTGAATGGATGGACGAATGGAGACGTGTCGTCTTCAGCGATGAGAGTCGCTTCTGCCTTGGTGCCAATGATGGTCGTATGCGTGTTTGGCGCCGTGCAGGTGAGCGCCACAATCAGGACTGCATACGACTGAGGCACACAGGGCCAACACCCGGCATCATGGTGTGGGGAGCGATCTCCTACACTGGCCGTACACCACTGGTGATCGTCGAGGGGACACTGAATAGTGCACGGTACATCCAAACCGTCATCGAACCCATCGTTCTACCATTCCTAGACCGGCAAGGGAACTTGCTGTTCCAACAGGACAATGCACGTCCGCATGTATCCCGTGCCACCCAACGTGCTCTAGAAGGTGTAAGTCAACTACCCTGGCCAGCAAGATCTCCGGATCTGTCCCCCATTGAGCATGTTTGGGACTGGATGAAGCGTCGTCTCACGCGGTTTGCACGTCCAGCACGAACGCTGGTCCAACTGAGGCGCCAGGTGGAAATGGCATGGCAAGCCGTTCCACAGGACTGCATCCAGCATCTCTACGATCGTCTCCATGGGAGAATAGCAGCCTGCATTGCTGCGACAGGTGGATATACACTGTACTAGTGCCGACATTGTGCATGCTCTGTTGCCTGTGTCTATGTGCCTGTGGTTCTGTCAGTGTGATCATGTGATGTATCTGACCCCAGGAATGTGTCAATAAAGTTTCCCCTTCCTGGGACAATGAATTCACGGTGTTCTTATTTCAATTTCCTGGAGTGTATGTTATTGGCATGATAAGCCTCTTGCCACTCTTGTTCCTTGACTAGGTTTGAAAAACACTCTATTGCCGTTGGATTAGCTTTCCTGCCTAGTTTGTAATTATATTTGACATTTGTTTGAATACGAAAGCCTATTAGTCTTAAAATTTGTGCAACATAGTCTGAAAGGCCATTCACCCTTTTGCTAACAGAATGCTCATCTAATAATGAAGAGTGAATAACGATATCGTCTATGGCTCTGCTACTGTTCCCCTGCACCCTAGTTGGAAAAAACACAGTCTGCGTTAGATCATATAAATTTATAAGATCTTCCAGCATCCTTTTTCTGGCACAGACATATATAAAATTAATATTAAAGTCACGTATAACTAATTTGTGGTACTTCCTATAAAGTGAATCAAGAACTCTCTCTAGCTTGAGCAGAAATGCTCTGAAGTCAGAGTTATGGGACCTATAAACAAAACAAATAGAGGTTTAGTTTCATTACATTCAACTGCCCCAGCACAACATTCAGATATCTGTTCAGTGCAGTGCCGTGTTACGTTTATGGACTCAAATGGAATAGTGTTTTTTACGTACATGGTCACTCCCCCATACCGCAAGGAACTCCTTGAAAAGCAGCCAGCTGATCTGTATCCTGGTGAAGGAAGCCTCTGAACTGTCAAATTATTTGAACGGTGCTCTGATATATCAGTAATTTCGGGGTCAACATCTATAAGCAGTTCACTAACTTTATCTTTAGAATGTCTCACATTTAGATGAAATATGCTAATTTCTTCTCTACTTGGAAACATGACGTCCTCCGTAGGTGATTTCTTAGTTAGAGAGACTTCTTTTAAGCAGGTTATACCTATCACTTGACTTCAGTCTAAAGAAAAGGTGCAGCTGTAACACCAACTACTACAGGAATTTTTCCGTGAGTGATCCCACCACCACCCACTACACTGTCACCTATAAGCTTTGCCAGCCTTCCCTTCCCATACCTGTTGAGGTGCAGGCCATGCCTTGTGAAACCCGATCTACTGATAGGCTCAACTGGCACCACTGCTATATGACCCATGCCATCTGCCGTCAGCGCCTTCTCCAGCCTCATATTAAGACGCCTAACAGCCGCATTAAGATGAGGCCGATCATGACGCTGAAACAGTTGCACGAAATGCACATTAGTGCCATCAGTTTGAGTAGTTTCATATTTCCAGTCCATATCAAGACTATTCACTGCTCCACCCACTATCACTACCTGATCCTCCATCGTAAAATTCCTACATAACTCCCCTATGCTGTTAGTCACCTGAGCCAACCCTGCACTAGGCTTCACAGTGCTGGTGACCTGTTACTCATTTTCCAACACTTCCTGCAACTGCTGGTGCACGCCTCTACCGTGTGAACCACCTAGCAGCAGATCCTTCTTCTTTCTGTTAGACTTTGCAACCGACTTAGGGCTCCTAAGCTTTTGCTTCATGGGAAAATTGTAACTACACTGTTGTGAACTAGTAGAATCATATATTAAGCAACACCGTAAATAACAATGCTTCTGCATCAAAAATTTTTGTTTGCCCTGTGCATAATATTAACAGGCTATACAGTGTGTTAAAGATAGTTTTTTTTCGGTGAAGCTGTCTGTAATTTTTGCTCTGTTGGCCACTGTAAAGCGTGTGCATTGCAATACTACTCTATGTTCACTTAGTACGTTTGCTTCTAAAAGTCCTGTGCCGTATATTGATATCTATGCGATGCTCTACACATTATTTAAGTAATGAAAAATGTAATGTGGTGGCTTAAACCATTTTTACCTTTATCCGTGAAGATGGCCCATGGCTGAAACCGGTTGATATTTGGGTTTAAAATAAATGCAGCTGATCGTCAAACATCCATTTTATACGTTACTTGACGGCTGTTGTTAGTCACCTTCCAAAAACTTTTAATTTTAATAGTGTCTCTTAAGATTCTCTGCATTGAAGGAGGATTAATCGCCCAGCAGATAGTTCTTTAATTCGGTCTTAAAATCTACCACATTACCTACAAGACATTTAAAATCCTCTCTCTGGTTCCTGAATATATTTGCTCACATTGTAACGTTGCTGTTTTCACAGTTCGTAGGAGTATCAGTTCGAGCACACGAGCTTAGCGAATGAAAGCATCGCCAAGTTTTCACCTGTCGAGGTGGCGCAATGGTTAGCACATTGGACTCGCATTCGGGAGGACGACGGTTCAAACCTGCATCCAGCCATCCAGATCAATCTTTCCGTGATTTTCGTATATCGCATAAGGCAGATACCGGGATGGTTCCATCGAAAGCGCAGTGCCGATTTCCTTCCCCATCCTTCCCTCATCCGAGCTTGTCCTCCGACTCTCATGATCTCGTTGTCGACGAGCGTTAAACACTAAACTAGTCCTCACTCCTCCTCGACGATTTTTCCATTGGAAAAGTCTGGGAATGGGACATCGGTAGCATCAGAAGTGAGGTAATTCATGAAAACGGGAAACAATACTGGGAAAGAGCAAACTATGAAAGACCTGAAAGGACAGAAGTTAACAAAGGAGGACGACGATCAAGAAAGACATGAAAGAGTGGATGAGATGCATTCATGGAGAAAGGTTAACTGTGAGGGACGAAGTAATCGCCGCTGTTCATAGGAAAGGACGGATATCACTCGTATTCTCTACACCATGAGGTAAATGGGTATTAGATTAAGTAAGTAAGTAAAAAGAAAATAGCTATCGGACTAAACGGAATACACTTCTGTTGTAAGAGGCAGTAAAGTAAGAATTTGCGAGTGCTTCTGTTTGTTCTCGTAGTTTGTTGAAGTTAGAGTAATGTAGTTTACATCAAGCGATGTTGCGCTGTGGTTCAGTCTGAAAACATTACTGGGTGCAGCAAGCTACAGATTCCCATCCAAACACCTTTATTACGAATTTCTGTTGCTTCGCTTTGACAGTAACGGTCGAATGCCAGAATGAGTTTGAAGCAAGACCATAATAGTTCTCATTCGGTAACCCACGCTCGTCCAACTCTGTTAGTGCTTTGAGTTGTAATGCTATCACTTCACACAAAAATAATGATCTTGATTTTAGTCAGTTTCAAATGAATATTGTTGTTCATGAGCAAAGTTTGACTGGTTTGTAGTGCTATCTGTGGTTGGCTGTTTTAATAACTGCATAAAATATTCAGATTTTTAGCACACAAATTGTAATGTTTCTTCTTTTACTTAACAACTAAAAGGAAACTGATCGTGTATTACGAGGATGTTGAATCAAACGTGTAATTTATAGTATACTACCTGCCTCATTACGGCAGGTAACGAAGTACACATTTTCGTAATTTAAAATAGCTGATTCTTTCTGAGCAAGACAAAGACTTGTGAGCCTTGGCACATTCAGAATTCCTGATCGCCCTTAGAACCTAGTAGACGTTCCATGAAATGCTTGCCGTAATGAACAGTAGATAACAGATCAAGCGTCGACTCAGTCATACATGGAACTAAAGGTGCCGTTAGCAGTTAAAACTTCACAACTGTTGCAGTAACTTTCTACAAAAAAAGGTTCAAATGGCTCTGAGCACTATGGGACTTAACTTCTGAGGTCATCTGTCCCCTAGAACTTAGAGCTACTTAAACCTAACTAACCTAAGGACATCACACACATCCATGCCCGAGGCAGGATTGAACCTACGACCGTAGCAGTCGCGCGGTTCCAGACTTAAGCGCCTAGAACCGTTCGGCCACAACGGCCGGCAACATTCTACAATGGAGCTGGTGTCTATTTCTGTCATGGAGGCACATAACTGAGCTACGTAACAGCGTAACAAGCAGATTTTGCCTGAGTGGTGAAATTGTCTCCGAAAAACAATGTAGTTGTTTTGCCCTTTAACGGCGGCGTTAAAATTATTCCAGTTTCAAGACCACTAAAGATAATATTAACTACAAATAGTTATGAACTGCAAACTGTGTCAGTGTTTTGTTGGTCTCTCCATATTGACCGAAATATCACGGTTTTACGGAGCTGTAGATGCGACAAAAAGGATTTTGTTTCTGTTTGTCTTACTGATGCTACGGGATTTTATTTCGCTCTGTGCTCTGTTTGCCACTGGTCAAGCACGGTTTTACGTCTGTTTTATTCATTCCTTCTATGTTAAAATGCAGAAGAGGGGGTTTGTTGCAGAAAAATATAAGACGTACTGCGAGTTGTGACTTGGGGTGCAGCGATTGTTTGTGGTGACAGCCAGGCATTTTCTTTCTCCCCGAGGGAAAGCTAAAGAAAGACCAGGACGGCGATCCCGGCACAGGGGGCGCAATAAATGCAAATGCAGTGTTGAAATTTAAATTCGCAGAGCTGGCATACATGTCACGTCATCCTCCGAATATCATGGGAAGAGGCTCCGCCAGGACGGCAATCGATTCCTGCATCCCATTACTTGGCATCGCCAGCTTTTTCCGCGTCCGCTCACCGGTCGCTCTCGGCTGTGCTATCGATCGCATCGTTCAGGCGTTATTCGACTGTTTGGCCGCTTGGGAATCGCTGGAGTCTGACGCCCTGCACTGGCGAGACAAGGAAAAAAAAGTGATCCAGGAAGTAACTCAAACAGGCAACTCTCAACGGCAGCTCGTACGGAATAGGGCAGCAGTCATTTGCCACCTTTATTGTCGTCAAAGCAGTTTAATTTCTTTAGTCAGAGATAGTGAGTCTCGCAAATGGTTCAAATGGCTCTGAGCACTATGGGACTTAACATCTGTGGTCATCAGTCCCCTAGAACTTAGAACTACTTAAACCTAACTAACCTAAGGATATCACACACATCCATGCCCAAGGCAGGATTCGAACCTGCGACCGTAGCAGTCGCGCGGTTCCCGACTGCGCGCCTAGAACCGCTAGACCACCGCGGCCGGCGTGAGTCTCGCAGACGCTCACTTATTTATAATAGCGAGGCACTACCAGAAATATACTGCTTTTGAGCATAATTAATACTCTTAAAATTGTAACAACTCTGAACAAGACACACTAAGGAATGGCTTACTACTCCTAGCAGATGGTCACCATGAAACTTCCTGGCAGGTTAAAACTGTGTGCCCGACCGAGACTCGAATTCGGGACCTTTGCCTTTCGCGGGCAAGTGCTCTACCAACTGAGCTACCGAAGCACGACTCACGCCCGGGACTCACAGCTTTACTTCTGCCAGTACCTCGACTCCTACCTTCCAAACTTTACAGAAGCTCTCCTGCGAACCTTGCAGAACTAGCACTCCTGAAATCAAGGATATTGCGGAGACATGGCTTAGCCACAGCCTGGGGGATGTTTCCAGAATGAGATTTTCACTCTGCAGCGGAGTGTGCGCTGATAAAAGCTTCTGTAAAGTTTGGAAGGTAGGAGACGAGGTACTGGCAGAAGTAAAGCTGTGAGTCCCGGGCATGAGTCGTGCTTCGGTAGCTCAGTTGGTAGAGCACTTGCCCGCGAAAGGCAAAGGTCCCGAGTTCGAGTCTCGATCGGGCACACAGTTTTAATCTGCCAGGAAGTTTCATATCAGCGCACACTCCGCTGCAGAGTGAAAATCTCATTCTAGATGGTCACCATGATTAGCACAATCGTAAAAATTGGGAGATACGCATTCATACTACGGCTCAAAACTTGTCGTGCTTCCATTGGAACAATTGTGAGTGGAATGAGGTAGCCGGAAGTAACACTATTTTAACAGAGATGGAGCAGAAACTTAACTAATAAACGCATACCTTCCAATTAATGAAGCGCCTCAGTTCAGCTACATTTACAGAGCATCTGATCACGTCCACGAGTGATGTAAAAATAAAACTATTTTATACTGCTTATCTACAGTCAGTAGTAATTAACATAATAATTTTTTGTGGAAAACAACATGTAGAACTGTGTTCCATGAGGTATATCTGGTTTCAGTTCTAGAACATCGTGCATGAATATCTCTAGAAAACTTCATATCTTAACAACTTTTTCTCGATATATGCTATATAGCCCTTTCGTCGCTAACAATCTCTATTTTTTGCCGAAATATGTTATAAAATGTGAATATAATTCTAGGGCATAAAACAGCTTCTGCAAAGACTTGAAGGGCTTAACATTATTACAGCAGTCAGCCAGATACATATTTTAACATGCCATTCGGTTGTACTCTGGTTGCTTGCCGTGGCACAGATCTCCTTATCTCTTGAACTAATTTGGTATGCGGTGCGAAACACACAATTATTTTACCAGTCTTACATGAGATTTCGAATTGACAATAATCATTGGTTATTACCGTTGATTTTTTTCCTTTCCAAACTAATTTCACTCAATGCTCTACGCCGCTTGCCTTAACCGAGCTATCTGATTAGCAATTTAATTAGACCTTCAACAGTTTCGCGCGACCATGCGAATCATTTTAAATTCTCGCGGCCGGCCCGTACAATAATTCACTACAACTACTCGGCAAGGACTCTGCATGATTGGCGTATCGGACAGCGGTATATTGGTGTCAGTATATCGGAATCAATTACACACAATTTTAATCTATGTCTGTCCAGCTCATATATCGGTAACAGCGATATTTTTTGGCGGTACAATCAGATAACTTAAGCGTCAACATAAAAACTCTCCATGCTACCTGACGGTGTGTGGTGAAACCCTTCCGGTATCATTAACTGATCTCCCCTTCCCTGATCCACTCGCGAATGGCGGATGGGAAGAACGGCTCTCTGTAAGAATCTATATTAACTCTAATTTCTCGGATTTTCTCGTTGTGAGCATTTCGCGAGGCGTATGTGTGTGTGTGAAGGGAGGGGGGGGGGGTAATATAGTTTCCGATTCTTTCCGGAAAGTATTACCCCGAAATTTCAACATAAAAATCTCTCCGTGACTCAAAACGCCTCTCTGTGACTCAAGCATCTCTTACTGACACTAAAGTTAGATCAGCATCTCTGCAGCGCCCTCGCACCGACTGAACAATTCCGTCACAAAAAGCGCCACCCTTCGTTAGATTCTCTCTCTCGTTTTTAATAGTTCTACCTCGTAAAGATCTCAGATTGATAACCAGTACTCAAGAATTGGTCGAACAAGCGCCGTACAAGCCACTTAGTGGATGAAACATATTTCTTTAAGACACTTTCTATGAATCTGTCTGACATCTGCTTTTCCTACTATTTGTTTTTTGTAGTGGTTACACTTACGTTCGCTCTGGACAGTTACTTCTAGGGATTTCAAGGTAAATACTATTTCCAGCAATTCGTCATCGATAGCGTAGTTGCGCGGTAGTGGATTTTTTTCCAATGTATTCGCAGTGTGTCACATTTATTTGCGGTCAGGTTTAACTCCTCGTCCCTGCACCATTCATAAATCCTCTATCGGATATTTCATAAATCATTACTGTCTTTTGGCATTGATACCTTCTTATAGGCAACAGCGTCTTCTGCAAACGCTGTTATGGAGATTACGACGCATTCTGCTAGATAATTTATTTATGTTGCATATAGCAACGGTCCTGCATACTTTCTTGGGGTTCTCCGGGAATTACGTTTACTTCCATTAATTTTGTTCTGTTACGAGCAGCGTGTTGAGCTCTACCTGCATCGAACTTTTGCATCCAGTCACAAATGTGGTCCGATGTTCGGTAAGGCGGTATTTTATTTTTGTGAAATGCCTTCCTGAAGTCCAGAAACACGGCATCAACCTGAGCACCAATGTCTACAGCGCTGTGGATCTGATGCAGGAACAGTGGGAGCTGTCTTGCAGAATCTCTGCCGAATACACGATAGTTTTTACATAAGAGGTTTTCGTTCTCCAGAAACGTCATAATATGTGAGAATAAAACAATCTCCGTAATTCTACAACAGATTGACTTCAGCGATATAGGACTGTAATTGTGTGCATCTGTCCTACGACCCACCTAGGAAACGGGAAAGACCTGCTCATTTTTCCAGTTGCTACGTACCCTTCGTTGCCGCAGCTACCTACGACAAACTGCTGCTAGAAGGGGAACAAGCCTAATCTCTGTCGAATCTTAGAGGTATCTCATCTGATCCTGATGCCTTTCCACTACAAAGTGATTGGAGTTGTTTTTCCGTTCCGCGAACATTTATCTCAATATCGCCATTTCGAAGTTCCTACAAGGATTGAAATGAGGGATGGTATTACGATTTTCCACGGTGAAACAGTTTCAGAAAACCGAATTCAGTTTTCGGCCATCTCTCCGCTATCTTCCGTTTAGGTGCCATTATGGTAACTGAATAGATGTTATGGAATCGCTTATTGATTTTACGTAAGATCAAAACGTATTAAGTTTTTAGTCAGGTTGGTTGACCAAATTTTACTTGAAAGCGTCTCTTATGGCTCTCGTTCATTTTCGCTTCGTACAGCTTCTGTTTGTTATCAGCGTTTCAACTTATTTTGAATCTGTGATGAAGCTCTGTTTATGTAGTAGTTTTTGAAATTTCTCCATTTGTGCTCCACATCTTGGTCCCCAGCACTGCATATTTGATGCTGACTATCGACATACTCTTCAGTCTGGATCGTGTTGCTCTTGCTAACAAAAAATATTTTCCTACCTTTCTCGAAATTCTTTGTTATGCCCGTAGCCACAGAGTGTATTACAGTCTTCAGATCACTAATAGTCCCCTCTACGTTAACTGTTTCCAGATGTTAATATCTGTTTGTTCCTATAAGGTATAACATGTATGTTCACCAGCTGATTCTCTGTCTGGTCGCAGTAGTTTTCGGACAAGACATACAGAACAATGTCGCGCGAATCCCAGTCTCTGGCACCAGTTTTGATAGCATAACTCTCCTACTCTGTACCTGGCAGGCTATAGTCGGCCCCCCTGTTACAACAGTATGATAAGGAATCTTTGTCACTATATTCTACAAACTGTCTCTGAAGCACTCTACCAGTACAGCTCCCGACGCAGATGGTCTATAAAAGCTTCCGAGTCACATTTTTCACCCAACTTTGATGCATAACTTCGTTCAGATTAATTCACATTCGGAATTTGTGATAACTTCGCTACATTTTACTGAATTGTTTTCCGCAATAAATACGGCGTAACCCCGTCAGCTTTGTCGAATAGCCTGTCCTTAAGGTAAATATTCAAATCAGGATTTCGTCGCTATTCACTTCCAGCTTCAACAAACTTTGTGTTTCTAATACTATCTAGGCATTATAACTTTCAATAAGCGATACTAATTCTGGAACCTTACCATGGGCGCTCCTGCAGTTTACCAACATCATTCTGAACTATCCAGTTTCTGATGTGCGGGAACGAGCATTCTCTGAGAATAATGCTGTTAATGTATCATCATCATCATCATCAGTAGCAGCAGCATCATAACTCGTAGTAGAGAAAATACAAGTCTACTTTCTTCTTAATATTGAAATATTTACAGAATAAGAAGGGTACTCACAGTTTATGACATACAAGTTGTTAAAGAAATTTTGGATTTTGTTAGCTGCGTACTTTTGTAACTTTCTCTCATTTCAAAGTAAGGTTGGTAGAAATGTTTGAAACTTAACTCTCGAAGCGTCTTAATTTTCTGTTGTTTCTTGATTACTGTGTGTTTATGTTAGTGATTTTTGAACGTGAAAAGAAGAAAAAGGGGAAAATCTACTCAAAAATGACGTGCATAACATCTGGTAACACCAAAACTAAAAATTCTTTTAAAGTCTCAGAACCCAAAAACTTTTGATGAGAGACAGACAGCTACGGTCCCTTCAATGCAAACTGCGACACTGTTGATATATAAAGTATTCCTCTCAGTTCCCTTTACGATCCAGCACTTGCATCGACTTAGTCAGTTGCGTGTTCAAATTGTACACAAAAAGGTATCGTCACTGCTTTGAAAAGAAATGCAAAATAATGTGTAACTAAATTTCGTTTCCTTACTTTTTTATTAATTCATGAATAAGGAAGAATTGAAAAGGAAAGTGGACAACAGTTCGCTGACGATCAGTTTGGCTTTAGGAAAGGTAAAGACACCAGGGCGACAGTTCTGCATTTGCCCTTTAAAGTGGAGAAAGACTGAAGAAAAATGAAGATACGCTCATGGGATTTGTCAATCTAGAAAAAGGTTTCGACAAAGGGAAATGGTGCAAGATGGTCGAAATTGTCAGAAAAATAGAACTAAACTACAAGGAAATACGGGTGATATACAAAATGTACAAGAATCAAGAGGGAACAATGATATTGGAAGACTAAGATCGACGGGGTCAGTTTGAAAAGGACGTAAGACAGGGATGCAGTCATTCGCCCCCTACTATTCAGCCTATACATTGAAGAAGCAGCGACGAAATTAAAAGAAAGGTTAATACGTGGCACTAAAATTCATGGTGAAAGGATATCAATAGTAAGATTCACTAACGACGTTGCTGTTCTAAGTGAAACTGAAGAAGAATTGCAGGATCTGTTGAATGAAATGAACAGACTAATGGGTATACAATATGGATTGAGAGTAAATAAGGGAAAGGCAGAAGTAATGAGAAGTAGGAGAAATGAGAATGACGAGGAACTTAACATCAGAACTGGGGATTACGAAATAGACGAAAATATGGAATTCTGTTACTTTGGAAGCAAAATAACCTAAGACGGACGAAGCGGGGAGAACATAAAAAGCAGAGTATCACAGACAGATAGGGCATCATAGCCACGAAAAGTTTGCTGGTATCAAACATATTCCTTAATTTGAGGAATAAATTTCTGAAAATGTACGTTTGTAGTACAGTATTGTATGGTAGTAAATCGTGGCCAGTGGGAAAACCTGGAGAGAGGGGAATCGAAGCGTTAGCGATGTGGTGCTACAGAAATATGTTGAAAATTAGGTCGACTGTAAGGAATGAGTTGCTTTACCGCAAAATAGGCGAGGCAATGAATATGTGGAAAATATTAGCAAGAAGAAGGGGCATGATGGTAGGAGATGCGTTCAGACATTAAGAAATGACCTCCATGGTACTAGAGGTGACTGCAGAGGGATGCAGCTGTGAGGGAAGATAGACAGCAATACATCCAGAAAATAACTGAAGACGTAAGGTGCAAGAACTGCTCTGAAATGAAGAGGTTGGCGCAGGAGACAATTTCGTAGCGATCAAACACTCAGAAACCATTGTTCACACAATTTTAAATAACACGTGCAATGACAATTTATGATACTATTTCTAAAACCAAGTTTTTGGCGTCGATATATCAAAATATCAATATTTTTAATTCGATTAATCATCGACATCAGTATTTCGAAAGGCGATTATCGGTTACATTTCAGTATTACCTCTGTTTTTGTTCTTGGATACTCAGCTCCCGTTTCATTGCATTTAAAGTTTTGAGAATGGTTGTGTATCGGATTCCGTCTGTCCCTGTCTGATTTTCCGTTTTCAGGTATTATCTCGTATCTGATTCTTGGAGCTGTTTTTCTGCTTAGTCGCGTTCTAAGATTTGCAGCCATAGGTTAGTGTCGGCGTATAAGAAGATCTGTAGGAGCGTTGCCCCTTTCAGTATCGTTCTACTTGTTGAGGATGTACCGTGTAACTACAATGAAGAGAAAGCTTGCTGCCCCAAACTTTTTCCTAATTTCTTCTTCCATCTACATGTCTGTATCGACGGTAGAGCGCAACTACTTACACATACACACCTTTCCTAGTGAGAATTCTTAGAACGGTGAAAATATGTAAACGAATAGATAAAATATGAAATGAAGATATTTGAAATGAGTTGATAATTTGTCATATGGTAAAAGAAGTGGATAAAAACAAGCAGAAATAGAATGAACATCTACAAAGAATAGACTAGAGCAGGGCTTCCCAACCTTTTCAGCTTCTTCAGTCGAAAATCCATGGTGGACCCCTCGTCAGTCAAGAGCACAGTAACTTTAAATTTCAGAGCGAAACCCATGGGAACTGAAAACTTCTTAATGCACGTGCCATGTTCCCAATTCGTCTAGCATTCAAGAAAAAATATCATTAACACATGGCTTTATGAAATTTTCTGCAATGGTGTGAGCTTTGCCTGTTTTTGCCACTCGATAACTAACCAAGAAAGAAGCTTTTAATGAATTTTTATTAATTGTTTCTGCATGAGTTTTCATGCAATGCTGAGAAGCAGCTAGTTCCGCACTCTTCCTTTTGAAATAATCGATGTCTTTAGCCTGGAAATCCGGATGAGCACCTTCAAAATGACGGTGCAATTTAACTGGAACCATTGAACTGTTCGGAAGGACTCGCGCACAAATTACACACTGAGCTTTACCCTTCTTTGCTCCATAAAGCCCATTTGTAAATAGCTTTCGTTGTACTTCCGCTTCTTGGTTATTCCACTTCCACAGGATATTGCAACCAATGGAGTACTCTTAGCGTTTTCACATAATAAATCCGACAAAGCTCGATCCGCGCATGCGTAAAAGGTTTCAGCGCATCTAGCGCCGTGAGCCGGCGCACAAACGGCCCCCGTATTGTTGCGAAACAGTCGATCAGAGAAGCTGCATTCCCGGCACTAAACTTTGTATGCTGCTTGGGAATACGACCTGAGGTGAAAGTACACATGTTTTTCACACGAAAAAAAAGATGAATTTAATTTTCACATTTTTATTCAATAATTTTACTCATTATTTTACACGATTTGGTGAAATGTGGCCGCGGACCCCCTAGAAAGAGCCGGCGGACCCCTAAGGGGTCCGCGGACCACACACTGGGAAGCCCTGGACTTGAGAGATTACCACGTCAGATAAAGAGCTTTTTAAGAGAAAAGAGATCGAACCAGACCAGTAAAAAGACGGGCTAACCTAACAGGCCACACGGAAAGTGTAGAAGAAGAGTAGGAGGAGGAGCAGGTGGAGGAGGAGGAGGAGGAGGAGGAGTCGACTTAATTAGTTTTGGTATTGATTCGCCGGTGATGTAGCTGTCGGTGTAAACACGGTGGTGGTTTTGATTTCACTCTGACGCTGTGTAATATGAGGCGCCGTCTGTTTGGATATTGTCTGCCAGGCAGCCCTACACGGCGGCGGCGGCTGCGCGATCTACTCACCTTGGTAACCCACAGCGGCCGCCCGCGCGTCGGCTTCGGTTGCACGGGAAAGGGCAAGACAGGCAGGACGCGAAAGCCGACCAGCCTCGCCGGGGCCCACTGGGTCGCGGTGTCACTTTACCTCCCGAATATGGATGAGGGACACCATTGTATTTCTCTCTCTCTGTCTGTGTGTGTGTGTGTGTGTGTGTGTGTGTGTGTGTACACTTGCTCGTACTGCTTCTGCTACAGAATGGAGGGCCTGCCCACAGTGATGTATTCACAGTACCGATTGCTGTTTGCGTTGTCACTTTCTACAAAGGGTAGCCAAATGGAAATGAGACAGACGGAAGAAAGTAAACCCTACTATTTCAAAAGCTATAGGCATCACTATTAATACATTAATGCCACTGTGGGACAAGAAAGTGAATGCATTCATAGCAAAATATTTGCGGTTGCCTACGGAACCATGAGTGTAACGGCCACGGACGTCTTTCTTCAGGGCTCCAAAAACATGGGTATCGCGTGGGAAGAGATTAGGACCGTGTGGAGGATGTGTAAGGGCTTCCCAGTGAAACTTCTGCATCGTAGCCGAAACAATATCTCCGGGAAAGTCATGATGACCATTATCTTTCATTACAGGGGCCGGCTGATCATTGAATTTCTGGAATATGGACACCTCGCAAAAACTGAAACGCTCCATCAAGTCCATACACCCAGGAATGATGACTGACGGCATTATTGTGTTGCAGGGTAATTCCCTCCCACATGCTGTCAAGATTGTTATTACTACGCTGCTTAACTTTCACTGGGAAGCCCTTTCACATCTCCCACGTAATTCTGACCGCTGCACGTGAGATTTTCTTATTTTTGGAGCCATGAAGAAAGACTTTTGTGACCGTTGGTTTGCTCCGTACGAAGAAATGCATGCCTGGATACAATCATGGTTGCGTAGACAGCCGCGAACTTTATTCCACGAAGGCATTGACCGTCTTGTCTCAGAGTGGGACAATCATATTAATATTTAGGGTGATTACTTTGGAAATAATAAACACTTTCACCTGTCTCCTTCCCATTTGACTGCCTCTTGTAATCATTTGTTTCGACCTAGAATTGAATGTGTCTATCGTAACCAAGTAAACAGAACCACGCGCGCCGCCCCGGTGGCCGTGCGGTTCTAGGCACTTCAGCCTGTAACCGCGTGACTGCTACGGTCGCAGGTTCGAATCCTGCCTCGGGCATGGATGTGTGTGATGTCCTTAGGTTAGTTAGATTTAAGTAGTTCTAAGTTCTAGGCGACTGATGACCTCAGTAGTTAAGTCGCATAGTGCTCAGAGCCATTTGAACCATGAATTTGGTAATGGTGGAAAGCGCGGGAGGAAAAAACTGTAGGAGACGTATAGACGATCACAGTAAGCAGGTTCAGATGGATGTGGGTCGCAGTTTATTCGGTGATGGTGAGGCTTCCACGGGTTAGAATAATGTGGAGAGCCGTGTAATATTGAAAGCGACTGTCTCCAGTTTGCACACAGTTTATCAGCTGCTGAACGCTTGGCTTTTGGCTGCAGGTGGACACTGCTTACACCTTAACCGCTAGTAACTGTCGTTGTTTATCAGATTATGGTACACTATAAACCCTGCGGGATCATCTCAACCAAATTTAGACTAACTCATTTTCCAGCTTCAGTAGTATCGCAATATGTGGACACGAGAAACATTCCCAATCCCTGCAGCTATTCTCCTCAAGCAGACGCAAATTTCAAGCTTAGTACGTGTCATTAGAGTTCAGAAAAGTGGACGGGTTTCGGGGGGGTCGTCAGTAAAGAGTTGCAGAGATGTGCCACGCATAGACTACTTTTTCTTCATCTTCAAGTTGAACAAAACAGAGGCGGTGCTTTGGGTCCTCATTCGATTCTATAGCACCACATACAACGTAACGATATTACTGTCATTCTTTTAGTTACCATTGCAGTTATTTCATTTGTTGCCTTTTTAGGTCAGCTTTACGTTGCTTCCATCTTTCTTAATGGTAGTCCCACTGATTTGCACTATTTAATATCGCTGTAACTTCTGGATATGAGCAGTATGAAACAACAGCATGTTCTGTATACCACTACTTTATTACCACAGTTTGATTATCTTGTCTGTCTGCCTGTCCGGTACAAATTTTGCAGCTGATTTCAAATCAACTTCCCAATGAGTTAAAGATATGACTTTTGAACACAACTCGGAATTAGATGACAATGCAATACTAGTTTGCTTTCTTGTCGGTGTCTTCCGATAGGGGGGGGGGGGGGGGTGAAAAAACTTGGTAACACCTGCAGGACCGGAGTGGTTACTATCGGAGTGCATTCCAGATGGTATGCGAGCAGATGAGCACGGATGGGAAGAGGAGGGAGGAGGAGGAGGAGGAGGAGATGTGTGACATAGAAGTGTACGAGTGAAGCCACGGAAAGAAAGTTGGTTTAAATATAAATAATTCCTTAAATAAAAAATATAATCTCCTCAAATATCTAAATTCCACAGAGAAGGTTCACACACACACACACACACACACACACCTGAAACTAGAAATCAGAATAATATTGTGACTTTTCAGGCTACCCCGAAGGATCTGTTGCAAATACGTTTCTCTGATTTGCCGCTGTATCGTATTGTGTAAATCGCGATTTTCACAATACGATCCAGCGCCAAACACAAGAAGCATATCAGAAAATTATTATTTAAACAAAAATAAATTTGTAATATGACACGTTTTTAAATCGGATTAAAAAGCAGAAAATAATTTCTCCTAGCCCCATACGGTTTTCTAACCCTCATATAGATACTTGTTAAAATCTGTGCTTGTCTGTGTTTAATAGTGATAGTACTCCTAAGATCTATAACGAACAACGTGAGATGCACAGAACAGATAATAATAGGGAGGAGAACTATTGGTGAGTCAGCTATGTATTGCATGTGAGCCACGTTTTTCGTTTTAAATCTTAAAAGTACTATCACAGATGTTTAAAATATTTCACCTCCGTCATGCGACTGATCTCGACACTCGAGTAGTCGTACTTATCTACCATCTGACATATTTTCTGTTCACAACACATGGGATCGATTCGTGAAATCATGTAACGGACTCCCTGCCCTACAACAATAATTGATCTGTAAGCTGCAATAGACTCATGATGGCTATGATTGTGTTGTTCATACAACATGGTTATTTTTAGTGTCATTCAAATAAATATTAATAGTCGGAGACGACGGGAAGCATCTTAAATGTCATGAACCCATAACCCATAGATAAGTGCTTTTCATCTAACAAAGATCTATGTACAGGATAGCGACATAGTGTCTGTAAAAAAAAAATAAATAAATAAAATCCCATCCAATCGCCCGTAGATCCGTCTGGTGCTCAAGCTGAAAATAACAGACAGAAATCAGAAATATAAAATTAAGTATTTGAAAAGGTATTCATTCACGACGATATTGCCATACCAACGTTTCGTAAAAAGGTGCGCTGAATATATTAAACGTGGAAATTGTTTAATGCTATTAATCTGCCAATTTATGGTCCAAAATCATATATTTCCGTAGCTCATTTGCATTCCTTTCTGACTGATTTTCCTGTTTGTTAGTTTCTGCATGCTTGGATTTAATGGTTCAAATGGCTCTGAGCACTATGGGACTTAACATCTATGGTCATCAGTCCCCTAGAACTTAGAACTACTTAAACCTAACTAACCTAAGGACATCACACAACACCCAGTCATCACGAGGCAGAGAAAATCCCTGACCCCGCCGGGAATCGAACCCGGGAACCCGGGCGTGGGAAGCGAGAACGCTGCCGCAACTTGGATTTACATTTTTCGTTTAAGGTAGAAGACAATATTCATTATTTCTGCTTTGATTGTTTATCTGTCTTAGAAATTTCGCTACGTGACAGTTTACCATTCATCTTCGAATTGTTTTTTGTCACGGTAACTTACTCTTCCTAAAGTTTCAAATTAGTCCAGTAAAGACATCGTTGATTATGATAGCATTCAGTGAGCGTAGGTGAAGTGTCGTGATATTTCTGCTGTGTACGCATACAATGTTGCCAGATCAGTTGATTTCACAGTCTAAAATTCAAGTCCTAAACACATTAGTCGATAACGCGAACGTTGATTTGACAATTCAGTACTTCTTCATGGTAATACTGGACGAGGAATGCTCAGAGTCTTCCTTTGACCAATGATCAGCTCTGGTGTACCTATAGTTTTAAATGCGCTCCGAACGACGATAATTCATGGAATTTCATATGTGGAAGAGAAGTGTCAGAGATAAATTAAGCGATACACGGCTATGAATCGGATCTAGAAGCTTGCAGTTTTCAACCCAGCCTTCACTCCATGAGCCAGACACACACGCAGTCGCCTATCAAACAGTAGCACTAGTTATATATCATCACTGCTTATAATTTTAAGAAGCATTGCACTTTTTACAGCAGGTCTACTGAAAAATTGCACCGTAATTCTGATGAGCGTAAGGCGTTCTCAAACTTTCGTGGTAAATCAATGGAGCAAAATGTCGTTCGATTCTAAATTAGTCATTCTAATTATAGCGTGAAGAATGTCCATAGTCATTTTTTATCTGGCAGAATAATAAAGGAGCCTGCTGCAAACTACCTTAAATTGTTTCTACTGAAATCCGTCAGATAAATACATTGACCGTGGCGATCTTCGTCGTAGATTAGGTTAAAAATAGCCGTCTGGGTGCACACACGTAAGTCCTCGGTTTTCTTGCTGTTCTACGACACGATAAACCTCTACTTCAGAGCAACATCCGAATGCACTTCCGATGCGTGATTTCTGTGTTGTCAGCTAGCGTTCGAAACTGGAGCCTGGGCACGGCAACAATGTCGCTAAAACGTATCCTCGTTGGTGCTGTTGCCGTGCGACAGTCCATCCGAAACGACCCAGATCGTGGGTGCAGCTGGACTCCGCTCTGCTGAAGTTTCCGAAATCCTTGGACACGCTTCGCCATTGTCAGTTGGTAAGTAAAGTGTCAAGTCACTTAGCGAAGACTGTGTTTATCACTATAGTCAGTAATTGTTCTAGTGGCAGAAAGCATTTAGCAGCTACGTGGTTCAAGTGTTATGAAGCCCTACCCAGTCTATAAATTAGTTTTGTAAATTTGTGCCGGCAAGCGCAATACACGTCATAAACCAAGTCGCGTTAAAAGTTACAATTAAACTTCCACCTGAGTGGTGTTACATTGCCCACGCAATGTTTTGGGGGTTTTCTTTTAGACTAACACTGGGTTAGGTTTTCATTTGCACCACAGATAATAATATTCACAAAACTGGTACGTTAACGTACGGCAAAGAGATTATACATAACACGCAAAGACACTTCGTTGTTATAGCGACTGGAAGGTCGCTAACTAAAAGAATGCTAAATAACTGTGAACATTACGTGATTAGTGTAACATATTAGAAAACATAATCATCACAGCTTTTATGTCAAGTAAGTGTTCCCTTTTGAAGTTAAACCTTTCAAACATGCAACAATGACGTACGTAATTACAACTTCTTATTCTTGAGTCGGTTCATTATCTCGGCGTAAATTCGACGCTGTCGGAATTAGGCTACCAATACTCTAGGCTTTCAGTATCCACCGTTCCGTATTGGCTGTAGGGGAGGAGGCAGGACGCTTGCGTAAATGCAAGAAGCTGGCAGCAGCGCCTATTTCACAGTAATACGAAGAGAATTATTTGTTCAGTCATTCACATCCGTTAGCAATTAATGCGAGTTGACATCTGGAATTCATCGAACATCCTCCATGTAACTTACTGCTTTCTTGTTTGGTTATAATGTATGTAATATTTAACAGGAGATGTGAAATACACACATCTGCTCCCGTCTCAAAATATAGGCTTAAAAACATCATTTCGCTCCTCATATGGTGATTGGTTGAATTTACTGACGAGGTGATTTGCCCACCCTCGCTATTTATTTATTGCTTGGGAGCATTTGAGTCAGTAATATGTTCTCATGAAGCTAGTCAACAAATGATACAATATGTCCTTATAACTGATAATGCCATGAGAGGGCAAGAGATAGGAGGAGATAAAGTGGGATCAATTTTCTTTCCATGATGCTTAATTTCCGTCGTTAGACGCATCACTGTACCCGAATGGGGGAAAATACACTACTGGCCGTTAAAATTGCTACATCAAGAAGAAATTCATTGGACAAATATATTATACTAGAACTGACATGTGATTACATTTTCACGCAATTTGGGTGCATAGATCCTGAGAAATCAGCACCTAGAACCTTGATACGCCTGGGCATTGAGTCGAGCAGAGCTTGGATGGCGTGTACAGGTACAGCTGCCCATGCAGCTTCAACACAATACCACAGTTCAACAAGAGTAGTGACTGGCGTACTGTGACGAGCCAGTTGCTCGGCCACCATTGACCAGACGTTTTCGATTGGTGAGAAATCTGGAGAATGTGCTGGCGAGGTCAGCAGTCGGACATTTTCTCTATCCAGAAAGGCCCGTACAAGACCTGCAACATGCGGTCGTGCATTATCCTCTTGAAATGTAGGGTTTCGCAGGAACCGAATGAAGGGTAGCGCCACGGGTCGTAACACATCTGAAATATAACGTCCACTGTTCAAAGGGCCGTCAATGCGAACAAGAGGTGACAGAGACGTGTAACCAATGGCATCCCATAGTATCACGCCAGGAGATACATCAGTATGGCGATGACAAATACACGCTTCCAATGTGCGTTCACCGCGATGTCGCCAAACACGGATGCGACCATGATAATGCTGTACACAGAACCTGGATTCATCCGAAAAAATGACGTTTTGCCATTGGTGCACCCAGGTTCGTCGTTGAGTACACCATCGCAGGCGCTCCTGTCTGTGATGCAACGTCAAGGGTAACCGCAGCCAAGGTCTCCGAGCTGATAGTCCATGCTGCTGCAAACGTCGTCGAACTGTTCGTGCAGATGGTTGTTGTCTTGCAAATGTCCCCATCTGTTGACTCAGGGATCGAGACGTGGCTGCACGTTCCGTTACGGCCATGCGGATAAGATGCCTGTCATGTCGACTGCTAGTGGTACGAGGCCGTTGGGATCCAGCACGGCGTTCCGTATTACCCTCCCGAACCCACCGATTCCATATTCTGCTAACAGTCATTGGATCTCGACCAACGCGAGCAGCAATGTCGCGATACGATAAACCGCAATCGCGATAGGCTACAATCCGACCTTTATCAAAGTTGGAAACGTGATGGTATGTATTTCTCCTCCTTACGCGAGGCATGAAAACAACGCTTCATCAGGCAACGCCGGTCAACTGCTGTTTGTGTATGAGAAATCGGTTGGAAACTTTCCTCATGTCCGCATGTTGTAGGTGTCGCCACCGACGCCAACTTTGTGTGAATGTTCTGAAAAGCTAATCATTTGCATATCACAGCATCTTCTTCCTGTCGGTTAAATTTCGCGGCTGTAGCACGTCATCTTCGTGGTGTAGCAATTTTAATAGCCAGTAGTGTAGCTTAGTCAATGTCACGGCCGATCCCTCGTCTCGACCACTTCTGTATAGCTGAACTGTCAGTATGTCCGAATAATACTGATGCCTTTGAATGACAAATGAGATAAAGATATGTTTTTCTGTGCATTGTACTTCCAGAACTGAGCTCAAGGTAAGTTTATTAATTTATATCTGCACGGCTGGTATACACTTAGCATATTTTCGGTTCCTGTCTTCTTTCCTTGGATTAATACTGACTGGTGCAAGTCTTCGGATTTTCTCGATTTGTACCACCGGTCACCATATCAGAAAACTTTTGACCTCCTCTAACGTACACGATACACGACCCAGTTCTGTTTCCGAAGACCAAGAGATTCTGGAAAATCTAACTGCTATTGGTGGTGTGCCACTCTCAAGGCATAGGACGAGCAAATAATGGAATTTAGTTGTCATTCCGATGTTGTTACTTTAATTAAGAAAACAGCATATCAAAAATGGTATCTTCATTTTGCGTCTTTTTTCTAATACAACCGATATAAGTTTGGGCGGAGGTTTTTGTCAACTACATGACAATTGTTTATTGTCAACGCTATTAATGTATTAACATATAGTGTTGGACATAAGAACTGTAATAACATAAAAAATGCAGAGGAGAATGTAGCCACAAATGACCAACGCTGTTGTAAGTGAACGCTCCTTCTGACAGATACGACCAAATCGCGCCGACAAATCAGTTTTTGCAGGTACTATACGTGACGACATCGAATGAAGGAGCCGTTTCACGTGTTTCAGGTATATTGGCTGTCAGGTGACTTAGATCTAATAGCTCAGCTCAATGTTTGCTCACTGCTGTCGAGATGGAGAGGATGTAATGCTGAGCGATCATAAATAATTCATGTCCAGTCGCCGACGCGCTTGACAAACGAGTATTCCAAAGAAGGATCACGTCTTACTTCTTCGCAAAGTTTACGTGCACGTTCTGAGTTTCATGTGGTCGGGCGCTCTTTGCGTGGAATGGTTTTCTTCGAGTGGGCAGAAGAAATAGTATGCCTTTTAGTTTTATAGTAGTTGCAGGTGGTAGATACCGTTAAATGCATTAGCAAATGAGTGGCGTCTCGGTCATCGATGATAACTTTCGATGTTTTATACATTTACCCCTTTGTTCGTCTAGGGAAGCGACTGGAATTGCATTAAAGAGCATGACTTTAAACTGACTATACCTTAGGCTACAATGCGAGCATAAATACGGTCTGCGGTATACACAGCCAAAGACTTCACCTGCAGCTGTTAAGAGGTGTGCCCGGAATCATATGGGCCTTGTTTCTGTCATCATACAGGAAATAAGATTAGCCGTGTTGCCAGCGTCAACTCACTTCCTGTCGTGCTGATCTCTAGAGCTACCTCGCTTGTCTCTGCGAATTGGTGACTGGAGTGCTTATTGATCTCACTTAGACAAGCATTTGGTTTACGAATACGCAGATGCTTGCGGACTTAACTGGCCGCGGACTATCAGGATTCTTGGTTGTGTGTGTGTGTGTGTGTGTGTGTGTGTGTGTGTGTGTGTGTGTGTGTGTGGGCGGGGGGGGGGGGGGTAATTTTGTGAAATGTAAAGCGATAATTGTGTATCTATCATTACTGTATAATGTAAAGTGCTTGTTGCACTTTAGTGGGTCTAATAATGGGCAATGGCCACTAAATTTCTAAGCTGCTGTTGTGGTTTGTTTGGTACATCGTGAGAGAGAAGTCCAATATAGCATCTGATAAAGGCTGCTGCACTTACCATATTGTTGCACGAGCAGTTCTAGACAAGTTGAAGCCGGTATGCAAGACAATTTAAAAATTCCACATAAGGCACTGAAAATGTCTGGAAGAAATTTAAATCTTAGTGTGCAGTAAGGGAGATCCACAACGCTTGGTTAACGAACATCCTGATTTCTGATAAAACTAATACTCACATATCCTTCAAGCCCTGGTGGTGTAGCAGTACGGCGTGTGCGACAGACCATGTCAGAGTTGTTACTTAACCGTCCTCCAGTTTGTGTAGGCTAAGTCGGCCTCAAGCCGCGGCGAATGTGGACACGACTACAGTGTCAACACTCTAAAGTAAACACGACGTCGGCGAGATGGCAGTTGTACCAGTGTCCAACTACAGGATCACTACGCCCTCAATTCTCTTTCAATACTAATGATTTAGTGCTCTTTCTATATAATGCAATAATAAAGTCATAATAACGTTTTATAATACATTTTTATAAAAATACTTTGTAGTATAACTTCACGTACTTCTATAACAGAAGAAAAAATGATCGTGCTATAATTACACGGTGCATCATTATTATTAACAAAAATTGACATGTGTTACTGTATACGATAACCGAAGCAAAAACGTTACACGAAGTGTGAGCCGTTAAATAAGCAGTTTGTGGGATAACTGCTAAAGTATGGTAACTAGCCGCCACTTATTCGAATGGGAAGTATTGTCCTAGTTACTATATTTGAAAGCAAACGTTGCGATTAAGTCACCGTTTAATTGGGTTCAAATTTCGCACATGGCCCATGGCTGGGGAATGTGGTGCATGCATAACGATCATCGGCATATATGCTGCTTTGGCTTCTAAGATCACCTGACCTAAGTCCTCTGGATTTTTATGCCTGGCGTAACGTCAAAAATGAAGTGTATTACACTCCCATTGGTGATGTTGTTGTTGTCTTCTGTCCGAAGACTGCTTTAATGCAGCTCACAGAATGTGTCGTCAAATGATCCCTTCTTTTAGTCAAGTTAGACCAAAAATTTCTTTTCTTTCTAATTCTGTTCGGTGCTTCCTTACTGGTTACACGATCTACCCATCTAATCTTCAGCAGTCTTCTATGGTACCACATTTCAAAAGCTTCTAATGTCTGCTTGCCTGACATGCTTATTGTCCACTTTTCCCTTCCGTACAAGACTACATTCCAGATAAATACCTCCAGAAAAGACTTCCTAAGAGAGCATCGTCTGCTTTAATTCGATTATATTCTATTATCCTCGTTTTGCTTTTGTTGATGTTAATCTTATATCCTCCTTTCAAGACACTCTCCATTCCATTCAACTGCTCTTCCAAGTCCTTTGCTGTCTCTGACGAATTACAATGTCATCGGGGAAGCTCAAAGTTTTTATTTCTTCTCCATGGATTTTAATACCTACTCCGAATATTTCTTTTGTTTCCTTTACTCCTTGCTCAGTATACAGATTGAATAACACCGGGCTATAACTCTGTCTCACTCCCTTCCCAACCACTGCCTGGCTCTTCCAAGTATACCAGTAGTTTTGAGCGAATGTCGCCTACACCAGGAGCGTTGTTTCGGCTTAGTTCTTTCAGTGCCCTGTCAGATTCTTTTTGTAGTATCATATCTCCGATATCATCATCAACAACTTCCTCTTGCCTTTCTGTAATATTGCGTTCAAGTAAATATCCCTCGTATAGCCCTTCTATCTATTCCTTCCGAATTTTGGCTTCCCTTCTTTGCTTAGTACTGGTTTTCCACCTGAGTCCTTGCTATTCGTACAGCTGCTTCTGTTTTCTCCAAACGCCTCTCCAATTTTATTGAAGGTGCTATCTATCTTTTCCCTAGTTCTACATGCTTCCGTAAACTTAACTTTGTCCTCCAGTAACTCCTGTTTAGACATTTTTCGCTATCTGCCAACCTCAATTTTTAGACGTTTGTATTCCCTTTCGCATGATTCATTCGGCCTTTATTTTTTTCTACTCTGCAAGCTTCCGTGTTTCATCTCTTCAAGGCTATACATTCGTCTTCTATAGTATTCCGTTCCATTGTTTGTCAGGCGTTGCCTAATGCTCCTTTCGAAACTCTTCCGTGATACCGTTGGAGAACTGTAGCAGCCAATTGTACGGTCTTGTCAGGATTTGCGAGACAGTGCGGGGTTATTTGAAAGAATTCGTAGCACACTGCTGAGAAGAGCGCGGTATTGCATCCAAATGCGTGATCGACATGCTGACTAATAACGTCGTGTGACAAGGGCCTCACTTCTTTCGCCACTTCGGCGACTTGCGCGTCGATGGGGATGAAATGATGATGATGATGATGACAACACAACACCCAGTCCCTGAGCGGAGAAAAATCTCCGAGCCAGCCGGGAATCGAACCCGGGCCCTTAGGATTGACAGTCTGTCGCGCTGACCACTCACCTACCGGGGGCGGACAATACGTTGACTGCCGTAGTGGTGGATGTTCCACTGCGAGGTCAGGGCAGACAACGGTATCGGTCATGAGAAGCTCTGCTGGTGTCGTGGCAGTCAACGTGTTGAGTACGAGTCTACAGCATATGAGGGTTGACTGAAAAGTAATACCTCCACCTGCGTAACTCTTCAACAGTTGGCAGTATTCGTTTGCGGCAGGTAGTGGCTTGTTCCGTAGGCTCTTCTCTACAGCTGCAGTTGGCGGGAAGGCTTAGCATTGAACGGATGTGTTGTTACAGTGTAAAGAATGGAATCCTTCGCAGACGGTCGGTCAATACGATTTAAGCAGCGTGCAGTCACTGAATTCTTGGCAGGTATCACCCCAAAGGAGATTCATCAGAAATTGAAAGCTGTTTATGGTGATCGTGTTAATGTCAGTACTGTGCCTCATTGAGCGAGTAAGTTTAAAGATGTTGAGG
This sequence comes from Schistocerca piceifrons, assembly GCF_021461385.2. NCBI lineage: Eukaryota > Metazoa > Arthropoda > Insecta > Orthoptera > Acrididae > Schistocerca > Schistocerca piceifrons. The sequence continues at coordinate 348,314,542 of NC_060138.1, forward strand.
AGGGAACATGTGACCTTCGTGACAAACAAAGAACTGTGATAGCAACCACCGAGTTTCACAAGCAAAATATTAACAGATTCAGGACGATCATCGTATCACTCAGAGAGAAATTGCAAGTTTACTCGCCCAGTACTCACATCAAAACAATCACCATAACCTGCTTTCAAAAAATGGCTCTGTGCACTATGGGACTTAACTTCTGAGGTCACCAGTCCCCTAGAACTTAGAACTAATTAAACCTAACTAACCTAAGGACATCACACACATGCATGCCCGAGGCGGGATTCGAACCTGCGACCGTAGCGGTCGCGCGGTTTCAGACTGTAGCGCCTAGAACCTCTCGGCCACCCCGGCCGGCATAACCTGCTTTCATTCTCTGATGAATCTCCTTTGGGGTGACATCTTCTGCTGTCAAGAATTTAATCACTTCACGTTGCTTAAATCGTACTAACCGACCGTCTGCGCAGGGTTCCATACTTCACACTGTAACAACACAACCGTTCAATGGTAAGGCTTCCCGCCAAGTGGAGCTGTAGAGAAGAGGCTACATAACACGTCAGTACCTGCCGGATACCAATGTTGTGAACTGTTGAAGAGTTACGAAGGTGGAGGCATTACTTCTCAGTCAATCCTGGTAGTATCCTTTTTAAGGCAGGCTAGGAGGACTATACCGAAAAGCTTACATTTCAAACACTTTTGTACGATCTAGGGCACTATTTCATAGTTACATCAGTGGCGGCGCATAATCATACATCAGCAGTTACCTTGCAAACGACTCTTTTTTGTGCCATTCTCACACAAACGTTTTTGCATGTATTAACGTATTTTTTCATCCGTGAGATTTAGGTTTTAATTCTGATACACCCCGCATGATGTTGTACCACATGTTAATGTGTTTTCGACTTCTTGAAAACCATTTCTCTCAGGAACAGCTAGCTCGGTCATCTACCAAGAATCATGAAATTTGGCAAGAAGCAAAGTTTCGCACTACAACTAAAGAGAAAACTCCCGAAATGGTTAATTTAAGCGCCGGCACTTCGAACAGGCCGCACGTAACATACCGTATTCCGCTTGTGTGTCCATGAAAGTGTGCCGAAAGCAGACTCTCACGTACGTTACAAGCTCAACTAACCTTAGCCCAGTTTTCCGATGCACTGTTCAGGATGCGTGTCCTTATTCGGCACCACGTAGGCATTTCTGTGATAAAGCGGATAGGAGTACGGACTTGAGCAGATGCAACAAACTGAATTATTAAAAGTGTTTTCAGATTGTCGCTTCGCTTCGTCGGTGCCCCTTTTAAGACGGACAGACGTAAAGTTTCAATTATAAACTTAACTAAATAAATAAAATTATGGACTTTTTTGTTGTTTTGCAGTCCTGGCACACCTTAATCTCCCCGCGCCACAGTACTGTATCACGCTGCTAGATAAACAAAACAAAATGTTGCAGCCCCTCTCCACTTTGATTTAATTCCGAAACTTTGTTTTCCTTTATCGGCACCAGTGGTATCACTGTTCGAAATGTCGTGAACGGTAAATTAAGGCATGCATTGGAACGACGGCTTAGCTAAAGTCCACCGCAGGAAAAAAAATAGTAAATTCTTTTAGAGGTTTCCAATTCATTCAGTATTTATTGTTGCAACAGTGAATATTGAGTATAAGAATTGATCACATTTACAGACCAATAGCGCAAGCCGTTCTTAGGTAGCAGGTTCTACCCATGCTGAATCACCCATATTAGTACATTGTTTAGCCTCACAGGCGGTAATGCAGGCACTGACTCTATCATACAGCTGGCAAATACTATGAAACTTCTTTATTAAAAATTTTACTTCAACTGTTGAGTTAAATTGAATGCAAGTGAACCTACTTTCTCTTTACCTATTCTTATCATGTCAACACTGACCCACAATATTCAAGTGCAACGCAGTCTGACTGCTCAAAAAAAGGATAACCTGACTTCAAATACCTAACTCAAAAGAATGGCCCTGACTAAAGGAAATCTTAACAATAACCTACACATTTCATTAAGCGCTCACCTCACAAAAATCATTACGCGAACTACTGCAATACAGCGAGCGTCAATACTGCTAGCTAAATAAAAGATTCTAACTACTAAGGCCACTAACTACCAATAGGCATGTGGTTAGCAAAGGAAAGACTTTGTTGCAAACCAAATAATGTATTTTTTGCCTTAATAATGTGACATCCAGTTCAAACACAAACATAAATCGTCGTTGACATCTAGTACAAAGGTATATAATCATAAATAATATTCAATCTCCAAGTCGAACATGTACAGATCGTTAGCCTACGCTAACACTTCAGACCTCTACCCTCCATCAACAATAACTTCTCACATCTAACATCCATCACTGCTGTCCGTTCACCTCCAACTGCCCGACAGTACTTGCATCACTGATGACGACTAATTTCCAACTGCCCAACACTACTGGCGATTAACTTCCAATAACGAATCCATCCAGCCACAGAGTCTCTTGCAAAGACAGCGCAGTCAGAGAGAGATCCAATGCAAAGCACTACACAGCGCTGCCAACATGACACAGCCCACTTACAACTGTTCTGGGATACGTCATGCCACACCTTCCCGACCTATTCACGTAGATATTTAAGAGTTCGATTCCCGGCGAGGTCAGGGATTTTCACCTGCCTCGAGATGACTAGGTGTTTGTGTTGTCCTCATCATTTCATCATCATACATGAATGTGGCGAGTTTGGACTGAGCAAAGGTTAGGAATTTGTACGGGCGCTGGTAACTGCGCAGTTGAACGCCCCACAAACCAAATCGGATGAAAATCGACGTAGTTTTACCGGATGTAGTGATATTTTTTCCCGGCAGTATACTGAGATAGAGGTGCAGAGTATCACAGTTTAAAATAGCTGTTTAATTCATTTCAAATTCTCCTATGTGGACTAATTTTCAGTCGAATATTAACGAAATATCGTGGTTTCAGAATATATGACGTGACAGCGTAATATGTAAGAATTACTGACTGACTCGGATTTTAGTACCGTAGTTCTTCCAGGGAACAATTCAGTTGCAGACGGCAGGCTTGTTAATAATGTTAGATTGCTGATACTTCGGAAAAGGTCATTATATGTTCAATATGTATGTGTAACTCATCTGATGACCATTCTGCGTTTCGCTGTTGGCCGCAGATGTCGGTGGAAAGGCATGGAGATAAAATTGATAAGAAATTTTATACAAAAATGCCTCTTTCAGCACTTTGTCCTTTGTTTACTGATAGCAATGCATTTTAGGTAACTAGGACATATTTTCATAGCTGGTATTAGGTGACAGCCAAAGGCATTACTTTCATGATTGGGCCCAGAACCACAAAGCGTTTCTTGGGAATCGCCTTAGTGAAGGCTATATATCGTCGCTAGGACTAACCAGTGTGTTTCGTTTCAAAGCAACATAAACGTGAAACCTGAACTACTGTGTCTAGGGATCCTGCATACTCGGTTCACTAGACAAACAATCAAAGAACTTTACTATAACAAGACAAGTACAAATAATTAACTTTGATAGATGTGCCGCAAGCAAAGGCCTACATACAAAATAATCAGTCATCTTCAGAATAGACAAACAGAAGTCTGTCCTACGTAGAGATTCTGATGGAAAGGCTACGATGCGTCGGCTAACGAAGTGGCTAACGTTGAAGCTGCTATCGAAGTGGGCCGTCACCAGTCGGGCGCGGTGCTTACGTTATGTCCTCTTCACCAAGGGCCGCTGCTGTCGCGTTGTCATCCTGGAGGGAGGCCGGTCAGCGTGGATTGGCTGACCTCTTCCCACAGCTGTCTCTTCGCTGTCGCTCCCGACTGGCGTGTTGGCGCAGACTTTATACCGTAATGTGAACGTGGTGCAGCTTGGCATCATTTCCAAACAGGTCGTGTTTTCAGAGCTGTACTGTTTGTTCTACGGTAGAAAACAAAATACTAAGACCGCATAGGAGTTAAACTTCATACATTGTAACAGTCTGAGGTTTTCATTCTGAATCTAATTGGTAATTTCGAACACGACTAACATAAAATATTCGGATGTTTACATTCTCCGCTTCCTCGATTAATCTCGACGTTAAATCCGCAAAATAAAATGAGAAATAACTGTTTAGTACTTAGTGTTGTGTTTGATACAAGTAGTTAACAGTTAATATTTCAGTCTTTTCTTCTTCAGAACATTTCGACTCAGTAAGAAGTCTTTAGGAGCGACAATAACATGTTCGAGCGGACTGTGTGTTCATTACGAAATCAGGCAACTATTTTTCGCAACGTAAGGTACATTGTTCGTCGTCACCTTGATCACGCGGCGTGATGTCATCGCGCTCAGAGACAATATCGAAATGTAAATTTCGTTCGACTTCATACTCACGATAATTTCACGTTAGAAGGTAAATTACTACTTAGGTCATCTGACGACGTCATCTTTTTCATCACTGTATCAGAGTTGCAACGCCACGTGTTATTTGTCACACGAGCTCGAATTTCCATGAAATGCCCGTAAGCAAGGCAAGCAAATGTTACAATTTTGGGACGCTAGATATTCTGGGACGCCCGCTGTTCCCTCTAGTGCCGTTACGATGTAAAACTGAAATCAAATAATATTTTGACAGATTCTTCATCAAACTCATGTTGGAGGAATTCAATGTATCTATAGAACTTGCTACCTTTGCGTTTTACTTCTTGGAGCAAGTCTGCAAGTAGCACGGAATCCTTTAAATGTTTCTACATGATAGAGACGCAGTTTCATCTTCTTATTATGTCCATCCGAAGATATATATTAGTTGTATATGTTGTACAGTATGGAGTACATACCTACTTCTCTTGAGATAACGTTACCGCGTGAAAGGACATGATAGTGGTACAGTTTCAAATGAAAGGTTCCCACAAACATTTGATTAGATGCTAACAGAGTGTCACAGTACTCTACAGTAATGTCCGTGCAAACATTTTTCTTAATACTAAGGGAGCTTCGCATAATTTGCTATAGTAATTATTAGAACATTGGTCTTTGTTGAAATAACACTGATCTTGTAAACAGTGAATGTTATAAATGCCTCATCATCAGTTCAGCGACGTATGGTGGATATACACGTTCACGCACTTAATAGAGAAACGTGCCACATAGCGCTATGCATGAGAGGTTTTGCACTCGGACTAGGAAATGCCGGAAACAAAAAAAAGGTCACGGCAGCACTTCAGTCACTCCTGCTTCTGAATCCTTCGTCAATGAATGTCAAGATTGTGTAAAGATAAAAGAACCACGTTTTCATCGTATTAAGCCGTGTCAGTGCCGCCTGGCGTGGATTGCAGCATCCAACTCAGATGGATTCTGTTTTCTCCATCGCTGCTATTAGACTTTCAGCAACTCGTAACTGTTCAACCAGTTTCCATTACAAAACCCGTACACAAACACCGTATCGGCGTACTCAGCTTTTGTTAAAACGTGTGGTATTGCTTAACTACATAGCTGAGTTGGCCAACAAGTCACAGTCATAAACACAGCTGAAAATTCCATTATCTAAACTCAAGCGCATTTATTCAACTTGAACTTGTAAACAAAAATTATTGTTTCCTGTGGTTCAGTTTCCGAGTTGTAGATCGTGATGGCTTTTTTGGATTGAGAAACGCGAGGTATACTGCCCGTCACTAGGAACTGATGAACCATGACAACTCTTCTATTAACATCAGAGTATTTGTCTATTGCATTTCCAATCTCAGGCCTTAAGCTCTCAGAAAAAAACTGTGCTCTTTTTCGACGTCCCATTCAGCTAGCAAGTGTCATCGTCGACCAGAAGGCAAGGAAACTATTGAATGCAGAATGATTTCCTTTTTTACATTAGATTAGAGAATAATTGCTGAATACGACTGAAAATCGTTTATTTGTTTCGAGTGCAGTTCCGATTTTCTGCTCGCCTTTCCAGTATACGACACATACTGTACAAAGTTGTGTCAAAGTCTGTCTGCAGCACCGCTAACAGTAATCAGCTTTGTTTAACTATAATGAAAAACGTTTAATAGAGGGAATCCTACAACAGAATAGGAGTTCTTGACATCGTTCCGAAATTGAACAGCGTTTCAAATTCGTCCAAAAAATTGAATCGTACAAACATCTTCAGTTACTAGACAAATCTACACTATGTTGTCGAAAGTATCCGGACACCCTCAAAACATACGTTTTTCATATTAGGTGAATTGTGCTGCCACCTACTGCCAGGTACTCCATATCAGCGGCTCAGTAGTCATTAGACACCGTGAGAGAGCACAGTGGGGCGCTCCGCGGAACTCACGGACTTCGAAAGTGGTCAGGTGATTGGGTGTCACTTGCGTCATACGTCTGTGTGCGACATTTCCACACTCGTAAACATCACTGGGCCCACTGTTTCCGATGTGATAGTGAAGTGGGAATGTGAACGGTCACGTACAGCACAAAAGCGTACAGGTCGATCTCGTTTGTTGACTGACAGAGACCGCCGACAGTTGAGGAGGGTCGTACTGTGTAATTGGCAGACATCTATCCAGACCATCACACAGGAATTCCAAACGGCATTACGATCCACTGCAGGTACTATGACAGTTAGGTGGGAGGAGACAGAACTTGGATTTCATGGTCGAGTGGCTGCTTATAAGCCACACATCGCGCCGGTAAATGCGAAACGACGCCTAGCGTGGTGTAAGGAGCGTAAACATTCGACGATTGAACAGTGGAAAAACGTTGTGTGGAGTGGCGAATCATGGTATACAATGTGGCGATCCTATGGCAGGGTGTGGGTATGGCGAATGCCCAGTGAACGTCAACTGCCAGCGTGTGTAGTGCCAACAGTAAAATTCGAAGGCGGTGGTGTTATGGTGTGGTCGTGTTTTTCATAGAGGAGGCTTGCACCCCTTGTTGTTTTGCGTGGCACTATCACAGCACAGGCCTGCGTTGATGTTTTAAGCACCTTCTTGCTTCCCACTGTTGAAGAGCAATTCAGGGATGGCGACTGCATCTTTCAACACGATCGAGCATCTTTTCATAATGCACAGCCTGTGGTGGTGTGGTTACACGAAAATAACATCCCTGTAATCGACTGGCCTGCACAGAGTTCTGACCTGAATCCTAGAGAATATCTTTGGGATGTTTTGGAACGCCGACTTCGTGCCAGGCCCCACCGACCAACATCGATACCTTTCCTCAGTGCAGCACTCCGTGAATAATCGGCTGCCATTCCTCGAGAAACCTTCGAAAACCTGATTGAAGGTATGCCTGCGAGAGTGGAAGCTGTCATCAAGGCTAAGGGTGGGCCAACACCATATTGAATTTCAGCGTTACCGATGGAAGGCGGCACGAACTTGTAATTCATTTTCAGCCATGTATCCGGATACTTTCGATCACATAGTGTATGGCAGTAGTATGTAAGGCACTTGTCATTTTAAAGGTTAGTTGCAGTACTAAAGTAGTTAAATACGCATGATGTAATTGGAGGTTCGCCGTCCTTCACTGATAATAAAAAATGGTGCGGTGGGTTAATAAAGTCATAAAGCTTTTGGGAGTACCTGGTCTAAACTTTTGGGAGTACCTGGTCTAAAATCACTACCCAGACATCGTGACTGACGTTATCTGTGTTTTCCCTAAACGCTGAATTCCGGGATCGTTCTTTTGATCGGAGTACGGCCGATTTCACAAGCTGCCAAAAGAGTAAAGTGATATCATGTGGCCACGCGGGATTAGCCGAGCGGTCTTAGGCGCTGCAGTCATGGACTGTGCGGCTGGTCCCGGCGGTGGTTCGAGTTCTCCCTCGGGCATGGGTGTGTGTGTTGCCTTAGCATAAGTTAATTTAAGTTAGATTAAGTAGTGCGTAAGCTTAGGGACCAATGACCTCAGCAGTTTGGTCCCATAAGAACTTACCACAAAATTCCAAAAAAATCTTCGGAATTTAGAACCACAAGAGAGCGTAAGGAGCCATGAGTAGACACGGTATGCAAACATGAAGACTAAGGCAGCGTGACAAAGCTTACCGTTCTAACAGTGACGAATGCAGTGTAATGTTGCTTTCTCGTGGTACTGATAGTGTGTGTGTGCGCATTTTATCCACAGTCGGACTTGCTATTAGTATTCTACTGCGAAAGTCTTGGCAAAACAGAACATAACAGCGCGTGGTTGCTTCTAAGATGATGGAAAGAAACAGATTCATCGCGAAAGTGGCAGAAACTACTGCACCACTGCTGGCATTCTATCGTGACTACACACACACACTCCCAATATCGTACAAAGAAGAGCTTTTCAGATATAGGAAGATCATTTGCTGAAGACAATAAATATCGTTCCCAGGCACAACAAAAAATTAATTAACACCAACTTATAATATTGTGCATTTAGGATTGCTCGGAATTTCGCTGAAAAATTTTGATGAACAATAGCTCTCACACACAGGATCACTGTTATCAAGGAATACTCTCATTTAAATTCGAAGTTGAGACGTTCTTAGTGTTCACACTATGATGCCTGCAACGAACTAATACTGAGAGGGCGTCTCTCAGTAGTTTCGTTACCTCATACGCCGCACAACTTTTTGCTTCACTTGAAAGAAAAATGTTCCTGTTGCCATCTTCAGTGGGTGTCGAAAAAATGATTTTGCTGCAGCTTTCTGCTGAGGATCTACTCGGCCCGTCCAGTGCGCAAGTTGGCTGCTCTGGCGCCAGCTCTCTGACCGGAGGAGGGATCATTGTTCCCTTCCGCCGCCGTTGTGATGGTTTGAATTTGTAACCAAGAGCCACTGCAACTTCTGCAGATTCACTCTATCCTGTGTATTTTATGAAGTAAGTGGCTGGTGATATTTAATACTGCCTCACCATTCACTAGTCTTTTACGTAGACAAGCTTCGGTGGCGTCCGTCAGCTTGGGAAAATTACGTGTTGGGAATATTACAGTCAATATATTAAGAAAGAGATAGCATTCATCGACTTTTAGTAACTGGGTGTATAGCTCCGTGTTTCCTACCATTGGACTCGTAATTGCATAAGCAGTCCGAATATGTCATATGAAATGTGCTTACAATTTTCTCCCTCCCCCCCCCCCCCCCCATCACTCTCTCTCTCTCTCTCTCTCTCTCTCTCTCTCTCTCTCTCTAATGGAACTGGATCGAACAGCTGCTACGACTTCATCGGGTGTTCTAAACGTCTCCGAAAAGTCTCTGTGTTACAAACTTAAAGTCTTTTGCCGGCCGGTCTGGCCGTGCGGTTCTAGGCGCTACAGTCTGGAACCGCGAGACCGCTACGGTCGCAGGTTCGAATCCTGCCTCGGGCATGGATGTGTGTGATGTCCTTAGGTTAGTTAGGTTTAAGTAGTTCTAAATTCTAGGGGACTGATGACCTCAGCTGGTAAGTCCCACAGTGCTCAGAGCCATTTGAACCATTTTAAAGTCTTTTAATTGTACTCCACTTTTGGCGACTTGCATGTTCCTCATCCAGCCCAATTATCCAACTGGCAAAGAGGATCTATAGTTTAAAATGGGATACGAACCGTTTGTCGCTCCAGGAGACTCTTCACATCGTGATTACAGGCAAATGAAAATTTTTGTGATCGAGCTGCTATTCGAGCCCATGACTTCTCGGTTTTCACTCAGGTTCAGATGGCTCCAAGCACCAGGGGACTTAACATCTGAGGTCATCAGTCCCCTAAACTTAGAACTACTTAAACCTAACTAACCTAAGGACATCACGTACATCCATGTCCGAGGCAGGATTAGAACCTGCGACCGTAGCAGCCGCGTGGTTCCGGACTGAAACACCTAGAACCGCTCGGCCACACCGGCCGGCTTCCACGCAGGTACTTTACTGCTAGGCCACCAGGCCAAAACAAAAGTGATAGATAGATGAACTTGTAACAACTGGAGAACGAACGCGCGAAATGAAACTTTATCAGTGTAACCAATAAAAATTGGACGTACATTATTTACCAGCTCCACGTATTGAACTGATGAGCCATTCAGTACTGATCATCCACCGTATGACCCTTTGCCAGTGGCGTCTTTCGTCCAGCTCCACGTATTGAACTGATGAGCCATTCAGTACTGATCATCCACCGTATGACCCTTTGCCAGTGGCGTCTTTCGTCCAGCTCCACGTATTGAACTGATGAACCATTCAGTACTGATCATCCACCGTATCACCCTTTGCCAGTGGCGTCTTTCGTCCAGCTCCACGTATTGAACTGATGAGCCGTTCAGTACTGATCATCCACCGTATCACCCTTTGCCAGTGGCGTCTCTCGCGTCCGTCCGTCGGCCGTCGTAATTTAATATATATATTATTATTGTTGTTATTATTTTTTGATTGTTGCCGACTTACGTGGTGGGCCTTAATAAAAATGATATTTAAGTTGAACAATGTAATAAACTTTTCATATTAATTTCCTCGGCTAGTCAGTTCACTTTAAAGCAAAAGATCTTTAGTTATTAATTAAAATTGCGGCCCACACACGCGCGAGAGTATTTTTCTTACCTCCGTTAAGAATTGTATTGTAGTCAGAGTCCTGGCTCTGGCTCTCGGCTATGGTACTGAAAATAAGAATCTTAAAGCTAAGTATTTCTGCAACTTCGTGCGGCTGTGGAGAAAAATTAATATTATGCTAATAGCGGGCGAGTTTTCCGCTTCCGCTAATTTTTCATAAGTTAAATTCGCCACGTAATGGCGTCGTTGGCTGCATCGGCCGCTGCGATTGTTGAGCTGTAATTTACTTGAATGCAGGTCAATTCAAGGAAGGCGGACATGAAATCGGGATCACCTCTTACAAATTAAAAGTGCACAATAATATTAAATCGGTATATTATATGCTTAACTCATACAAATATGCTTACATTTGTCAGCACACGCAAGATGTCCCTCTAGACACATTCAAGACAGAAGAAGAAGTGAAGTCGACTAAAAAATTAACAAAAGAGCGTATCTTGTCGTCTCTTTAGATCATTCTGTCATAAATTATTTCTTTGCAATCTAATCCTACACAGAGAAATTATTATTTTACTGCTACATGATAAAAAATTTGGCACTGGGGACGCTATACGTCTTTCGGATTTGATATGCAGCGTCATGGAATCAGCACCTCACTCTCTAACCGCTGTCAGTTTCCCTTACAATGTACATGTCGTTTGGAATGCTTTATTCTGCTTAATCTGTATGACCATTTACTAAAATATTTATTTTTCCTGCAGAAGCAGCCAGTATAATGTGGGAATCACAATAAAGTCCACGGAAGAGGGAAACTTTTACTGCACCATCTATTCTTATATCCTGCCATGTAATTTACAAATTAAACGTGAAAGGTTGACTTTACATGCCTCTGTGACTGATTTAAAGAGACAAATTTAATCTTCACAGTCCTCGCTGGAGCGATACTTCTGCACGGTAAAATAGTTGCACATTTCGTCCTGAAAGAATCGTTCGAGGATTTTGAATGGGTTTTTGCCAGGAATTACGAGTCTTTCTGAGGATTTCTTCAAGGTGAGGTTTCTGAGGGTCAACATTTCATTCTCTCTGGAAGATAGTATATCCAATCACACGAAAATTCTCTGTATATGCTCGATGACCAATGTGAGCCCGACCTCACATGGATTTCTCGTACTTGAGCAATATGTGTTGCATTTGAAAACTGAAAATATTTTCTAGACTTATGATAAAACTACATTTTAGTGATAAGAGACTCATTCTATGGAGCATTTTTGCTGCCTCTGTTGTACGTGGCTGCGACATGTGGTTTTCTCCTGTATCTGGGAACATTTCTCCATTCAAGGTAACTACGACAGAGTCGTATTAACTTTTTTGTAAACTGTGAGTAGAACTTGCTCTGGGTCATTATGAGTCCTAACGATTACAGATGATTTTCAGCAGCACAGACATTGATTACCATGTAATTTACCTTTCCAATGGTGCAACAATTTGAAATTGGTATTTTTGTATGTTTTTATTTGTGAATTATCGTTTGAACACAGAATTCAACACAACGATCTTCTTCTTCCTATTGCATTTTTACGTTTTGCATGTCAACGTACATCTGAATATAAATATTTTGTTGAACTCAGAGTTTTACGTAACAGCAAAATTTTTTACTGCTGCCACACGATTTAGGAATCTGGTTTCCATTTAGCATAACTCTTTCTTGCCCATGACGTCTTCAGTTTGAAGTCAAAATATTTTCGAGAAGTCTTCTAGAAAGACAAGTGCCTGTCTGCTGTTCACTCCGTTAACTATTGTTTAGTAAGCACTGTTTCGTAAGAAATTATCTGATCATGCCTGTATCCCTACTAAAAATATCTATTGTCTTCAAATATTCGGCTGAGTGTAAATGTTACCACCCTAGTTTAAAGAACGCACAGAAGATACATTGTGTATCAGATTATTAACACGTGTTTGTAATGCGTAAAATGACTGCAATCTTATCTTCCGTTGAATGAGATGTTCATAAAAAAACTATGTAATAATTACTGCCACGAGTTTTTAAGCTTTCTAATCAGTACCCAAAAACGTTGCGTGCTCGAAGCTCCATGTATGACGCCCCTGTGTGACCTTCATCTGCTCGTCTGTGGCTCTCGTCTGTGTTTGTGTGCGAAGGGGATAGACGCACTTCGTTTAGTTTATCTTCTGAAGGCTGTGAGTCAGAGCATCGGCTCGCGAGAGCTCTGTAGTCTCACGTCACGTCCGAGAAAGCTCGTCATTCCCCACAGCTTTAACCTTCCGAGGACCTCCTGTTTACTTCCCCCGAAGTCACCTTGTGCACATGTACTCAGAGATAAGCACACATGGCGTCCATACAACGAGCGATAGCCCGGGCCTGTGGAGCAGCGCCAACGCTTCAGATGTGCAGCACATGTTCATAGCACGACGGTTTCGTCAATTTAGGGCGCTATTGCATGCACCTAAACATCTTAATATTTCAGTTTTCTAGCACATTTGCTACTGTTGTGGTCTTTCGTGCGAAGACAAGTTTGATGCAGCTCTCAACGCTCTTCCTCTCTGCGTAACTACCGAATCCTACATTCATTTCCATCTGCTTACTCTGCTCAAGCCTTGGTATTGCTCTAGAGCTGCCACCAACCCCCCAACCCCCCACCCCCCCCCCCCCACCCCGCCCCCACCACCTACCCCGACACTTCACATTACGAAGCTAACAATGCCTTGATGCTTCAGGACGTGTCCTATCAAACAGTCTCTTCTTTTAATCAAGTCGTGTCATTAATTTCATATTTCTCCATTCGATTCAGCACCTCCTCATTGGTCATTCGAAGTACTCTGTGATCGTCATTATACTCTATAGCACCACATTCCAAAAGCTTCTACATTCTTCATGCCTAAACTGTTCATCATTCATGTTTCGCTTCTTTAAAAGGCTAAACTCCAGACAAATAACTTCCGAAAGGATTTTGTAACACTTAGTTTATATTAGATTTTAAGAAATTTGTAGTTATCAGTAATGCTATTCTTGCTGTTGCCAGTCCGCATTTAATATCTTCTCTACTTCGTCCATCATCAGTTATTTTGTAGCCCAAGTAGCAAAAATCGTCTGCCACTGTTATTGTCGCATTTCCTACTTTAATTCTCTCAGCATCTACTGATGTCATACGATTACGTTCTATTGCTCTTGTTGTACTTTTGTCGATGTCCATCTTAAATTCATTTTCAGGATACTATTCGTTCCGTTCAACTACTCTTCCCAGTCCTTTTCCGGTTCTAACAGGATACCGAGTTTTTATATCCTCTTCGTCAACTTTAATTCCTTCTGCAAATTTTTATTTTGTCTTCTTTACTGCTTGTTCAATGTATAGTTTTATTAACATCGCAGAGTGGCTATAACCCTGTCTCACTCCCTTCTCAACCACTGCTTTCCTTTCATGCTCTTCGACTCCTATAACTCCTGTTTGATTTCTGTATAAGTTTAGGATCACTTTTTGTTCCCTATATTTTATCCCTGCTACCTCTTATTTGGAAAAGCTACATTTATATCAGAAACAAACAAACGAAAGCTACGTACCGGAAAAAGAACAGATATCGCAGATAAAAAAAGCCGTATTGCTTTGTTAGCTATTTGCAGAGTAATTTGTCGCGATTAATGAAAATTTCTCCTAAGCGAGGACTTCATCCAGGATTTTCCGCTTTACGCAAGCATTATCTTTAACTGTCAGTTTATGGCGCATCCACACCTCTCACAAATCTTCATTGTCACTGATATTTAGTTCTTTATTCGTAAGTGATGGCGGAAAACCCTAGTAACACTGCTACTATGAGACAGGCATAGGGGCATGTGTAGCTAGACTATTGGTTAAGGAAACTATTCGCGAAGGAAAAGAAATAAAAATATTTGGGTAACTGCAGGGAATCCATCATATTGCATTTAGGAGCGTTACTTCACTAATTTCATTCCTTATCAGTGAAATTAACTCTGTTGGTGCGAACGGTTTACTCCCTTCACACACTATGGTACCTTTTCTTCAAGAAATGCGAGTTGTGACTTACATATATCTGTTGCGTAAAGGTGATTGTGCTGATGACGTGTGGAGTCAAGCTTGTTAATTTTGATTTTTGATAATGATGTGACGGAGGAGTGGGCGAAACATGTTACGGCACATAACTTAAACCTATCGAATAACAGGAAGCGGACCGCAGCGCTTAACGTCTGCATTCAACAGACAGAGCGCTACCAACAGTGTCACATGTCCGAACTATATGAAATATGTAACCTACAGTTTAAACACAGGCTCTATTAATTCGAACTCAGTTTCTCACTATCAACAGTCAGTTTTCTTTCCCTATACATCGGCAGTTGATGATAAAAAAAATGCACTATTTAAAGCTTACATAAGACTACTTCCCACCCTACAATTTTTTCTACCATTAATGAAGACCACGCCTACTGCTATGCCCATCTACGTGGTGTTTGTTTTAACTTGTGACAACTAACTATCTCGAAAACGACGCACTGCAGGAAAAAAGTTGGTGTCAGTAAATAGGACATCGGTCTGTGCCACAGCTGGCCACCTCCTTACAATGAGTCCCGCGTGGGCGGACTCAACTTCGTATTTTCAAATGGAAACACCCCATTTTTATTGTATATTCGGATTCTACGCCAAAAAATACGTACAAATATCAAGTGTGCCTGTTTTTGTAATTAAGAACGGATGCAATTGATGGTTAATTTGATTTACGATGCAAATGCAAACCTTTGTGTTCTAGCGGTTGATATTAATGTTCAAACGTTAGATGAGTGTTGCAGATGCGATTGTACGGCACAAATAGTAAGGCTCGACATTGACATTTCTAGAAAATAAGTTACTTGTATAGTAGCGTAGTTTTATGTTCCCTTAGGGGTTGATAGTAGTGAGTCCCCAATCCATCGGAACGCTATATTTTGGTGGCAGTTCTCAAATCCCGCGCTCAGGATACTGATTTCGATGTGTGTTTCCATCCAACCGCCGTAACCTCGAGCAGGCCATTACGCGGCTAACGACGGAATACAAACCATATGTATTGTAATAAGATAAAATGTCCATTAAGGTGCACCTGCCATGGATGCATACATATCGTGTGAACACTAACACGGTCGTCCCATCGCTCAGCCTCCACCATGCGGCACATCCCACTGCAGCGCTGGGGATTCCGTAAGCACGAACGCCGAACGTCTCAGCACCACTCCTCTATGAAGTCTGTTGAGGCACAATTGGAGTAATGGATGCTGTATCTGTCGCAGACAAGATTGAAATAGTATTAATTTACGGCAAGCCTGCAAGCAGCATCCCAGGGGGAGTCACAAAAATGAAGCAACCCAGTCGTGAGGGGCAAGCGGACTCACTGGTAACAAATATCCCGGTGGGTACACAAAATCATTACCTCTACGTTGTAGTTCCTGGATCACGATCAACATGATATCTAACCAGAAATTGATACGGATAATCATTTTGTACTGTACAATCAAATTTGCAACCCTAAAGTAATTTTGAATATAAATATCACCCATTATAACACAAATGAAATGTAGAACCAGATGCGTCGGTTCTTAGTTGCTAAAACAGGCGCACTTGATACTTGTCATTTACAGTGCTATCTACCGTGAATGGAAAAGAGTTGTTTGAGTAAACCACACACATTTTTGGCGGAGAATCCGAACCAACAATGAAAATGGTGGGGGGTTCTCATTTGAAAATATAAAGTGGACCACGCCCATCCACGAGGGATGCTTAGGAAGTGGCCAGTTGTGGCACAGATAGATGTATCATTCATTAATATTAACTTTCCATCTAGAACATTTTTTTTTTTTCGTACGATGCGTTGTTTTCAAGGTAGTTGTCTCAGGTTGAAACAAACAGCATGTATATTACTTCTACTACATACCTGTTAATACATACCTGTAAATTTTCGTCCTACTATCTGTCACCAATGTGCCCTAATTCTACGGTAACAGATTATGAACAGCACTAACATCAAATTTTTGCCTGCTACAACTCACAACGGACTCCACCACTCCCCGGTCCGTATGCACACCGTACCATTTTCTTAAGCGGTATAGCGTGCGTTGTGGTGGACTCTGCCTCTTCCATTGTCTGTTGGCTCCCTGGTTTGCAAGAGACGACTCTGTGTTCCAAAGGTGCACCGTTACTGCTGGTGAGGAGCGCATCCGCACGCCAGATCACATCATCCCGGTCCTAGTTCATTGGGAGGTGTCTTGTCCTAAACGTGAGTGTTGCTTGGGGGGTTGGGTGATATAATTCGGTGAGAAAGGGAAATAGTCGTTAGGCCTAAGTGAGAGAGTCCTGGCCTGATTGTGTTGTTAAAATTTCCTTATTGCAAAAGGGAAGAACTGGAATTACAAACACACCTTCTGACTTTGTTCAAAGAACATCCTCAACCTTGTTCACATTTGCTCTAAATGAGTTGTGTCCACGTCTATGGTGACCAACTAGCAACGCTCGATCTATTAAAAGAACCTGTCTATACTAACTGCTTCTGGACTGCAACGTTACGCATTTGTAGGTAAACGATTTGGCCGCCTGGAGGTTGTACACTTGAATGCTAGAGGGCCCAGGGCTTCGGGCGCGCCGCGCTAGGGCCGGCTACTCGGCCGGCAGCCGACGAGTCCAGGTACAAAGACGAGCAGCGTCGCCGGAGAAAAGTAAACCCCAAAACTGGGGATTTTTGACAGCTGTTGCTTGGATGGTCTTCGTGCAAGAGATTGACGAAAAATTGCAGAATGTCAAAATAGCTGAATGATGACTTCTTACTCTTCTTTGAGAATCTGTAATGGTTTATAACCAACTACTATAGGAAATCGGAATTTTCAATATCTTTAGAACTACAGAAGTTAATATTTCACAATGACTGAACATATTCACAGTGAACCTCTGAGTTAACTACTTTTAAACGCTTCATGCGATTTCGACACACGATGTCTCAGATGATACCATTGCTTTATAGCTATCATCTTTGAAAGCCGCATATCTGCATCTATTTTATTCTTGGTTTACTACGTATTTATCTCTCTTCATTGTGCGTATACACTGAAGCGCCAAAGAAACCGGTGTAAGCATGCGCATTTAAATACTGAGGTATGTAAACAGGCAGAATACATCGCTGCGGTCGGCAACTTCTATGTAAGACAAGTGTCTGGCGCATTTGTTAGATCGGTTACTGCTGTTATGATGGCAGTTTATCAAGACTTAAGTTAGTTTCAACGTAGTGTTGGAGTCGGCGCACGAGCTATGGGGCCGGGCGCGGTGGCCGTGTGGTTCTAGGCACTTCAGTCCGGAACCGCGTGACGCTACGGTCGCAGGTTCGAATCCTGCCTCGGGCATGGATGTGTGTCATATCCTTAGGTTAGTTAGGTTTAAGTAGTTCTAAGTCTAGGGGACTGGTGACCTCTGATGTTGAGTCCTATAGTGCTCAGAGCCATTTTTGAACGAGCGATGGGACACAGCATCTCCGAGGTAGCGATGAAGTAGGGATTTTCCCGTACGACCATTTCACGAGTGTACCGTGAATATCAGGGATCCGGTAAAACATAAAATCTCCGTCATCACTGCGGCCGGAGAAAGATCCTGCAAGAACGGAACCACGGAGAACTAAAAGCGGATCGGTCAACGTGACAGAATTGCAAGCCTTCCGCCAATTGCTGCAGACTTCAATGCTGGTCCATCAACAGGTGTCAGCGTGCGAACCATTCACCGATATGGGCTTTCGGAGTCGAGGGCCCACTCGTGTACACTTGATGATTGCACGACACAAAGCTTTACGCCCCACCTGAGCTCCGTCAACACCGACATTGAACTGTTAATGACTGAAAATATGTTCCCTGGTCGAACGACTATCGTTTCAAATTGTATACACCCGATGGACGAGTACGGATATGGAGACAACCTCATGAATCCATGAACGTTGCATGTCAGCAGGGTACTGTTTGAGTTAGTGGAGGGTCTGTAACGGTGTGGGGTGTGTGCAGTAGGAGGGACCTGGGACCCCAGATACGTCTAAATACGACTCTGACACGCCACACGTACGTAAATATCCTGTCTGATCACCTGCATCCCATCATGTCCATAGTGCTTTCCGACGGATTTGGGAAATTCCAGCAGGACAGTGCGACACCCCACACGTCCAGAACTGCTGCAGAGTGGCTCCAGAAACACTCTTCTGATGTTAAACACTTCCTCTGACCACCAGACTATCCAGGCGTGAACGTTATTGAGCACATATGGGATGCCTTGCAACGTGCTGTTCAGATGTCTTACGGATTTGTGGACAACCCTGCGCGATTCGTGGTGTCAGTTTCCTCCAGCACTACTTCAGACATTAGTCCAGTCCATGTCACATCGTGTTGCGGCACTTCTGCGTGGTCGCGGGGGCCCTTCACGATAATAAGTGTACCAGTTTCTTTGGCTCTTCACTATATTTGTAAGAACATGGTATTCTCCAGAATTACACGACAAATGAATACCTCACATTTTGTCGTACTTGTGCATATATTTAATGAACAGTTTACTATTTTGCCAGTAACTTTATTCAAATATTAATTACAACTGATGATGCAAAATCATGGTAATTTAAGAAGTGATCAGTCACATGTATTAGCTGACACCACCTTTATAGAAGAACTGCCAGCAGACGCTTCTGACATGCAGGCCTAAATAATTGTTTAAACAATATTTAACGAAAGTTTGTTGTCATTTATCATGAGCATACATGCACGAGAAGACTGGCTTATTTATTTATGGACGATCCTATAATTGTATTTATTGTGAACGGTCTGAATGTGACCAAATGTTTATAATATTTCTTTATTTAAATATTTTTATAATATATCAGCTTAGTCCGGGAAGGTGTCACGTTGAATCAGACGTCGTCTGTAGAGCTTACGAACGATGCTTCAATGGCGGGGACAGCCTTCAACCAATGGGAAAAGCAGACGGTAACTGAACACTACGGGAGTCAAGTCGAGACTGGGACTTTTCTGCGTGATGAGCTAAAGAGAACGATACTCTCGCATTTTCACGTTTGTTGTTGAAGACAAACCTGCCTGTCTATAGTGCTTTATTCGGTCAAGTGGCTAATAGATTCTGTGTGGTGAACGGCCGCTACCATACTTTAACTTCTGAAGGAACTTCACATTTCGAGATGTTTTAATGTGTTTCACAGTGGGAATAATTTTTTCCGCTTGTGGAACTGAGGACAGAAAGAGTATGAGTTACTTTGTATCGTATGTGCTAATTTGTGAATCCTCAAGCTGAACTATGAACAATTTTGAGCTGGTAAATATTTCGCGTATTGTGATTGCGAAATGGACTGAGTATTCGTGTATCATTGATGATGATTATTTAGTTTGGATATCTTACTACCATTTTCGTAACTCTCAAAGTAAATTTACTGCATTTGGCAATTTTTATTTTAACTGAAGGTGGTAGGAGCACATCCCGTTTATTTTAGACGTCCAATCTTGAATAAACATTATTTTCTATCGTTTATATGAGTTACAGACTTTCGAATAGAACCCATATTATTAAATTATTAATTTAACTTTTATTTAGTATTTCTTTGTATGTTGTTTACGCTGAGTTGTAAGAAATGCATAGACTATTTGACTGCAGGATCACAACTATAAGTTATTATTTTCAGCGATTTTGCTGCAGGGCGTGGAGATAGGTATGGGCGGCTCGACCTTATGAGTGGTTCAAATGGCTCTGAGCACTATGGGACTTAACATCTGAGGTCATCAGGCCCCTAGACTTAGAACTACTTAAACCTAACTAACCTAAGGACATAACACACATCCATGCCCGATGCAGGATTCGAACCTGCGACCGTAGCAGCAGCGCGGTTCCGGACTGAAGCGCCTAGAACCGCTCGGCCACAGCGACCGGCTCGACCTTATGACTACACAGAGCTATTCCTTTTAAAGAGATCCGCGCGCAGCCGAAGTACGTAAAGGACTAGTAACCTCTGGTAAACATTAGACTGATTTGCTCGTACATTCAAACCTCTCGAAACGTGAATGCTGTTTAGAAAAGCAGTACACAAACAATAACCACAGGTCACAGCACCCACGACACGACATGCAGAAGTTCTCAGCTACGCAGCTAGAATTCCAGACTAATGCAGATAACTGTTCAACCCTGCTCGGCTAATAAATTCGATGTTTCTGCCACTACTGCTATCTGTCCATCTCCTTTAGGACCAGCCTTCTATCCTCTACTGCTGTCTGCTTTAAGTGTCATGACTCTGTCTTCGGAGCGTTTTCGTCCGAGTTTTAATCAGTTTCACCTTCGCTCTTGTTAGTCACTGAGTTGGCATAATGTGAAAGGCCCCCTGCCATCTCATTGGCTCAATTATGCACTGTTTTTCAGAAACTGAGTGAAGGGAGCGAGGTATCTGTTCTAAATGCACGGCCTGCACTTTCTATAGGCTCTTCATGACTTGTATCTACCCCTTGCAGAGACTATCTCCCTTAAACCCCTCTTACTCTCGCTCTGAAATGATGTTTACGGCTTACAGTATTAATTCTTATGCGGGGTTAGTGTCTCTCTGGCTCCACCCCCTGAAAAGATTCCTTCTACGTGACTTGAAGCGTCTGACATTTTATGTAAGCATAAAATAATAATTAAATCAATTCCTTAAGCTGTCTACAGGCGTTGATATACAGGGTGATTCAAAAAGAATACCACAACTTTAGGAATTTAAAACTCTGCAACGACAAAAGGCAGAGCTAAGCACTATCTGTCGGCAAATTAAGGGAGCTATAAAGTTTCATTCGTTCGCTTGAGGCGCTGTTGACTAGGCGTCAGCGTCAGTTGATGCTAAGATGGCGACCGCTCAACAGAAAGCTTTTGTGTTATTGAGTACGGCAGAAGTGAATCGACGACAGTTGTTCAGCGTGCATTTCGAACGAAGTATGGTGTTAAACCTCCTGATAGGTGGTGTATTAAACGTTGGTATAAACAGTTTACAGAGAATGGGTATTTGTGCAAAGGGAAAAGTTCTGGATGGCCGAGAACGAGTGATGAAAATGTAGCACGCATCCAGCAAGCATTTGTTCGCAGCCCAGGAAAATCGACTCGCAGAGCTAGCAGAGAGCTACAAATTCCACAATCAACCACATTGGCACTTATCTGTCCGTAGCTACCTGAACGTCAACTACCTGAGGCGATGGATCGGCCGCCAGGCAGCCCGTGACAGAGCACTTCATCACTGGCCTCCAAGAAGCCCTGATCTTGCCCCCTGCGATTTTTTCTTATGGGGATATGTTAAGGATATGGTGTTTCGGCCACCTCTCCCAGCCACCATTGATGATTTGAGACGAGAAATAACAGCAGCCATCCAAACTGTTACGCCTGATATGCTACAGAGAGTGTGGAACGAGTTGGAGTATCGGGTTGATATTGCTCGAGTGTCTGGAGGGGGCCATATTGAACATCTCTGAACTTGTTTTTGAGTGAAAAAAAAAAACCTTTTGAAATACTCTTTGTAATGATGTATAACAGAAGGTTATATTATGTTTCTTTCATTAAATACACTTTTTTAAAGTTTTGGTATTCTTTTTGAATCACCCTGTACATCAACAGGGACAGTTCAAAACGTGTGCTCTGACTGGGATTCGAACCCGGGATCTCCTGCTAGCGTGACAGACGCTCTATCCATCTGAGCCACCGAGGGCACAGATGATACTGCGACTGCAGGGATTTATCCCTTCCACGCTCCCCGTGAGACCCACATTCCCAACTTACTGCCCACACACTACATTCGTAGTTCCCCTGCCCACTACACTCATTACTCGCGGCAGCCAATCTTACCGAGTCCCGTAAGAGTTCGGGCAATGCGTGTGCATCCGCACAGAAGGAGGTGGTCAATGGCCGGTTAGCCTTAACTATATGTAGATGGTATTTGTTCTTACGGACAGCCTGCCTTATAACTTTCGGTATTGTGCTCGTGAGGCTTTCCCCTATTACTAACTCTTAAAACTTGGCAGTCATTTCCGTGGACGAAAGACAATGGCGACGCACGGTCCATGATCACAGTCCATGCAGCGTTAGCTGTTCTTCTGCTGCAACTGTTGCCTCCGTTTATTCTACATCTTCTCTCGCAGCCACCCTTAGTGAAAATCAGTTACTGCAAATCTAATCCAAGACGATTGTGCAAATTATCGCGATCACAGGCTTTGCGCAACCATCTCTCTTCCCCATGCTGGCCAACTACTGGTGATGAGAATTACTTCAACCATCCGGATTCAAACCGGCATCCTCAGAGCTGAGCCTCATCACACTACTGTGCGTTTGCGACCTAAGCTATACGGGCGTCTAATATCTTTGATAAAATGCTAAGACAGCAGTCCGGAGCTCAACCTTTGCTTTGCAACAGCATTCTGTTTTCTGATGACTCGATGATAAAGCGTCGGAATACAAATCCGCATGTTCTCGTTTAGAAATCATAAATTTGCGTCAGGTAATTAAAGTAGTTTCCACATCTGGAGAGTCTTTATGTATGCATGATTCAATTTCGTTGTCGAATTGCCATTGGCGGAAGAATTGGGTGGGTGATACGATTTTCGTAGGAGGTAGGCAAAGGAAAGCGGAGAGAGATGGGGTTTTACGTTCCGTCAACAACGCCTTCACTCGAGACGAAGCATGTGATTGGATTTAACTGGCATGATGTATGAAATCCGACATACCACTATCAAAGGAACGATCGCGGCATTCAGCATTTGGGGACACCAGAGACGACATAAATCAGGATGTCCCAGCAGGGATTTTCAACCTTTGCTCGCAAAAGCATGTTCCTTACATTACTCGATGCACCGTCTTGCGTCTTGAATAAACGACGTAGGGCGTCTAATTACGTCATGCTTATTAAACTACTTGGGTGTTGCAATGAATCACTAATATGACAAGCACATTACATGATGTTGAAGTCACTGCGTGTAGTAGCTGAAGATCTTTGTAGGATTCAGTTTTCTCGAAGAATGTGAAACGGTGTTCAACTTCCGACTATGTAAACAGCCCCTATTGCGTTGTATGATTGCCTCGACTAAATGTTTTCCATTAAAATTGAACAATACTGCATTAGGCTACTGTTTGTGATTCTGCGAACAGTCTTCTGGACAACTTCGCACAGTATGTAACGTTTATTGGAAAAGCGAGCAGTGAATCGGAACTGCGCTCGAAACAAATAAACGATATTTCAGTCAAATCTAGTAGTTTTTCTCTAATCCGATGCATAGCAGGAGGTCATCCCGCATTCAGTAGTTCTTTTGCCTTCTGATCAACGCTGACACGTGGTAACTGGTACATCGGAAAAACAGTTTCTCTTTTCTTGGAGATTAAGGCTTGAGCTTGGAAATACGACGGACAAATACTCTGACACTGACACAAGACGTCTCATTTATTCTGTAACATGATGCCTTAATGATGACAGTGTAAATAACTTGATCTAGTGCAGGAAAAGCTGAAGACTTTCCTCCTCGGAGGACGTACCTGAATTAAATTCACGTAGAAAAGAACAAACAGCAGCACCATTTGATAACTTCTTGAAGAGAACCGAATGAATCTTATTCATGATGAAAATGAGGTTTAAAAGATCTGTGGTAGCTGCAACATCACTAAATACTGAAGGAATCGAGCTGTCATCGATGAACATGTTGCACATCCATGTGTGAACCTAAGCATTGTGGTTCAGTATCTTGTATTGTACGACATTGTGCTAAACTTGACATTTGTGTAGTGAGTACTGGCTGGTTGCAAAAGAACTTCACAGGCTTGCACTAGGACGACTTAGCGATGTGGTACTTCTAGAAGTTAATAAGTTCTTTCCAAAAACTAGGTGTCTTTCCAGAACGATGGGTGAGAGGCAGTGGTTGTAGACACATTAGTACTTGTCTGGACCAAGCGAAGTCTTTGTGATATGAGCATTGTGAATGTAAAAAGTTACGGAAGACAAGCGATGTTACCTCTAGCTGCCTAACAGGTTACTTAAATTCGCGTGAAACGTTAGATTTGTAGGTGGGAGGCTCTTCCACAGCAGTCAAGCAATTGAAACTTATCACTTCCATTTGCAGAAACCATTAAAATTATTTCTGAGCCGAGATGGAATAAGAGGGGGTGAACCTCCGTTTAGTTGGAGACGTAACGTCAGTCATAAGTAGATAACAATAAGTCCTGAGAATTGAGTCCCGCGAATCCGTTACAATGAATTATTTGAACTGAATGTAGAAATATAATTTAACTTTGTAGACAACGCACTTTTCGAAAAGTAAAATTTACATCTAGTAGGCTGCTCGTTTAACAGCTCTCACATCATTTATGTCACTGTCTCTCTCCATCCTCACTCATTCCCTTTACTCCAAGGTGGTGACCATTCTGTAGAAGTGAAGCTTCTTTTAATGTTCATTTATTATGACAAGCAATCAAATGAAAACGAGGCAGATGGAAAAAAGTAAGTTAACTGTTTGTAACTTCAAAAGTTGTCGCCATAACTGTTAATACATTTATCCATATGTGAGAAAGGGCGGTGCCTTCATGGAAGAATATTTGCGGTTGTCAATGGAAACATGACTGTACCCAGGTGTGTAACTCTTCGTCCGAAACAGTCACTAATGTCTTTCATCAAGGCTCCAAGAATATGGTAATCGCATGCGGAGAGGTCGGTATTGTATGGAGGGTGTGCCAGGGCGTCCCAGCGACAATGCGCACCTTGGCAAAATGTGGGACATTCTCCAGTGAAATTGACACTGATTTTTCTTCTTTCTTTCTGCAACTGTGCCAGTATTGGGCCTGTAAAATATTTAATTGCAATCTTGTGTGAAGATGATTATGTGGTTTCTCTCTGTTTAGAACATCAGACAGTAGAAAGTCCATTTGTGAGAGCATTCCTTGTCTAGCGGATTTTATTAAACCTTAGGCAGTATGCGGTTTTTTTCGATCTTAGCCAGTTACCGTTTATTTGCCTTCTCTGGCACTGTTAGTTCCACTTCGGTGTATGAACCTAGTCTCAAGATTTAAATCTACGAGATTATGTAGCATATACAAGTGATAGGCAATCGCTACAAAGTGAATATTAAACACGAAAAATCAGTCAAAATAGAGGCTCCTGTACCGCGCAAATGTGTGTGTGTAGATAACAATTTTCTCCTTCTTTTAGATGTCAGAGAAATAGGTAATCGATCTAAATGGGAATAATGTACCGTATTGAAACAAACGACACAGGTTTCAAGTACAATCTTCTGTCCAGAAACACTCAAACAATATTAAAATTCTGGCTTGCACGGTAATCTAATAAAACGTCCGTGGACAACTTTGTGTTCCTTCATGCTGTCGTCGATTTGGTGAAGCTCAAATTTGAGCTAATGTAGCTATGGAAGGCAAGATATTCCATGATCCAATGGTAGCGTAAACTGTGCCAACAACTCACTAGCAGTGTTACGCTGCACCGTCTAGCGACCTCGGTGGTGACAACTGCAAACACGCAAACAGGATAGCGTGTGGCGCTGTTGCATGCGACTCGCTCGCATGTGCGATGCTTCAGCCCTGGCACACACACATACAGACAGACAGACGTACTTCTTCTACTATCTGCAGGCTACAGGCTCCCACTTGTTTTGTTGTACGCTCCCTCGTGTGTGTGTGTGTGTGTGTGTGTGTGTGTGTGTGTGTGTGAGTGACTACCGCTTGGTGTGTGGCTTATCCGTTGTTACGAATGTCTGATCTGTGTACTACGTTCACAGCAAGCAGACTTCTCAATTGCTGACAACTGTTTATCTAACCACTTTCCTCTTGGATTGGGGTAAAAATGTTTGCTAAAGTCAAGTTCGCAAAAGTTTTATGTTTGAAATCCATCGGAGACTTAGTTATGTCATTCTAGAATACGAAATTTCTTGTTCTGTTAGCAAAGCAGTTTTGATATTTGACAGGTGATTAACGTTCATCAGCAAATGAGGTGATGTGTGGTACGTTATTGGTTCGTACGTAAGGTGAGATTATAAAGCAACTACCGTTAGACAAAGTTAATACTCTTTATTTATGCATTTCATCGCCTTCAAAATAGCCGCCGTTGGAATACATTCTAAAATTCAGCGACGGTTTAGTGCTCTATACCATTTTTAAAAACGTCCGCTGTTGTTCTTCATAGAACCTCTACCAATTTTTGATCATTTTCTGTATATCAGAGAATCTGTATATCTGTCTCCAGAAAGATTCTACTGCCACCAATGTGCAACTCGCTTAAGGACCGTGAAGGCAAGAGAAAGAATCTGTGTTATGGGGGCATACAGACAGTGGTTTTGCGAGTGGAACGGAAAAGTGAATGGCTAGCAATGGTGCAAGGTACTTTCAGCCATGCACCGTATCGTGGCTTAAGGTGTCCAGTGACACAACCATTGTGATACATAAAGTAATTCACAATAAACAAATCTCGTATCTGCCAATCGGTCTCCAAATAAATGCGGTGAAACAGCTGTAGTGAGTTTCAGTGGTGGCCACTTCAAACATCTTACACTCATAGTCTACAGTGGCATTTGAAAACATGAGTACATGGTTCTCTTCATTAGTTGTATTGCTTGGGTTCCTTTTTATATGTTGTGAGGCTTATTAACTTGTGTTCAAGTGAACACATACTGCACACAAAAAATACACAGCCTTCAATATTGTAATGTAAGCGTAGCGCGCATCTTAGCCAAGGTGAGTGAACCCTTTCCTCCATCATTTGTTCTATCTAACCTGCAGCAACGATAGTGTGTCCGATAGGAATTATTTGAGTCAACAGTGTGAACCCTGCCGAGTTTGGAATCTGAGCACGGACGCGAGGCGCGTGGTTGCATTAATGATATTTAAACAGTACAGTTAGTTAACAGGAGAGAAATGAAGCGATATCGCGAGTGATTCACGCAGAATGCATCTCGCATTCCCCATTTCATGTAAGTAGTAGAATTGTCGGTGCTAATGGGCTTAAATGTAGGAAAGGTACCATTGGGATTTTGAAAGGTATGTTTACAATACAGAGTTCATTGTGACTGGTAGATTAATAATAAAGTTCGGAAGTGTTGTGAAACTAGAACTGTCATCGTTCAGTAGTTTGCCAGTCATTAATATTGCATACTCGTAATAATGTCTTCAACTACGGTCATGTTCGCCAAGGTCACACTGTCCTTGTTTAGAGGCATATAATAGCAAGGAATGTGAACGGTGTACGTAATGAAACAACCCTACTTCCGAAAATTAATTAAACTGTGTTAACAGTTTACTAGTACAGAGCGCAAAATACTCATACAGAAACAAATCTGAAATGCACTGGCTGTGCTACAGCAAACCTAACATAACGTGCACAATACGCTCCATAAAACGTAGCAGTCTACGAACTGCTTATTGTAAGCAAACTGTTAAACTGATAAATAATTTGTCTACGAGTGCGATTCCTACGAGTTCGTAGCAGAGTTCCTGTAAAGCTCTGTGAATGTAGAGGTAACTGAAGTAATTAAAATATGGCATTTATTCATCGTAAAACAATTCAAATTCCTTTTATTACATGGCAGTTTATAGTTGCTTGGGCCGGTCAGGGCTCGACCTGGGAGCTCTGCCTTTGCGGGAAGCACATTGTCAGTCCGTCATCCGAGCAGTTAACGTGGGCAGACACGAAATGTCAGCTTGTCTCAAGTATCGAAACCTTTAAGCTGTCACACACAGTGGAGGCAGCGTGTACTGCAACAGAGCGGAAAGAGAGTTCACTCCCTTCTTTTATGCCGAAAACATGTGAAACACTTGGAAGTAGCCACTTCACTCTCCATTTAGCTCACAGTGCCACTGTATTATAAGAAGCTAGAGCTTTTCACATCTAACAATGCATCACACTTCTTCACGGTACTTGAGAACAGGTGCAAAAATCTTACTCTTATTTCAAAGGAGCTGTGTTATGATACATGTTAACTCTCGCTGGGGAAATAGCATCGATAATTGATTTAGTTAAATAAAACGCTAATGAGCGAGGGGTTCACATCACGTTTAAATTGATACCACGGTAAAATAATGTTGTATAGTTCGTTTTCTGTATGTTTTCTGGTACATATACCGCCAGAGTGAAACACCCAGAAAGAGGAGAAGGAAACGATATGAAACTTCAAAGGTTGACAGGATATGTCACATTGTTTCATTAATTCCAGCGTCCAGTCAAATTTGCAAAGAACTTAACAGTATAAGCCATTTTCTAGTATGACGTTGCATCCCTTCAGGCATGAATTCAAGCTCTGAAACAGCTCGGAAGAGTGTCATAAAGCCACTGCATCCTCTGCTGATGCAATCTAGCCCACAACTCTTGTAACTGGTTCTTGGTATCTTGGATAATGGCACTAGGACGGAGTTGTCCTCAGAGCTGGTCCCGCACAGGTTGTATCTGGTATAGATCAGGGCATCTTCCTGGCCGCGGGAGTACTTCAGCATCACGCAGACAGTTCATAGAAACACGTACCATGCGTGGATGAGCAGCGTCCTGTTGAAAATGGCATTACGATACGGTCGCGTCAGAGGTAATACGCGAGGAATGTCCTTGATATACCGGTGCGCCGTCAGATTTCCCTCAATTACTACCAGCCGTGACGTCAAGTGGGCTCGCATTCGGGAGGACGACGGTTCAAACCCGCATCCGGTCATCCTGATTTAGGTTTTCCGTGATTTCCCTAAATAACTCCAGGGAAATTCCGGGATGGTTCCATTGAAAGGGCACGGACGATCTCCTTCCCCATCCTTCCTTAAGCCGATGGGACTGATGACCTCGCTGTTTGGTCGCCCTCCCCAAATCAACCAACCAATCAACCAACCGTAACATCAAGCCATACCCAATGGTTCCTCACACGATGGCGCCGGGAGTAATATCGCTGTGCCTCTGCAAAACACGAAGAGTGGGACCTCTCCCCTGGTCAACGCCATACCCGCCGACAATGGCCATCCATAGACGTGCGGAATCGCGAATCATCGCTGTACACAATGCGACGGCATCCGTCAGCAAGCTACTAATGTTTCCTGGTCACACCACCACTCCAAATGCAGCCGCTTATGGTGGTGTTAACGGCAGCCTACAAATGGAACGGAAATTCCCTAGCCCGGCTGTTGCTAATCTCCCACCAATTGTGAGGATGACACACACTGTTGTGGGTAGTCCATTACTTGGAGGCGCCGGTGTGAGGCAGTTACGACGTGTTCGGTGCACAATACGGCGGTCCTGCCTTGTGGTGGAGAGACTTACTGGACTGGAAGCTTTACGACGAATATGTAGATCGTCACGTTCCCATGCAGCTCAACATCACACTGTCACATCCGAATGCCCCACAATATGGTTACTGGACTATTCAACCAGCTGCTTATAACGTGGTCTCGCAAGAATAAGTGGCATGTCCGTGTCCTTGAGAGTGACCACTCAGCAACTGACGCTGTTGACGTATCCAGCAAGAACTGGTAACACCGCTAAACATGGAGAGCAATAATGAAATCTGGTGGCCGTTTTACCTGTCACAGAGAACTGAAACTCTAACCATTTAAATAACAGCCGATGGCGTGTACATGTACGAAGCTACATTGACGACCGACCGCGTCTTCTGGGAGCTTCACTCTGTCGTCAGTCAGTGTATATGCTGTCTTGGTACACACTGAACCCGCAACGCCGCCAGTACCGAAGCGCTTGAGTTACTCTTACCACTGCAGCTACGATAATATCAACTATTACCCACTAAAAGTTCAGTCCATCTCCCACAAACGGCATATTAGTATTAAAAACAATAGATTTTTAACAAATGTAATCTTATCACTCCATTCAAAAAAAAAAAATGTTCAAATGTGTGTGAAACCTTATGGGACTTAACTGCTAAGGTTATCAGTCCCTAAGCTTACACACTACTTAACCTAAATTATCCTAAGGACAAACACGCACACCCATGCCCGAGGGAGGACTGGAACCTCCGCCGGGACCAGCCGCACAGGCCATGACTGCAGCGCCCCTGACCGCTCGGCTAATCCCGCGTATCTATCATTCCGTAGAAAATCCCTACAACACCGGTAGATTACCAGAAAATGAGTTACTTTTTTAAGAAGCCACCTGAATATCTTAGGACAACGCACATATTTGAGCGTTGACTGAACGCATCTCTTGAAGCAAGATATGTTTATCCTGTTCGAATCTGATTCGGGGGATGAATATGTCTGTACAACAGGTCATGAAGCATTACTGTAGAAACGTCTTGTTGGAAGAACGATAAATTAATAAATTGCAAGGGTAATTACTTACGAAAAACCCTAGACGTTTTCTGACGTTGTTAAAAATCTCTCTCAAAGATGTTTCTCTTCAGGAGTTCTCACTGTCGTTTCTCAGTAAGATATCACACCGCGTAAGACGTAAGCACATACATATGCAGAAGTGAAATGAAAATATTATTAGTTGTTGTTTTGAGTAACGAACTGAACAGCTAACCAATAAGTTGACAAAAAAATTCTGTAGTGGTACTCGACTTCGCAGTGGTTGGAATGCAGAATTTTTAGTCCGGTGTATTTACCACAATTATGGCCGATCTCTCGCAGTCCGGCAGCTCATCTTCGATAACACAGTGTATATCTGTCCAGGACTGGACGCTTGCAATTGTCCCAAAGGTCTTTCGTTATTTTTCTTTGAGTGAGTTTGGACGCCGGAGCAACAGTCATCGATAGAGTAAACTACAGCATATTTCAGTTGCTCTGAGTTGCTGTGGTAATCCAAGAGACCTTTCCGCCTGCCGTGTGCACTATTTAGCAAGATACGTTGACTGCTGAATGTTCAGTTAAATATCTTACACAATCACTTAGATGCATGTTACCATATAAAACTACTTCCTAAGACAAAAAGAAAGATGCACCGCGAATAAATTATCCCAGGGGGACGAAAATTGGTAGATATAATGTACATGTACAGAAAAACAAATGATTACAGTTTCGTTGGGTGATTTATTTAAGAGAGAGAGACAGATCAAGAGTCAATAGTGCGTTGGTGCACGTCTGGTCCTTAAGCTTGCAGTTAGTCGGCTTCTATTAAACTGTTGAGAGAGTTGCCTGATGTCTTCCCGACAGGTATCGTGCCAAATTCTACCAAATCAACCCGTCAGATCGTCAAAATCACGTGATGGTTGGAGGGCCCTGCCCATAATGCTCCAGACGTTCTCAACTGGGGATAGATCCGGCGACCTTGGTGGCCAAGGAAGGGTTTGGGATGCACGAAGACAAGCAATAGAAACACTCTCCGTGTGCTGGCGGACATTATCTTGCTGAAATGTAAGTCCAGGTTGGCTTACCATGAAGGTGAACTAAACGGAGCGTAGAATGTCGTCGATGTACCGCTGTGTGTAGGCGTGCTGAGAATGACAACCAAAGAGGTCGTCTTACGAAAACAAATCACTCCTGGTTGTCGGGCAGTATGGGGGGTGACAATCAGATTGGTATCCCACCGCTGTCCAGGGCGCCTCCAGATCCGCTGTCTAGGGCGCCTCCCGGTACGTTATCGCACTGCAATCTTATTGACTGGCTTGAAATTGTCTTCAGTGATGAGCCTCGCTTTGAACTGAGCCCCGACGACGATCGAATACGTGCCTGGGAAAGTCCTGGCTGGCAGTCTGTGACGTAGGAGCGTGGTTGGAATTCCCGTGTGATTAATCTGATATACCTTTTCTGTCGCTTCGCTGAAGCATCACTTGAGGCCAGTATGGTTGCTTCAATGCCTGGGCCGGTATCATGTGTCGTTCTTGCCCATCTCAACCACCTCACTTTCGAATTGATGTTGAACTCTTAACTCCCTTCCTTTTACCGTTTGTTTATAATGTTGCGCACAAAATTCATGTGCCTACTTCTCACTGTCAAACGACGCTGATCCATAACTAATCAGTTACTAGGACATTGGAGTTTGGTGAACTTTCGCTAGCAGTCGACCAGCGTGGTCTAAGCTGCGCTACCTAATAATTAGGTTGCAGCCTCATTTCCGTCGCGCAAGCAATTAACCGTCGATATAAGCCAATCACGGGTAGACGGCAGTGCAGTTATGTTGATAGTCCACTACCTGTTGGGCGCGTAAGCAGAACGTTGGTACTGCACAATGTTGTGTGACTCCTCACTCCAAGAAATTTTTCAGAGACGTACCACAGGAAGGCAAAGAATCAAAATTCTGTCTTGGAGTATTTGCTCCGTGCAGGAAAGCGTTGCTACGTCATATTATCTTCCCTCTTGCGATGATTTTGTTATGTGTTCACTTGCTGTATTTCCCTATGTATCCATCGTTCTGTAATGATCTCTACAACGCTCACACTAAAAGAATGCGACATTTATTTTCCAAAGTTAAATCCGTGACTCCTATTTGCATTCCGCAAATTTTAGCGGAACCAGCTAGTCTCCTTGTGTAATTTATTTCTTTTATTGTTCCGAGCAATTTTAGTGATCACCAACAAGTATTACTTGCAGAACATCTGCTCTTGATTCTTTGGAATAATGTGAAATAGAAACTGTCACTGCACACGTTTCGTCCAAGTGAATGATACATCTAGCAGGCAAGTGGAAAATGATTTTAACCATAGAAGATGAGTTGTGGTGTTCGAATGGTCGACAGAGGGAAGGAGACTGTGAGCTTCTGTATGGCTTAAGCGAAAGAACTTCCTTCCCGTCTAACAGCAGTTTATTGTAGGTTGCTGGAGCAACGTAGGATTCCTAGTTGTTGAAACGAGACGCAGGTCTTTATCGTTTTCGAGATTGGCTCTTCGAGCAAATAGACGTAATAATGCAGTATAATGCAGTATAATTTTGTCACACTTGTATGCTCATTTATTATGGCCTATTTTGGAGAAGTAAAACATTCTTTGTAGGGATCAGCATGTATTTCGCAAATAGTGCTCTTAGGATTACTCTTTCTCTCTTCTCGTTCATGAGATCCGGAAGCTAATAGATAACGGCGCCCACGTCAGTAGCGTAAGAAGCGAAAAACCAGTTGTGGATCAGTTTTCAACATCTTGAGCGATGTTTTGAACGTGACAAAGGTTGTCGAACACTCGGTTCTGCGACTGCTCACACATATTCGTAAAACCTACGAAAATGTTGTAGAAGTGTCTAGCCACTCCAGATGACATCTTTAGCCTCACAATGGCCGTGGATAATTGCTGCGCTTACCACTATGTCCCCGAGACAAAGGAGCAAAGAGAGCAGTGGAAACATGAGGATTCATCACAGCCGACGAAGGCGAAGACCCAGCCATTATCGGGAAGGGTGATGCAGATTGTTTTTTTGGGACTGCCATTGTGTCGAAGGAGCAAATCGAAACATGGGAATACTACCTAAATCCGACGAGGTTATGCGAGACTTTCGAGAAAGCGTCGTAGGAAGCAGTCCAATGGGCACTTTAGCTCAACGACGAAGCCTCATCTCCATTTTGCACGTGATAGAGTCATAAACACTGCTTTTTTGGTCTATCAAATTTTGAAATGACTTCCGTATTCTCCTGGCGAGACAACTAGTAACTTAGTTCACTTTCCATGCGTTTCAACCCTTCTCTAACAATTTGAACGTTATCTAAAGCAGTTAAGCATTCTTATGCTTTCACAGAGCTGCTATTTTGAGTCCTCCAGTGGTATCATCAAGGGGAGATGGGACATTGACAGATGCTTGAACGAAACGGCAAGGGGTCTTTCTAAGGTCTCCCGGTTTGACAAAACTCTCGGTGGCACCCACTCGCCTTTATCGGGAATTTTAAAAACGTATCTATAGAAAGACAAACCTTGACGACCTCCTAGGCACACGCAAACCGACAACTCCTTCTACACTCTTTGAGTCCACTATTAGGCGCAAGAGCAACACTGTAGTGGCCAAAGAGCTGCAGCACCTGCCTGCAAACACCTGGTACTCACATCACGGGTTGTGTCTGCAGAGGTACATTTTCAAAATTTTGCCCAACTGGTAAGTCTTAGAGGGACCCTTTACCGTAATATTCATTCAAGCGTCAATGTCACATTCCCCACCCCTATCACCACCCCACACAACACAAAATAGGAACTCTGATAAAGAATAAGCACCCTTAGCTGCTTTGGATCACGTTCAGACTTCGCGTAACCGTTTCAAACGGCCCCTTGTGGTTCCAACCTGTACACGAGAACAAAAATTGCAGTTTTTGCTGGCAATGCAGTCGCACAATGTCCTTAGAAATGGGTTGAAACGCCCAAGGATGTCGGCAGTGTCAAAGGTCGTGAATGAGGTCTTCTCGTTCGTTTTCGACCACAATGCTCTTTATGCCACACCGTGCGACCTTTTCGTGCCGATTCTGAGCGGCGGCACTCGTGAGAAAACCGCGCGATTTGAACGCTCGGTGTCGCGGTTCTGATCTCCATTTCCGAGGCGTCAAGAGAACCGGTGCAATGTTACGAGGGCTATCCGGAAAATAAGGAACGATAGGTTGCGAAATGGAAACCACAGTAAAAATCAAAACTGTTTTATATGCAACAGTTAGCTACAACTTCCAGCTACTTATCTCCATAGTCGCCGATCAGACTTAGACGTTGGTCGTGGCGTCGTGCCAAATTTCAAATATCCTCGTTATAGAAGGCAGCCGCCAGTGCTTTCCGCCAATTCTCTACGCTGGCCTACAGCTCGTTGTCTCTGCCAAAATGTTGTCTTCATAGCCAGCGGTTCATGTGAGCAGAGATGAGACTCAGAGGGAGACAATTACGGGCCGTATTGTGGGCAACCAAACATTTCCAGTTGAAAACGATGCGGGAGCATCTCCATTGCCCCTGTAGAATGCGGCTGAGAATTGGCTTGAAGAAGAAACCACACGACAGTTATGTAATGTTGGCTGCATAGCTTCAGGCGAAATTTCTCACCAGGCGTTCGTACTTGGAGGGAGACGCTATTGTTCTAGGTATCTTTACCTGCTCCCTGTGTGCTCAGAACTAAAAAGAATGAAGTAACGCAATCAATGGGCATACTAGAGATACTGCCCCATACACCTGTGCAAAACGTCATCGGATTTTCACTGTGGTTTCCATTTCGCGACCGATCGTTCCTTACTTTCCAAATAGTCCTCGTAATAAGAGAGGGTGTGACGACATTCCGAACGTGTGACAAGGACACGGTGGCACTGGGCAGAATTGTAGTGAATTTTGGTGCCAATACGATTTAATGAACCCACCTGACACATCAAATGCATTTCTGGCTGTGGCTGTTTTTCGCATGTGTCGACATCTCCCTATTTGAAGCGTCGCCCGAGGGTGATAACACACAGGGTCACTCTTGTGCGCCATTACAGAGGAAGTCTGTACGCACCTTTGAACCAAATTTCAAATTTAAGCATCGCAGTGGGTGGGAATAAGGCGGTTTCGAAGAATGTAGTTCAAAATAATTGTAGCATTTGAATTATGTTAGACGACGCCGGCAAGCATTTAAAAGTGGTGTTAGCCTAGTTGTCATATCGTTTAAGGAAAGTGGTATTTCATATCTGAGCTAAAATCTCGCCGAACAGCTGATACCAGTAGTAAGAGTTGCGCGCAATATTGTTCTCGTGAGCATCAGCGATCTATTATCTCCGTTATTCTCTGCCGTTTCTTGGCATAATATCAGATATTCTCACGATACCGTACTGGCCGTGAACACGAGATCTTCTGTGGTACACGAGAGACGTTTTCTTTTATGCCAGAACAGAATATAATCAGCAAAGATGCTACATCACCTTGTTCAAGGACGTAGTCTCACGAACACACAAACTTGAGATCATAGGCCAAACTCTGAATACGGGACAGTATAATAAAATTACAATTTGCTTTAAAGCTCTGATAACGTGTCATTTAAGAACGACAAGGTTTTCTCCATTGAGCGGGATTAATGTAACCGTTGCACGCGAAATCATATTTCTTCCCGAGAGACAGACCGACATTGATGTATTTAACACCGTTTCGGATCGCGATAGAAATGGAAATGTCGGTTGCTGCTAACTGGAATTATTTAGGTTGCACTCATTTCTTCAACTAAGTTTCACATTTATAGGGCGCAATAGTTAGCAAACTAAAGAATATAATTTATTTTTTCCCTTCATCATCTTTTATTCTTTCCGTGCTTCTCAGTTTTTACTGAGGCAGAAAGTGTTACTGAGATGCATCTATTTATTTTACATATTTTTGTAAACAAAATGTATGCAAAATGTAGATGTCGCAGTTAGCGAACGTTATACGTATGTCAGCACTTAGTTTCGTATTTTCCTAGTGTCAGTACAATTTCACCAAGCTTAGTGCACTTGCAAAACAAGTGACATCTTATTATGAAGTTTTTTTGTAGAACATAGTGACAATCAGTGAGTTTACTGAAACTCTTAAAAATTTCCATGTTAATAAATTTTTAGAACAAATTAGACCACCTCCGAGTTGCAGGCATTGTGAAGCAGTATCCTGTTAATACCATATTTAAATGTATCACACCTGGAAGTTGAGAATACGATGGCTCGAATGGCCGTCCACATCATGTTCACTAGAGCTTAGCTCTCAGCTGGAGACTTTAGATTGGAGATTTAACTCAGCATAATTAGCCCGAGGTTCGACCCTTCTGGTGTTCCTAACTTCATTTTCAGTGTCATAAGGAACGGATATGACTTGATAAGTAAAACAGCTGATGCGAAAGTCCGAGACATTAAGCGCCCCTCCCAAGTACTGTAGCACGTGAATCATTCTCTTAATAGAATCTACCGTTTCTACGGAAACCTTTCGTCATGATAGAGCAATGAAACTACTGGCTGGTGAAGGTAGCACATACTGCCTCCTAATGCGAATGTCATCTGACGACTGACCTCAATTTTCTGGATTTTATTGGAATATCGATAAAAGAAGCCAGTGGAGGGATGATAAAATGCGTGGACTTCGGTAGTGCTGCTTACTATTCTATAGAAGACAGGATGGGCGTAGAAGTACTCCCACTGACATACATAAAATGTAAATAATTTATTAAAGACGCTTCAGGCGAAATTTCTCGTATCCTATGCGAATAAATAACTCCATTTGATCATTTCACTCACACGGTATCGACAGCATTTTCGTCGACCGCATCTGACCGCTCTTCCATCGCTTACTTTTCGTTCGTGGGTAGTGGGGTGTCGCCGCGCATACACACCGCCAGAGGATGTTACATCGACATGACCTGACTGCCCACGACTCTGATTGACCAGCGCATCTTTTTAAGCAGCTGCAAATCAGAACGTTGCCCCCAGATTCAGTATATCCGTAGACTTATCAGCGTTAGTACGGAAGGCTGCAGTGAGGTCAATACATCGATGTAGCACGACGCTACTTAACATTCAAAATGTTCAAATGCGTGTGCAATCTTATGGGACTTAACTGCTAAGGTCATCAGTCCCTAAGCTTACACACTACTTAACCTAAATTATCCTAAGGACAAACACACACACACCCATTCCCGAGGGAGGACTCGAACCTCCGCCGGGACCAGCCGCACAGTCCATGACTGCAGCGCCTTAGCACTTAACATTACTTCGTATCAGTGACTTGTCTATCAACATCAACATTACTCTCATTGTGTGTAACACAGGACCACAAAACAACTTACATCTACACAAAGTTGTGTATATCTCAGATATTAAGTGTACTTAGTGCAATTAAACTTATAAATGTGTTATCTTTTTGTAGATGTCTGATTGCCTTTTTAACCACCTGTACTACCTACACATTACATTCCTTCATGCTTATGCATGAACTCTTCCTCCCTCTCCAATAATTTTATTCACAAAACAAAGGTGGTTGCTTTCTAGAGAGGCTCCCATTATCGTTGAAGAGAAGCTCTTCCACCGTCCTAGTGCGTGTAATCTTCTGTGCTGGTATTTACACCGTTGGATTGCGTAATCGGACACTAATACTTGACGCCGTGTAGTTTACTCTGGCACTCTATATATGCAACAGGTTTTTGTGGTGTTCCTGTGAATGACATCATTTTGGCTAAGTGAATATTCTAATGAACTATAGTCAGTGGTGGATGAACAACAAAAAGGTAAGGTTGCTGCTTAGAAACACCTGTTTCATTCTTGGGATGTAAGGTCTGTGGAAACAATATGAAACAAGCTTCATCTGACGAAATGACATTTTTCCATAGCTCAATAGTTCAGATTTTATGGTTCGGCACCATGTTACCCTATCAGAGACATCAACATCACTGGTGAGTGGTTCTGATATTCGAGTTCGCCCTGCAATTCCCTGCCCCCAAAGCCCCCTTTCTGTTATTTTGTGCTGACAGAGGGTTCGCGAGCGCGACATTCAGTTCTTCAGCGAATTTTGCAGCCGTCTTCTTCTTATTTTTCGTCACAATTCTCTTCACTGACCGTCCGTCACTATTACTCAACACACACTTCCGCCCGCGCAGTGAATTAGCGACGATGTTTTCCCGCTTTCCCCGTGCCTCTTGAAACACCGAA
This sequence comes from Schistocerca piceifrons, assembly GCF_021461385.2. Lineage (NCBI taxonomy): Eukaryota > Metazoa > Arthropoda > Insecta > Orthoptera > Acrididae > Schistocerca > Schistocerca piceifrons. The sequence continues at coordinate 348,353,502 of NC_060138.1, forward strand.
CACTTTGGCTACCTTGGTTACGATAGCAGGCGCCATACGGGAATAAATAATTTTCACACTTTCGAATTCACGTAGCTCCCACATAATGCCTTCACAACCACACAGAACACTGTTCTAACCACAGCTGACATTTGGAACGTATTGAGGGCGTTGCACACGTGCCGTTCATAGTCATAAAGAACAGCGCAACTTGCATCTTTGAATGGCATCTGCATTTCTGTTCAAACATGCATTTTTAGCGGTGAATTCATATTTTTGCCCAATCTCTGTATTTTACGCTAAGCTCTTGGAGCACGGAGTATTGTGAGTGTGTGAATATTGTACGTGACCACATGTAGGAAGAAGCAAATTCTGCACTCTTTAGCGGGGTGACGATAGTCGCGAGCTCTAGGGTGAAGAGTTCAGAGGCGCACTGAGAGAAAGTAGGAGCATTAGAAGGAAGGAAAATAGGTTTAACGTTCCGTCAGCTCCTAGATAATGCCTTAAAATATGCAGGTTGCATTAGTGTTCTAGCCGGCCGGTGTGACCGAGCGGTTCTAGGCGCTACAGTCTGGAACCGCGCGACCGCTACGGTCGATTCCTGCCTCGGGCATGGATGTGTGTGATGTCGTTAGGTTAGTTAGGTTGAAGTAGTTTTAAGTTCTTGGGGACTGATGGCCTCAGATGTTAAGTCCCATAGTGTTCAGAGCCATTTTTTTTAGTGTTCCACTGCGGCCCTTATGCCACAACTATAAGGGACCAGTGAGGGGAAAAGTGTTCGTGTAGCAGGTGCACTTAGTCGCAAGCAAGAAAGAGTGATCCATACACACATACTGACATCACTGTTCTGACCACAATGAGACTCAGGCTTCAGCCAGCCTACTGACTTAATAACTGAAACTAATAATCTTCATAATCCACGTAAACTATTAGTTTCTGATTTTACTATGTTTTTCAATTTAATACTGTCCTTTCTATGTAGTTTGGCAGTTTGTTTCGCATCCCACCAAATAACTTCATTAAGATTTGTTTCAAAGATTGTTAGTTTCGTTTTTCTACTTGAGTTATTGAGCAAATGCCGCATGCGAATGTTAAAATAGACCTGAATCGTTACCCACATTATTATTTCAATATTAGTTTGAACTTGCAAAACGATGGCAGAAATCAGTAACACATACGTTGCAACAGGTGGTGCGAACACAAGGACTAGGGACGAGTTACGAACTCACTGGAAATAGCATTCTCATCGTCAAGCTTCTCTTAGTTCACTAGTACCGAGCGCAGTCTCTGTCACCAGAGTGAACGGGGTACTCGTTATGTTCGAGAACAGAGCAATACTTGTTTCCTTGAGAGACAGAATGCCCCCATTCGAGCGATAACAGTATGTGACTGCACGTAAGAACTCCACTCGTTACTGAAGTCAGAAAATGCAGTTTATTCACTTCCTCGCAATATAAGGGATTTCCCATTTATTCTGTTCACGCCAAATAGCTTTCTGTCCAGAATCAAGATAAAAGATTTCTCACACATCACTGTCAAATGGAATCAAAGAACTGAATGGTTTTATAGTGCTAACTACTATCAACCTAAATTATTTCTATTCGATCCTGCCTCGACTTGGCTTTCGTTTATTTTTTGTCTTACAATATATTTAGCCAGCCGCTGTGGCCGAGAGGTTCTAGGCATTTCAGTCCGGAACTGCGCTGCTGCCATGGTCGCAAGTTCGAATCCTGCGTCGGACATGGATGTGTGTGATGTCCTTAGGTTAGTTAGGTTTAAGTAGTTATAAGTCTAGGGGACTGATGACCTCAGATGTTAAGTCCCATAGTGCATAGAGCCATTACAAAATATTTAACTGAAAACAAGATCATATGTCTGCATCCACATCTATATCCGAACTTTGCAAACAACTGCGATGTGCCTGGCAGAGGGTATTTCCTATTTTACCACTTAATCGAGCCTCTTTCCGTTGCATTCGCGTATTGAATGCGGGAAAAATGATTACTTAAACGTTTTTGTAAACAGTCTGATCTTTTCCTCGCGATTGCTACGGGAACAATGCGCAGGACTTTGTAAAGTATTCCTAGATTCGCCACTTAAAAAAGGTTCTTGAAACGTCGTAAACAGACGTTGTCAGGATAGTTAGCATTGATCTTCAAGCATTTGCCAGTTCAGTTTCTTCTACATGTCCATGGCCTTGTCCCATGGGTCAGACAAACGTGTGACCGTTCGTGCCGCCTTTCTTTGTACACATTCAGTATCCGCTGTTACTCCTATTTCGTACGTATCTAATACACTTCAGCAATATTCTATAGTGAATCGCACGAGGGTTTTGTAGGCCTTACCTTTTGTACACTGTTTGCTTTCCCTAGTAAGTAAGTCCCCCACCTGCTTTACCTACGACTGACCCTGTGTTTGTTCCTTTTCATAGGTCTACAAACTGTTTGAACCAGGAATTTGTGTGTTAGTTGTAACAACGTTGAAATGTAATTTTTTTTTTTTGCTTTCGAAGAAAAATCAAGCATGAAGTTTGCGTGATTTATTGCATCCTTCGGTGTAACTCCATATAGTTATTAAGTTTCGCACTGGGTGGGAGATGATATTGCGCCATTACTGAGAACCACATAGTGTCAGAATTATTTACTTTTTGCAAAGCTAACATAAAAAATTTATATAAAAAGATAAGCAACATACGTGTTATGCTATACCTCTATATGTACGTCTACATTCCGCAGGACTGTGGTGGAGAGGCCGAGCGGTTCTAGGCGCTTCTGTCTGGAACCGCGCGACCGCTACGTCGCAGGTTCGAATCCTGCCTCGGGCATGTATGTGTGTGATGTCCTTAGGTTAGTTAAGTTTAAGTGGTTCTGACCTCTAAAGTTAAATCCCGCAGTGCTCAGAGCCATTTGAACCATTGGATTTGTTGCGAAGAGTATGACTGGTGTATATTTCCTACTTCCCCGTTCCATTCGCGACTGGTGCGTCAGTAGTACAACTTTAAACGTATCTCCATATGCTTTCTAATTTCTGTGATGTTCTGGTTAATCGCGCGGCATATGTGTGCGACAAAAGTTCGTTCCCGACTCTTCTTCGAACTACGCACTCTGAATTTAGACAGTAAACCTTTCAATTCACAACGATCGTCTTGTACCAACTGAGAGTGGAGTTCGTTGAGCATCTCCGCAACGCTCTCGCGAATATTAAAAGTTCCGCTCTTCGTTTGACCTTTTCTGTGACTCCTATTAATCCAACCTGAAAAGGGCCGCAGACTGGTAAGCTGTACTCAAGATTCTGTCTTACAGATTATAATGAATTCTACTCTGCTTTTGTAAATGATGAAAGTCTATGTGAATGCAGCTTGCCGCTAACTTGGTGTAATGTTTTGTCTGTACAGAAGTGTATCTGTCGCCTTTATCGCTCTTTCCCTCTCACACATAAATCGGTACAATAAAGTCAGGGCTTCGTGTTTTCTAGTTAGGCTGATCCGTGAAAAGACAGAGAAACAATTATGCTAATGGGGGATTCTCTCTCTCTCTCTCTCTCTCTCTCTCTCTCTCTCTCTCTCTGTCTGTCCTTTATCTGTGTACAGTTTAAATATATTATTTACGTGAAATCAGCCTAGTAGAATCTCTGGTGGAGCCCTTCGTCTTAATATTCAGCGGCTGGCTTGCTGGAAAAGATCTTTACATTTGTTATTATTATTAAGCGCTGCATTCAGTTGGGAAAATCGATCGTTTGAACAATTCGTTCAGTTTACGACAGATCTAAAATTTCAGATGCGGACGAAGCCTTTTTGGACGATTTCAAAAAACTCAGAGATTGCAGGCTCTCTTCGTCACTGCTGAAACTTCCCAATTAATTACAGGGCCCAGACAATCATCAATGGATCAGACAGAGAACTCATTCGTCATTTACTCTAGAATACAATGGTCACAAACCTTATTTCTGAGGAAAATTGTATATTGAATCCATTTCCGTACATGTTCCGTTTTCTGTTGGTTCCAAGTCTCATGTAATTTTCTTTTACAGGGTTTTCTTTCTCTTTATCTATCACGCTAGCGGCACAAACTTTCCTAGCTCGCTTTAGCGCGAAGAAGAGTAAATAAATGTCCTTTAGCAATCCGACAATCTTCCAACCGATACTTCCGAAGCTGTTCCTCTCTCTCTCTCTATAATAACCATGGAGCATACATTTCTGTACCTCTGTTGTTCCAAAGAATAAACGTACTAGAAAAATACCTTGGCGTCGACGAGCTGTCGGCGCATATATTACTAGAAAATCTGATCAGATACTTTCCAAACGTAAATACATGTGGATGATTTGGTTGACCATTATTAATTATTGCGTGGTAGAGGGTAATTTTCCGTGGGGAGATTACAAGATGATTTGTTAGCCACATACTTCGAGTTAGAATTAAATTTCTTTAAGATATTTCCAGCGAATCGCAGTCCTTTAACTGATTTCCCTATGCTTAGTTTCATGAGATAATTCCTTTATAGGTTACTCCAGGAGGTCACTCCTAGGCATTTTAACATATTACCGTACCCAGTGAGTTTTCACCAAGAGCGAACTCGAACAGTGTTGGATCTTCGCTCTTTCATTTTCTTCATGATCACGACGGAGCAACCAGAATGTCTCAATTGCTACCTCACGTACGCAAGACTACCCTCTACATCCCTTACGCCCACCGCCGTACGCGACAGTCACTAAAAACGAAATACGATATTGCAGTGCCTTTGTTCTTCTAATTACGATGCAAAGTTCCTTTGGACATGCATTCTGGCCGTGAGTCGCGCACGGATAGGTAAACGGTAAGGCGACCGCTCGCGATAAGCCGATAATCCGGGTTTGAGTCCCAGTCCGGCACAGATTTTCATTGTTGTCTACAGTTGATGGTAACCCTTATTCGCAATTGCGTATTCGGTTGATGGAAAAACGAGAGAGTTATTCTTAAATAGCCCACTTTGTGGACGAGAATAGGGATTACTGTCGATCATCGTTATGTAGAACGAACTATCCCAGCGTTTACCCGAACTGATAATTGATTTAGGGAAAAGTAAATCAGATATGATACGAGGGTCAATCCAAAAGAAATGCACACTTTTGTTTAAAATCCATCTTTTATTCTACATGTTTGAAAGTTGTACAGTGTGTAGATACATACTTTAGGAACAATATTTTCAATTCTCCACATAATTTCCATCCCTCTCAACTGCCTTGCGCCATCTTGGAACCAGCGCCTATATACCCGCACGGTAAAATTCTGGACCAACCTGTTGGAGCCACTGTTTGGCAGCGTGCACAGGGGAGTCGTCATCTTCAAACCCTGTTCCACGAAGAGAGTCTTTAGTTTCGCAAAGAGATGATAGTCACATGGAGCCAGGTCAGGACTGTAAGGCGGGTGTTTCAGTGTTGTCCATCCGAGTTTTGTGATCGCTTCCATGGTTTTTTGACTGACATGTGGCCGTGCATTGTCGTGCAACAGCAAAACATCCTGCTTTTACCGATGTGGTCAAACACGATTCAGTCGAGCTTGAAGTTTCTTCAGTGTCGTCACATATGCATCAGAATTTATGGTGATTCCACTTGGCATGATGCCCATAAGCAAGTGTCCTTCGGAATCGAAAAACACCGTAGCCATAACTTTTACAGCAGAAGGTGTGGTTTTGAATTTTTCTTTTCCTTAGGTGAATTTGCATGATGCCACTCCATTGATTGCCTCTTCGTCTCTGGTGAAAAATAATGGAGCCATGTTTCATCACCTGTCACTACTCTTCCAAGAAATTCATCTCCACCATTCTCGTACTGTTCCAAAAGTTCGCTGCATACCGTTTTTCTTGTTTCTTTGTGAGCCACTGTCAACATCCTGGGAACCCATCTGGCATAAACCTTCTTTAATGCCAACACTTTCGGTATTGCGTAAACACTTCCTTCTCCTATCCCAACGTAGCGTGACAATTCGTTCACTGTGATGCGTCTGTCAGCAGTCACCAATTCGTTAACTCTCTGCACATTGTCTGGAGTGTGTGTAGTACGAGGCCTGCCGCTGCGAGGACAATCCTCAATATTGCCGTGTCCGCTTTCATCACGTAACCTGCTTTCCCACCGACTAACTGTACTGCGATCGACAGCAGCATCTCCATACACCTTTTTCAACATCTTGTGGATGTTTCCCACTGTCTCATTTTCACAGCACAGGAATTCTATGACAGCACGTTGCTTCTGACGAACGTCAAGTGTAGCAGCCATCTTGAAGACATGCTGTGACGGCGCCACTCACGGGAACCGGTTGAACTAAGTTTGAAAACAAGCTGGAAGGATATATCTACACACTGTAAAACTTTCACACATACAGAATGAAAACTGTATTTTTACAAAAATAGTGTGCATTTCTTTTGGAGTGACCCTCGTAGTTGGATATTTGTGTTGCTCTTCTCCCCAACACGAGACAAGTATTTTATCAGCCACTGATGCCAGATTCTGTAGATGTGTAGACCTTGATACCTTCTGATTCTACTGTGATGAAGTGAAAAGTAAACTGTACCTTTAAATGTAAGCTCCACTAATAAACATGAAATAAAGTATGCATGTATATTCATAATCCGAAGTAATACTCCTAAGGCGGTGCTCCACGGTGGATGCAAATGCACCCTCTTTATTCTTTTCGTCCAATTAGGTCGCTGGAGCGTGAGCTCACGCGAGAATGAGACCTGGTCGCTGGAATAATTAATCGGCGGCCATTCGCTTTAAGGGCGACCCCGGGAGTAAGTAATAACGGTTTTAATATTCATAGCGAGTAAAATCCGCGCGCCTCGGCGTGCCGGAGCGTGTTGCCATGTAAATGGTCCGGCGGATTTATGGGCCGTAAGTCGGCAGAGCCGGCCAGTCCGCAGTTTATCACGGGGGGCGCCTCCGCGGCCACGTGGCACAATGCCACCAACTGGGTACCCGCTGTCCGGGGAACACGCCAGCTGAGGACGGCCCTCCATCGCTCGGAACACCTGACGCAATATCTACCACCGTAAATTCTGCGGCACTGTCGCAGGATTCTGTTATTACCCTTCTAGAAACGCCGATGTGTATCTGCTCTGGAAGCCGTTATGCTTCAGATTGTAACAAGCAGATTGGACAAAAAATTTGTCGCCCTAGGGAACAAGAGAGTGTATTGTGTAACATCGTCTTTAGTCATGATAATGGATTCAGGTGGGCGAGAAATAGTTTCTTCAGGTATATCACATGTTGTTGTTGTTTGGTCTTCAGTCCTGAGACTGGTTTGATGCAGCTCTCCATGCTACCCTATCCTGTGCAAGCTTCTTCACCTCCCAGTACTTACTGCAACCTACATCCTTCTGAATCTGCTTAGTGTATTCATCTCTTGGTCTCCCTCCACGATTTTTACTCTCCACGGTGCTCTCCAAAGCTAAATTTGTGATCCCTTGATGCCTCAGAAGCTGTCCTACCAACCGGTCCTTTCTTCTTGTCAAGATGCGACACAAACTCCTCTTCTCCCCAATTCTATTCAATACCTCCTCATTAGTTATGTGATCTACCCCCATATAATCTTCAGCATTCTTCTGTAGCACCACATTTCGAAAGCTTCTATTCTCTTCTTGTCCAAACTATTCATCGTCCATGTTTCACTTCCATACATGGCTACTTTCCAAACAAATACTTTCAGAAACGACTTCCTGAGACGTAAATCTATACTCGAGGTTAACAAATTTCTCTTCTTCAGAAACGCTTTCCTTGCCATTGCCAGTCTACATTTTATATCCTCTCTACTTCGACCATCATCAGTTATTTTGCTCCCCAAATAGCAAAACTCCTTTACTACTTTAAGCGTCTCATTTCCTAATCTAATTCTCTCAGCATCACCCGACTTAATTCGACTACATTCCATTATCCGCGTTTTGCTTTTGTTGATGTTCATCTTATATCCTTCTTTCAAGACAGCGTCCATTCCGTTCAACTGCTCTTCCAAGTCCTTTGCTGTCTCTGACAGAATTACAATGTCATCGGCGAACCTCAAAGTGTTTATTTCTTCTCCATGGATTATAATACCTACTCCAAATTTTTCTTTTGTTTCCTTTACTGCTTGCTCAATATACAGATTGAATAGCATCGGGAAGAGGCAACAACCCTTCCCAACCACTGCTTCCCTTTCATGTCCCTCGACTCGTATGACTGCCATCTGGTTTCTGTACAAGTTGTAAATAGCCTTTCACTCCCTGTATTTTACTCCTGCCACCTTTAGAATTTGAAAGAGAGAATTCCAGTCAACATTTTCAAAAGCTTTCTCTAAGTCTACAAATGCTAGAAACGTAGGTTTGCCTTTCCTTAATCTATTTTCTAAGATAAGTCGTAGGGTCAGTATTCCCTCACGTTTTCCAATATTTCTACGGAATCCAAACTGATCTTCCCCGAGGGAAGTTTCTCACTGATATTTACATCCCATAAGGCTACCACATTGCATAGGTTTTCGCTGCTGTTTAGAAGTAGTCCCAGACATTTTCTGCGAATTTAAGATGGGACAATTTAGCGGTGCACTCGATATGCACATTTTGCCGGTGTGTTCTTGAAACCACGAACATACGTGCGCAGCCCTCTGAACATGGTTGTAGTCATCTTTGAAGACAGAAGTATAAACAGCATACTCGACCTTAAGAAGTAGAAGAGGAAAGGCAGAGCTTTGTCTCCAAGAGTGTGTCGAAGAAAACATCGTGGAGGATGAAACTTCCTGGCAGATTAAAACTGAGTGCCCGACCGAGACTCGAACTCGGGACCTTTGCCTTTCGCAGGCAAGTGCTCTACCAAATGAGCTACCGAAGCACGACTCACGGCCGGTACTCACAGCTTTACTTCTTCACACACAGTTTTAATCTGCCAGGAAGTTTCATATCAGCGCACACTCCGCTGCAGAGTGAAAATCTCATTCTGATCGTGGAGGATGTTCATGGTATCAGTGCCCCGAGTTATGGTACCAAAAAAAATGTAAAAAACAGCACAAAAGTACTGTACGTCTGGCCTGAACTAAACCATTCACATACACTCTAAGGGGGGAAAAAAGGAATTATCCGAATGGGACAGAACTCGGTTGATGTGATACACATGTACTGACAAATAAACGATAACAATTTCAGAAAAACTGGATGATTCATTCAAGAGAAAGAGATTCACAAGCTGAGCAAGTCAATAACGCGTTGGTCCACCTCCGGCCCTTATGCAAGCAGTTATTCGTTTGTCCTTGATTGATAAAGTTTTTGGATGTCCTCCTGGAGGATGTCGTGCCATACTCTGTCCAACTGGCCGTATGACTGTCAGAGTCCCGAGTTGAGTGGAGGACCTCGCCGATACTGCTCCAAACGTTCTCAACTGGGATGAGATCTAGCGACCTTTCTGGCCAACATAGTATTTGGCAAGCACGGAAACAAACAGTACAAATTCTCACCGTGTACGTGCGGACATGATCTTGCTGAAATGTAAGCCCGGGATGGCTTGCTGAGAGGGGCAACAAAACGGGGCAGGCTATCGTCGACGTATCTCTGTGCTGTAAAGGAACCGCGGGTGACAACCAAGGGGTCCTGCTATGAAATTGAATGGCTTTCCATACCGTGACTCCGTATTGTTGGACAGTATGGCGAGCAATAGTCTTGTTGGTATCCCACCGTGGTCTGGGATGTTCAAATGTGTGTGAAATCGTATGGGACTTAACTGCTAAGTTCATCAGTCCCTAAGCTTACACACTACTTAACCTAAATTATCCTAAGGACAAACACACGCAACCATGCCCGAGGGAGGACTCGAACCTCCGCCGGGACCAGCCGCACAGTCCATGACTGCAGCGCCTGAGACCGGTCGGCTAATTCCGCGCGGCGTCTGGGATGTCTCCAGGCATGTCTTCACTGGTCGTCGGTCCTCAATTCAAAGCGCGACTCATCACTGAAAACAGCTCTGCTCCAGTCGGTAATATTCCAGGCGAAAGACGTGTTTGGAGACGCGGTGTGTTACCAGCCTGACCAAGACTAATGCTCTGAGCTGCCATTTATTTTCATAGCAGGACATCTTTGGTTGTCATCCGCGGGACCCGTACTGCATGGTACGTCGATGATACACTACGCCACGTTTTGTTGCGCCTCATTGCAAGTCATCCTTGATTTACATTTCGGCAAACTAACGCCGGACCGCACACGGCGAGAGTTTGTTCTGCTTGTCTTCGTGGTTGCCAAACCTTATCTTGGCCAGCAAGATCGCCGGACCTTTCCCCAAATGAGAACGTTTGGAGCTTTATGGGCAGGGCGCTCCATCCATCTCGACATTTTGACCATCTAACGCTCCAGATGGGCAGAATTTGGCACAATATCCCTCAGGAGGACATCCAACAACTCTATCAATCAATAGCAAGCCGAATAATTGTTTGTGCGAGGACCAGAGGCGGGCCAACGCCGAGTTTTGACTTGCTCAATCTTTGAAGGTCCTTCTCTTGAATAAACCATGAAATTTTTCTGAAACGTACTCATTTTTTTGTCTGTACATGCACATTACATCTACCGATTTCCGTCTCATTCGGATAATTCTTTGGTGGCGCGTCTTTTTTTTCCTTTTCTAGAAGTATTACGAATTAAATTCGCCGGCCGGAGTGGCCGCGCGGTTATAGGCGCTACAGTCTGGAACCGCGTGACCGCTACGGTCGCAGGTTCGAATCCTGCCTCGGGCTTGGATGTGTGTGTTGTCCTTAGGTTAGTTAGGTTTAAGTAGTTCTAAGTTCTAGGGGACTTATGACCTGAGCAGTTGAGTCCCATAGTGCTCAGAGCCATTTGAACCATTTAATTAAATTCCTCATTGACCCGCCGGTGCACTCGACGCCTTGGATCACGTGAAGAGAGGTAAAATCGTTACTCATTGGATCAGCTACACCGTTCCCATCAGCTACTGTCCATTTTATGTGTTGCTAGGCCCACTGAAGGTGTGAAACTGTATGTACGGATGTGAACAATGACCTTTGGCGAGATATCTAAGCGGAATGACCATTGTGTGCATTCGAAAATTAGTTGTTACAGACCTGCGATAACTGCAAGCAAGATGCCACGTGGGGTTCATTCACGGTTGGTCATGTGCACGTGCTGCACTACAGCTCTTTTCTGCCGTTCTGTCACGTCTCTTCTTCGACCATTTTGCATTTCAAGGCTCATACCATAGAACTTTATTTCAATGACTTAAGTCAGCGGTGGCTTTTCATGTGACCGGCTAATACCTACCACTTTTGCGTCATCTACACCTCTCTAAAGTGGCCAATATACACTTATTTTCTCATCACTTTTAAGCTTCCAAAACTTCGATCGTTAAAACCAACTGTTGTACAGTAATTACGTTCCAGGAGGCAAACCTTTCACAATGAAACAAGGGGGATACAAACTGCAGTGCGATTACGTCAGCAGAAAAGAAAACTGTGCAGTTACAAACCGTATCATCCGCCACATTCTCGTAAGTGAACGACTTATTTCTGGAGGTTGAAAAGTAAGGAGATATCAGGAAAAAATTATACTGTAGTTGGGTTTGTCTTAAAAATTCTTGAAGGATGAATAGAAACTGTCCATTTGAAGGTGAAGTTGGGAATTTAACTTCAAAGGCAGTACATGTGCAGGAAGAAGCAGCCAGAGGGATGGAAGAAATCGAAGACGAGTTGATGATGCTGATGTACCTTACTCCGAGGAGCGTAGGGGTCGATGCGGGAGACCCGCACCACTGTACTAGGCAGGGTCCTAGTGGAGGTGGTTTGCCATTGCCTTCCTTCGACCGTAATGGGGATGAATGATGATGATGATGAAGACGACGCAACAACACCAAGTCATCTCGAGGCAGGAAAAAAATCTCTGACCCCGCTTTTTTTTTTTTTTCATTAAAACATTTATTAAAAAAAAACAATGTTACACATTCCAAATACATACTAAGTTATACATACATGAAGTTATTTAAACAAAACAGTTTGATCATTTCAATTACGCTGACGTTAAGGAAAGACAAAAGAACATTGTGTTACTGACTAAATTACCAGAATGAATTACGTTAAACATCAAGAAAAAGAAATTTTTTTAAAGGCATTTAAACTTCAACCTGAAGAAGTAAAATCTGCACTTTGAATTACATGAGCTGCAATCTTTACAGAAGCATAATTTCTTTATGATGGATTTCAACAAGTTCGTGGGATAATTTTAAATATAAAACAATTTAATAATCATATTAGGCAATTTCTGAAATACTTGAGAATGGCGGAAAGGAGATATATATTACATTTATCAGATAGAATCTCATGGTTTTAACCAATCGATAAGGACATTTCTATAAAAACTGTCTATTTCCAAATTTCTAGTATAACCAATAATGCACCTTCAAGGTATTGTGTTTTGACACTATTAGACACACATCTCAATGTCACATAAGTTCTGTACATTAGCTTATAATTTTCAAACACTACTCTCTGAAGTAGAAAAAGCACACATCATAAATATACTGTAAAATCGTAAATAGTATCCTTAAGGTAACTACAATACATCATTGTCAACACAGCCTTCTTTTTTATATTAACCAATGCCCATTCTTTCAAATACAATTTTTAACATATTGCCGAACTTTTTCTTGTGATTCGAATAGCTTCTAATTTTGTGGAACTCACACAGCATGTATACCTTGAACTCTATGAGGCTATCGGATCCTAATTTGTTAAGGACGTAGTTAATAAAGTTTCCCAGCAACCAGTACACAGCGTTATTTTTTGCTTCTGGGAAATAGCGTGCTACAGGCCTGTGTATCAATGACAGCGATACATACTCAGGGGATGTTCTTGTAATCAGAGCTATTTGCTCCCGGATCCACTTCCAACTATTCATGTGACCACTGCAAGTATATCTATGAATTACTGTGTCAACTAGATGGCATTGTTGACATAAATTTGTTTCACAGAGTCCGATTGCATGCAGTCTTTCATTGGTGCAAACTATGTTGTTAACCGTCTTGTACCATGACGTTTTTATATTAGACGTGAGCACATTAGAACTAATGTTCTTCCAAATCTCAGTCCACTCAATGTTTGGAAATTGTCGTTCTATTTTGTTCCTTCCTTCGCTTTTCTTTCGTTCCCGCATTATGGCTCTCGATGTTAAGTGTCGGGACTGCCTGAGTTCGACACTGACATAACTAAACTCAACATAGAAAATCCTCACGTGCTGTAAGCGACTGTTGATATTCTGCACGTCAATCGGGGGAAGCAGGCTTGGAGGTTTAATGATCTCGAAAAGTTGGCTGGTTATGCTTTCTCGCGAGTCTCTTATTAAATTAACTTGCCTTTTGATAAAAAGAGCAGAGGCTTTATCCGTTATATCAGTTAATCCTAGTCCACCATTTTTAGGATCTAAAGTGGCTACTTTAGCAGGTACTCTGAACACTTCACCTCTCCACAAAAAGTTGGTGATTTTAGACATTATTCTCCTCGCTATCATTCTCGGTATTGGAAACAGCTGGGCAGTATAATAAGCCTTAGCAAGGATGCATGAGTTGATATACTGTGTTCTTTGAACTTGGTTCATATAACGAGTTAAATTCTCTACAATGGCTCCTTGCACTTTATCTGCTGCAACTTTCCAATTTAAAGCCGTCATTTTCATAGGGCATGCTGTCAGGGTGATCCCAAGTGTTTTATGTTGTGGGACTAATTTTGCCCACTCGACGTTTATATTATCAATACCTCTGAGATTTAACATCTTACTTTTTTTTTCGTTTGCATTGGCTCCAGATGCTCTACAGTACGAATCAATCACTGTTGCTAGCGTGGTTACCTCATCATTGTTCCTTATAATGACCCCTATATCGTCAGCATAGGCTCTTATAACGGTTTTATTTCCTGATAATGTTAAGCCTTTTAATCTAGCATGGACATGGCGGAGGAAAGGTTCCAGCGAAATGGCGAAGAGCGACATGGACAGAGGACTTCCTTGAGGAACACCTCGTTGTATTTGCATCGGCCTGGATTGTTGACAATTCACCGCTATTTTAGCATTTATTCCAGTTGCTATGTTCTTAATCAACTGTATGACCCTATCGTTGAAACCTATTTTCTTCAATGTCTGTAGAAGATATTCATGATTTACTACATCGAACGCTTTATAAAAATCTAAAAACAATAAAGCACACTTTATGTTTGTTACCGAAGTTATAGCAATGATATCCCTGAATTCCGCTAGATTTTGAAAAATGGTTCTGCCTTGCGCACAGTTCTGATGTTGACTAATAATTTTATCTGTAAGGCATGAAATTCTCTTGTTTATTATTCTAGCTATTAATTTATAATCAGAATTCAGCAGTGAAATTGGACGAAAATTATTTAAATCTTTTTTTCCATTATTTTTGGGCACCAGAACAATTTTACTCTCCTTAAACTCAGCCGGAATCATTTTACCCTGAATAACCTCATTTACAATGTCCGTGATTTTCGCACCTACTATTGGCCAGTAACGGATGTAAAACTCTGCTGGCAGACCATCCGGTCCTGGGGATTTTTTTGGTGGTGAGGCGCACAGAGTCTCATACACGTCTTCTTCACTGACAACCTCTAGAAAATTTTCGTTGTCATCTTCTGTCAGCTGTGGGGCTAGGATGTCAAGGAATTCTTCCAAGGAAGCATCACTACTTTGATGTACAGAATATAGCTCGCAATAGTAGCGATAAATCTCGTTCATGATATCGTGCTGGGTTCTGAGAGTCGTACCGTGTTTTGTTCGAATTTCATCAATAAAAGTCCTTCTCCCGTTTTTCGTATGCTTCACTAAATGATATAGGGAAGTAATTTCATCTTCTGACACCGAATTTGCCTTCGATTTTATTTTCAACCCTTCCATTTGACTTCTCTTGATATTAAGTAACTTGGCTTTGACTTTTTTGATGTCTGCTATCCGAAGTGAGGAACCTGCGGAGACTTCATCATATAGATCTCTCAAAACGGAATAGTAATACTCTATAGTGCATTTCATTTCCCTTGCGCTCTGGGCACTGTATTGAATAAGAACTTTCTTCAACTTTGGCTTTGCCATTTGAACCCACCAGTCAATAGCAGTGGCATATCTACTACTGGCTCGCAGGCATATTGCCCATGTTTCTTTAATCAGATCTTCTAAATCATGATTTACTAACAAGGAAGTGTTCAAATTCCACTGATTCTTGAATCGGTGAACCGGCTGTCTTTGTAGATTTATGCAAGCTAAGACACTTGAATGGTCTGAAAAGTACGTAGGAATGGTTTCTACTTTTGTCACGGAAGTTTCAAGATTTTTAGAAATATATAGTCTATCAATCCTGCTACGTGATGTTGCCGTGACATAAGTGAACTCAACAGTGGAGGGGTATTTGATTTCCCATATATCTTTTAATTCTAAACCAGTAACTAGTAGTTTTAGTTCACTTGAGAAATTAAAATTAGGTAACTGATCTTTTCGATTTAAAACACAATTAAAATCACCTCCTAGTAATAACTGTCTTGGCGATTTCCTTAACAAGTATATCAGGTCATCTTTGAAGAAACGTGCCCTGTCAGCTCGATGAGAACTTCCTGAAGGGGCGTACAAGTTGATGATAGTCACATCATAGATATTTAGTCCTATTCCCCTTCCGGATTCCAGTCGTTCCACCTCGCTTACTGTAATTCCTTCCCTCACCAAAATAGCTGTTCCAGCACTTGTTTCGGGAGACACATTTATGTAACTGACAAAGCCGGGAATTACCAACTCCGAAACTAGAACTTCTTGTAATAGGGCAATATCAGTCGCGGATTCGTACAGAAATTCCTTAAGGGCCGATAATTTCAAACCGGTCGTGATTTTATTTATGTTTATAGTGGTGACAGAATAAGATTGCGTCATTGTGTTTTCACTATGTAGTTGTTTTGATGAACTAATTTAGTTTCCTTTGGTTCAGGGTTCAGCTAAGCTGTAACAGTTTTCTCGGAAGGCTGAACATGGAATAACACTTCCATCTGTTTATTAGTTACTGTCCCGTTTCTTTCTGCTTTTGATGTTTTCTCTTGTAACGCAAGCAGAGTGATTTCCTGGTAAACTTTCTGATTTTTCCTCTAGTGATTCGTGTACGACCGTTTCGGACTGAACATTCTTTGGGCTTGGGTCGCCCCTACCGGATTTTCCCTTCCCTTGGTTACGAGCTACATTCTCATTTGGTTGCGTCGGTATTTTACTTCGCGGCTTATCTGGAGCAGCAGCAGACGCTTTCGCAATTTCGGTTGCCGGCGCCTGTCCTGAGGTGTTGACCGTGATTTCAGTTTGGCCACCACTTCCTCGTTCTTTATTAATTTCACTCACTTTCTGATCGAGGGAAACAAATGGAGACTGCAGTTTTGCAACCTCTCCCTGAATTTGTTTATTATCAGATAGATTCTGATCTTTGCAATCGCCTACTGCACCTGTTGTTTCTTGCAAATTAATGCTGTTTACACCCCCTTCATTTTCTGGTACCGTATGTGTATTATCTTTCTGTTCATTAGTTTCCATTCGCATTTTGCCTTCAGGTTCCTCTGCCTCCTCATCGCACTGTTTTTGCTTGCGTAGTGAGGGAGTGGGACAAGACAGCTCGTCCTCTGAACAACTATCAGTTATCTCCAGAGGTCGTTTTTTCGGTTGCGTTTCAGTTTCACGAGTAGTGGCAACAGGGTTTCCTTTTGTTGTTAACGGGGGAAATTGACTGTTATCGTGAAGGGACACATCAGTTTGGCCTGCTGCGTTAACATCCTCAACCAGTTGTTCCGGGCTATTCTTTGGTAACAGATCATTTAAGGTAAGCTTCTGACGCTGTATCAAATTACTTTTAAGAACAACAGTTCGCCGCGGACATTCCTGTCTGAAGTGGCCGGTTTCGTTACATATATGACATGTAGCTTCCTGACCTGTATAAACAATTTGTGCCTTATACCCACAAACAGTTATGTGGGACGGAATATTCGTCTTAACGTCCATCTCTACACTGCGGACACCGTTAAAACACTGCAGTTTAAAGCGAGGCGACCATCTTTCATTTGCAATTGATTTAACGTCTCCGTAGTTTGAAAGAGCTTCCTTAATCTTATCATTTTCAATTTCAATGGGAAGATTCAAGACACGAACGGTTTTGTAATGAATGTCCGCTCTATAGATGGAAACCTTACTTTTATAACCGTTTCTATGCACAAAATCTACTTCATAGCCCCACTTTCGTAACACTTTATCAACAGTCGAAGCACTGATTAACTTGACAAAAACACAGTATTTTTCCTGATCCAGTTGCCAGGTATGAACGGTTTCAGAATTTAGTCCAATTACCTGTGTAATCCAGTCATCTATTTCCAGGGATGTCGGCTGAACAGGACGGGATTCCTTGTCAAACGCAAATACCAGAGTATTCTTCCTGAGGGTTGTAGCCATGGTTAATTCAGCGAAGCAATTTCGGTTAAACAACCAAAATTCCACGTAGCAGCAGCAAGACCAGAAAGAGCGATCAGATCACAAGGAACAGGAACGAACACGGAGATTAACGGACGGACAGCACTCGGCGAAGCACAAGTACAGCGATGTAAACACTGAAGCGCAGCGCAACAGTTAACAGCGGCCACTCGCGAGCGCGGCTGAAACGGAACTAGATTTGGGAATCGAACCCGGGACCCTGTGCGCGGGAAGCGAGAACGCTATCGCAAGACCACGAGCTGCGGACGACGAGTTTATCGAATAGTTAAATGATCATCTCCTAGTGGAGGAAGACAATTAATTTTAATGTTTTGGCAACTAGAAAACGTAGTTTATGTTATAAATGTTCACAAATTACACTCCTGGAAATTGAAATAAGAACACCGTGAATTCATTGTCCCAGGAAGGGGAAACTTTATTGACACATTCCTGGGGTCAGATACATCACATGATCACACTGACAGAACCACAGGCCATAGACACAGACAACAGAGCATGCACAATGTCGGCACTAGTACAGTGTATATCCTCCTTTCGCAGCAATGCAGGCTGCTATTCTCCCATGGAGACGATCGTAGAGATGCTGGATGTAGTCCTGTGGAACGGCTTGCCATGCCATTTCCACCTGGCGCCTCAGTTGGACCAGCGTTCGTGCTGGACGTGCAGACCGCGTGAGACGACGCTTCATCCAGTCCCAAACATGCTCAATGGGGGACAGATCCGGAGATCTTGCTGGCCAGGGTAGTTGACTTACACCTTCTAGAGCACGTTGGGTGGCACGGGATACATGCGGACGTGCATTGTCCTGTTGGAACAGCAAGTTCCCTTGCCGGTCTAGGAATGGTAGAACGATGGGTTCGATGACGGTTTGGAAGTACCGTGCACTATTCAGTGTCCCCTCGACGATCTCCAGTGGTGTACGGCCAGTGTAGGAGATCGCTCCCCACACCATGATGCCGGGTGTTGGCCCTGTGTGCCTCGGTCGTATGCAGTCCTGATTGTGGCGCTCACCTGCACGGCGCCAAACACGCATACGACCATCATTGGCACCAAGGCAGAAGCGACTCTCATCGCTGAAGACGACACGTCTCCATTCGTCCCTCCATTCACGCCTGTCGCGACACCACTGGAGGCGGGCTGCACGATGTTGGGGCGTGAGCGGAAGACGGCCTAACGGTGTGCGGGACCGTAGCCCGGCTTCATGGAGACGGTTGCGAATGGTCCTCGCCGATACCCCAGGAGCAACAGTGTCCCTAATTTGCTGGGAAGTGGCGGTGCGGTCCCCTACGGCACTGCGTACGATCCTACGGTCTTGGCGTTTATCCGTGCGTCGCTGCGGTCCGGTCCCAGGTCGACGGGCACGTGCACCTTCCGCCGACCACTGGCGACAACATCGATGTACTGTGGAGACCTCACGCCCCACGTGTTGAGCAATTCGGCGGTACGTCCACCCGGCCTCCCGCATGCCCACTATACGCCCTCGCTCAAAGTCCGTCAACTGCACATACGGATCACGTCCACGCTGTCGCGGCATGCTACCAGTGTTAAAGACTGCGATGGAGCTCCGTATGCCACGGCAAACTGGCTGACACTGACGGCGGCGGTGCACAAATGCTGCGCAGCTAGCGCCATTCGACGGCCAACACCGCGGTTCCTGGTGTGTCCGCTGTGCCGTGCGTGTGATCATTGCTTGTACAGCCCTCTCGCAGTGTCCGGAGCAAGTATGGTGGGTCTGACACACCGGTGTCAATGTGTTCTTTTTTCCATTTCCAGGAGTGTAAAAATACGTTACAGAAATATCTATAAAAGACAGGGATGTCATTTAATTCAGCGTTAGTATTTTTGTGTTTCCGCAAGCCTTATCGTGAAAGCAAAGGATGTACAAAAGGCTCATCTGCTAGCGATATTATGAAAGATGTCCTAGGAGGAGAGGAGCAAAGGAAAAAGAAAAAGGTGGAGAGGTATTGTAATACCTGCAAATATTCTGACAGTGAAAGGAAAATAAAAGAGACTGCCAGTCAGCAAGACAGCACCAAGGACGTTTCTAAGAGAATTATTGTGCAGTTTTAGGAATTTATGGAGTGACAACGTACGGAGTAGATAGTAAACTTGCTTTGTTTTGTACTTGTACTGTTTCGGTCCAGTTGTGTCCGAATCCTCCATTACACGTGCGAATGAAAATTTGCTGACTACTATGCAGGCGACCAGTTTTGAGTAACCTCCACAAAGCTACGGAGCCACTGTGGAAGCAACGGTTGTGCTAATCAGCTAAAACATTATGACCACCTGCTTTCTAGCATATTGGTGTACTTTCGGAACGCGACGCAGTAACGGTTTTGCATGACATGGATTCGACGAGTCCTTGCTAGGTTTTCGTATTATTTTGTACTATTTGTCAACTTACAGTCACGCAGTTCCCCTAAATTACAGGACAGCTTTTTATGGGCGCGGAACTGGAGCCCGATAGCGTCTCTGATGCTTTCCGTTGGGTTGACATCAAGCTACTTTGGTAGCCAGGACATCAACGTGAGTTGCCCCTGCCATGCCCCTCAAAGCAAGGTAGCACGATTCCGGCCTTGTGAAACGAGCAGTTACCCTGCTAGAAGACACCATCGCTGCCAGGGAAGACATCAAGCATGAAGGGCTCTAGGCTGTATGCAGTAATGTACAGGGCGAGGCAAAGGTCTGGATACACTACTATAAAGGTCGAACGGTGCGAGTAATCGTAATGGCGTCTGGTTCCGCATGTTGTAGTTGGGGAGGGAGGGAGGGGAATGAAAGTTACAGGAGTTACGGCAGCAGAGGGGACAAGTTTGAAATTCGCCATCTTGGATTTGGGTTACGTGTTCGAAATGGAAAGGGGGGAGGGGCATGTGGCACATCATTTCGAACTGCTTCCTTCTCAGGAAAACACTGTGAAATCTCTTTTAAGACATCTTTATTTGTGTAGGAGTTATGTCCTGTTAAAGTTTAGGACATTGGTCAAGAGTGGGCATTATACGATACACTCAATATGACCTCCATTGCGCTGAACACACAATAGGAGTGTTTTTTACCAGTCCTCCTGCACACGTCGCAGGATCTGTGGAGCGAGTGGCACATGCCTTCTCTATAAGCCGGCAAAGATGAGTTATATTGTTGATTTTCACCTCATATTCAGTTGAATTCAAATGTCCCCACAGATAAAAGTCAAGAGAGGTGAGATCAGGGGTCCACAGTGGCCTTTCGACAGGACCCATGCTACCTATACATTTACCTCCATACTATTCGTGCAAAAACCGTCTGACTTGATCAGTATAGTGGAGAGATGGACCGTCTTGTTGGAAGAAGGTTGGGAAATGACCCTGCGGATTCAACAGCGTTGGAAGCAAATAATCACGGAGCTTGTTAAGATACCTCATCACATTCAAAGTACCGTCAATACGACGGGTTTGCATCTCACCAGTAACAATGTTTCTGTTCGTTTACTTCTCCTTCCACATAAAAATTAGCTTCATCACTGAACAACATCTGTCATATGAAGTTTTTATTTCTGTGACAATGTTCCAGACTGTACCTGTCAATCAGGATCATCCTCCGAGAGACGATGTTGCACCTGCAATTTCTATGGGTGCCATTGGTGTATGTGCAAAACACAAACTTTTCACAAACGGTGCCACAAGTGCTGTTGCAGTTTTCTCGTCGAACGCTATTCTGGGACCAACAATGCGTGGCTTGTCCACCACAGAATCTGTTGCACGGAATTTGCCCAATAACTGCCGACCCTTGAGGCCGGCCGGCCGAAGTGGCCGTGCGGTTAAAGGCGCTGCAGTCTGGAACCGCAAGACCGCTACGGTCGCAGGTTCGAATCCTGCCTCGGGCATGGATGTTTGTGATGTCCTTAGGTTAGTTAGGTTTAACTAGTTCTAAGTTCTAGGGGACTAATGACCTCAGCAGTTGAGTCCCATAGTGCTCAGAGCCATTTGAACCATTTTGAACCTTGAGGCCGAGCGGTTCTAGGCGCTTCAGTCCGGAACCACGCGTTTGCTACGGTCGCAGGTTCGAATCCTGCCTCGTGCATGGATGTGTGTGATGTCCTTACATTAGTTAGGTTTACGTAGTTTTAAGTCTAGGGGACTGATGACCTCACATTTTAAGTCCTATTGTGCTTAGAGCCATTGAACGCTAACTGTAACCGGATGTTGCTGCTAACCGGCGCTTACTGAGATGTGCACTTTTCACAAACGATTCCACAACTGCTGTTGCAATCTTTTCGTCGGTCGCTGTTCCGCCACGACGAATGCGTGGCTTGTCCACCACAGACCCTGTTGCACGGAATTTGTCCAGTAACTTGAATACTGTCGTATGTAAGATGTCAGTATTGTCAAGATGCTGGACATTGAAGGCGGCAGCAATCACTCAGGTACTTCGTTCATGACTCGTTAACACAATTTCGATGCGTTCCTGGTCTGTAACTGTCATTGTGGTTCACCTGCAACAATAAACAGCATTGATCACCTTCTTGCAATTTCATACTTGGACAGGTCACAACTCCTACAAAAATAACGATAGCTTAAAACATGTTTCACACGTGCAATCCTCAGAAAGAGCCGTTTCAAAATGATGTTCCACATGACTGACCCCCTTCCCATTTGAAACACGTAACCCAAATCCAAGATGGCGAATTTCAAGCAGGTCGCGGCTGTCGCCATAGCTCCGGCAAGTTTCGCACCCACCCAGAGACACTCCATACCAGGCGTCATGATTATTCCTCACACCGTTAGACTTCTGTAGGAGCTTGTCCATACCTTTGCCTCACTCTTCTGAAGTAGTCCACAGTTGTCACATGCCTTAGATTACTATCGCACGTGCTGTGGGAAACCATAGCATAACACTGCCATCGCCAGCCCGCTTTCGCGTCGCAGTGCATGTCTGGAGCAGCCGTTCCCCTGGATGAGAGCGTAACCGGAGACGACCATCAACACGTAACACTTCCTCCATTAATGATCGAAGCAGACGAAATGAATTAAAATTTGTGCTGTGGCCGGGACTCGAACCCGGGTCTTCTTGCGTGCTTGGCAGAAATGCTAACCATTACACCACTGCAGTACGATGGTCAACATTGCTGCACGAACTATCTGAGTGCCCTCCTCAACACAAACTTCAATTCATTTTCCCGGCCGCAGCACAAATTTTAATTCATTTCGTCTGCTTCGATCATTATCGTAGATAGTAAAAAGAGACTTAAATGTATCGGGGAAACATTTAATTAAGACTTCCTCCAATTTTTGAACTGCTGGTCGTCGTGTCGTCCTCCCTCCTCCGTGCTGTCCAGATGACTTCCCGTGTAACAAGAAGCGTGACTCATCCGCCAAGGCGACACTTTTCCATTAATCCAAGGTCCAATATCGATGATCGTTTGCCTACTGCGACGGTAATTGATGATGTCGTTGGTTTGTTATGAGACCAGTTAAGGATCGTCTGCTACGTAGCCCCATGGTCAGCAATGTGCGATAATGGGAAGGCTTCGAAACGCTTGGGCGTGTACTACCTCGCCGCTTAGGAATTGCTCGTTTTCAGGCGACTTTGTCAGATTCGTTTATGTCAATGGACTTTCCCATTTTAGGCCCACACCGTCGCTGGAATTATTCCCCATCCATTTGTGGACTGCTTATACAGGGTGAAAAGTATTTAAACCGACAAACTCTGGGAGGTTGTAGGGGACATCAAAACAAATATTTTTCCCTTATGTTATTTTTTCCTATGAGGAATATTTAAACCGGTAGAGGAAGATTTCTCTGGTGGCAAATTAATTAAACCAACAAATACATTTCCATTTTTTATGACCAAGAGACAACACATTAACACAACCCAATTTCAATTACAGTAAATTTTCAAAAATGCCTCCATTGACACGTAAACAAAGGTTACACCGTCGGATCATGTTCTGTCTTACACGGGCAAAACCCCCAGGAGTGTCCTCAGTTATTCCTGCTGCTGCTTCTATCTGGGCAACCAGATCCTCTTATGATGCAACAGGAGTTCCGTAAACAAGGTTGCGCATCTCTCCCCACAGAAAAAGGTCCAGAAGGGACGTATCTGGGGATCGAGCAGGCCATGGTACAGGATCACCTATGCCAGTCCACGTTTCTGGGAACCGTCTGTCCAGGAATCGACGCACACGACGACTGAAATGCGCCGGCGCCCCGTGATGTTGGAACCACATGTGTTGTCTTCTAGGGAACG
The DNA here is from genome assembly GCF_021461385.2 of Schistocerca piceifrons. Taxonomy (NCBI): domain Eukaryota; kingdom Metazoa; phylum Arthropoda; class Insecta; order Orthoptera; family Acrididae; genus Schistocerca; species Schistocerca piceifrons. Next base: position 348,377,199 of record NC_060138.1, read on the forward strand.
GGACGTCTTCCAGCAATTCTGGCGATGCTCTGGAGAGAAAATTGTAACAGTGCCTTCCATTTAATGGCCTAGGGAGCGTATACGGCGCAATTAAACAGTCCCCAACAACACCGACCCACACATTAACGAAGAACCGCACTTGATGAACGCTAGTAACTGTGGCATGTGGGCTATCCTCACTCCAAACATGCGAATTGTGCATGTTGAAGACTTCATCACGCCCGAACGTTGATTCATCGGTAAACAACACGGAGGATGGAAATGTAGGATGCATTTCACACTGTTCCAGGTACCACTGCGAAAACTGTGCTCTGGGTTGAATAATCAACTGGTTCCAGGTTGTGGACACGCTGTAAGTGAAATGGACGTAACAACTGCTCTCGAAGGACTGTTCTTACAGTCGTCTGATTCGTCCCCATGTTACGTGCAATTGCACGAGTGCTGATTGAAGGATCGCGCTCCACATGTTGCAAGACAGCTTCCCCAAATTGCAGCGTTCTTAAAGTGCGACGGCGTCCCTGTCCAGTTAATCTGCTAAATGACCCGGTCTCACGCAGACGTTGGTACACAGCAGCAAAGATCATATGATGCGGGATACGGCGATTAGGATATTGTTGTTAATAAACCCGCTGTGCAGCTCGTCCGTTGTGGTGCGCTACGTAGTATGCACCAACCATATCAGTGAACTCCAATAGTAAACAGAGACAATGCACTACTACACTGGTGGACAGCAGTTGCCTACAACTGAAGATTGTAATACGGCCTCTAACAACTGAAGAGCGTAATACGGCCTCCACTGATTTAAATAATCCCCATAGGAAAAAATGACATTAGGAAAAAATATTTGTTTTGATGTCCCCTACAACCTTCCAGAATTTGTCGGTTTAAATACTTTTCGCCCTGTATATTTTCCATACCATTTACCGTGTCTGAAACGTCAACAGGCGGCTTTCGATTTCATGGCGGTCAATACTCGTAACTTTTTTCGCTCATCAGGATACATAGCCTGCGTCCTCGCAGTAATGCTGCGATGTTTTATGTATACGTCATAAACCTCAGTGTGAAGTGAACATTCCGTGCAAGTACGAGCTTTCTCTCCTGCACGTAAGGCTATACATTCTTTTCATGTAGCACCATATGCATTCCCACCACATTCTATTAGCCTCTGTATAAATTAGTACCAAAAGACATTGGATTTTTTGAAGACAACACTACTAACGATTGTCCACTCAGTTTTAAATATTTTATTTTTGCCTTTCCAGTTTTCTCTTTTTGTGCCATGTGTTACTTTATATTGCGTTTTTGGGAGGATTATGAGTTGGCGTGTGCGCAATTAAAGTCTCTTCTAATCAGTACACGTGTCTTGTGGTTGTCTCTCTGAGATACGAACAGGTGGTATTTCCCAAACCGTATCCCCAAATGTAGCCAACTTCGCGCAACAATGCGAACGTCTCTGCAGTATCCCAGAGACAGTATGTGATAGTGTGAATGATCGTACATTGCTTAGTTGTGGTCGTTACACCCGACAGTCCCGAGGTGATACGATGGTGCGTAAATGATTTCATAATAAAGTAAATAATTTTCTTGAAAAAGAAAAAATAATTTTGTTCTACATAGTCTCACTGAGCTCCTAGTGTGTGAGAATCAATTTTGCTCAGGTTCTCATAAAGGGAATTTCTCTCCGTGAGTGGTACTAGTTTACAGCTGACAAATATTTACTGGAATAAAGATCAACAAATAAATAATATTTTATCTCCTTGGGTTTCATTTATGAGGAGACGACACGTACTTCATCACTGCTGCGAGGTGTTGGGGTGCTTGCGCTCTGAGGAGGCGACGAAGCAGACATACAGTGTATGGTGGCCACGTAAATTGTGTTGCAGCACCCAGACTAATTGTGTATATGAAGCACTGACATGGTCATGTAGATGGACGTTGCAGATACGACGCGCACAAGCATTCATAGTGAGTTCTAACCGTTAAGTGTTTTCACTACTCTTGGCCTGTTGAATTACAACATAATCTTGGAGGTTCGAAAGGAGTGACTGGATATTTTTTGGGCGTAGAGGTCTTACTGCACATGGCGGCAATATTTTCTGGCCAGCGGAGATGCTCTTCCAAAGTTACGCCCAAGTTCTGTGATACAGTACTGAAATACCTTCGAACTGAATAGGTAGTAATTGTTCACGGAATTCTGAAACTATTAATTTATGATGGGATACTAAAATTACTTTTGGGATTTTTGCATATAGTGTAAGTCCCAGGTTTTGCGTCCATGTGGCCACTGAAGACAAATAATCATTCACCTAGACGATCGCAGTATCGATATTTTCAGGTCTAGCATTTGGGTGGAGCTGGAAATCATCGGCAGAGAAATGATATTTGCAACAGGACAAAACCGACGAGATTTTATTCACACAAATGGAAATGAAAAGTGGAGCCAGGGCTGACCCCTGCGGCACTCGTGAGAGAACAAGTTTCCAGGACGACGTTTCACTCCGACAGACAACATTTTACTGTATGTTTTTCAAGTAGTGTTCCAACCATCTCAACGCATATCTGAAAAATTGTGCTGTTGCATTTTTCTGAGCAGCATGTGAAAGTAGAAAGTATCAAAAGAGACGTCGCTCTGCAGACTTTCAATTTGATTAACGTGGCTGGCCAAACCAATAGGTTGGACTGCGTGTACATGGATTCTTGAATTCGTGAGTATCATAATCCTCTTATTGTTTGGGCTAGGCGCTGCAGTCTGGAACCGCGAGACCGCTACGGTCGCAGGTTCGAATCCTGCTTCGGGCATGGATGTGTGTGATGTCCTTAGGTTAGTTAGGTTTAACTAGTTCTAAGTTCTAGGGGACTGATGACCTCAGAAGTTGAGTCCCCTAGTGCTCAGAGCCATTTGAACTATTTGTCTGGGCTATGAACACGCCACTCACGACTCACCTCCATGGCTTCCTTCCGGTCAGTACCCCTCTCCTATTTTCCGAAGATCATAGATGCTGATTAGCCCTCCTGCAAGAGTAGATATCGCGGAGAATGGTTTTGGCAGATGCTAGGATTTGTTTGCAGATTAAAGATTTCACACTAGACCGATTCAGTTTCCTTTCCAGAACGTTGCTTTAGTATGTCAGAAAGATTCGAAACAAAATCTTATGGGACTTAACTGCTAAGGTCATCAGTTCCTAAGCTTAAAGACTACTTAACCTAAGTTATCCTAAGGACAAACACACACACCCACGCCCGAGGGAGGACTCGAACCTCCGCCCGGACCAGCTGCACAGTCCATGACTGCAGCGCCTGAGACCGCTCGGCTAATCCCCCGCGGCTAGATTCGAAACAGCATACATGCTTGGTATACGATAAGTGGTTGTGTTGAACACATTCGTTGCAGTAAAATTCAAAGTGATCTGCAGTAGTAGGAAAAACAAACCCGATCTGTGAATAGCATTTTTAGGATGAGTGTAAAACCAGAGATCCATCATCTTCCTTAGAAGTGCTAACCTCTTCGTAGTGTCTCATGGTGTGAGGACATGTGAAATGTTGATCGTAGCCCTGTCAGTTGTGGACGGTAAAGTCGACGGCCCACGTGATGCTGTTTAAGAAGAGTACTCTCTGTGACACCTACTTTCCGCCCTCTCCTTGCCTTCTTTGATTTCATTCGAATCCTAACGTCGAACAGGACACGTCACAAGCGCCACCCACATGAAAATGATACGCAGTTTTCGTTTCATGGTACTTTGGTGCATGCAAATCGGAGAATGACTTCAACAGGTCCTTGCCTAGGAGAGGAATGCTTGATTTCTGCATTTTGCAATCCAACGACTTCGTCTGAGTTTGAACTTCACTTTTTTTTTCTTCTCAACACATGCTGTTAGAAGTGGTTCAAATGGTTCAAATGGCTCTGAGCACTATGGGACTTAACCTCTGAGGTCATCAGTCCCCTAGAACTTAGAACTACTTAAACCTAACTAACCTAAGGACATTACACACATCCATGCCCGAGTCAGGATTCGAACCTGCGACCGTAGCGGTTGCGCGGTTCCAGACTGTAGCGCCTAGAACCGCTCGGCCACTTCGGCCGGTTGTTAGAAGTGGTACGACATTCTGAAGCATCCCGTTTGGATTCGATTTCTCCGATGGAAGTTTCGTTGGTTGCATCGTCATTTATTGTCCTATTCCTTTCGTTATAAACAAACACTTCGTTACAGACTGAACAGCACTTAAAAAAATAGTACTTAAAAATCAAAATGCTTGCCTGAATACCAGAGTGCTTTGTCAGACCGACCGCGGCAACCTTCAAATTTCCTAATCTCCTCAATACAACTGACATCAGTTGGCAGCTCAATTGGGATACAATTCATTATAAAATGCAGAGACTCGAAAAAGTGATCTTTGACGCGGATAGGTACACGCAACATGATGAACTAGTCGTTGTCCTTATTCTCTTTCCTACGTAAACAGATAGTCAAATGCCCCTTGTTTTCATATTTCTGTCTCGAAACCGAGCGAGGTGGCGCAGTGGTTAGACACTGGACTCGCATTCGGGAGGACGACGGTTCAATCCCGCGTCCGGCCATCCTGATTTAGGTTTTCCGTGATTTCCCTAAATCGCTCCAGGCTAATGCCGGGATGGTTCCTCTGAAAGGGCACGGCCGACTTCCTTCCCCATCCTTCCCTAATCCGATGAGACCGATGACCACGCTGTCTGGTCTCCTTCCCCAAACAACCAACCAACAACCAACATCTGTCTCGAACGTTTCGCCCGGGAAAGGAAACATAAATAGCTCCTGTTTTTCGGTTGCCACTAAGGTCTTAGAGAGGCTTTCCTTGATTGTGATGCAAATTTAGGAACTAGAAACCCGTTCCCTAATGTCATCTTGTCCGGTATTTGGCTTCAAAATACTGAACCCTACATTGGCTCGGATCCCCAGCAGCCCGCTCTGCCCTTCAATGTAGGGAACGAATCTTACAAGACAACGAATAAAAATAAAAAAAACGTATAAAAAGCAACTTTAACCCTTCGAAACATTTCCCCTAATAACTTATTCTTCAGTAATGTCATGTTTACGTGGACAGGACATTACGATATGTTTTTGAATATGTCTTGAGGAGAATAAAAATGTGGAGTGCTGTCTGAAAAAGACGTGCTGCTCTTGAAATATCTTCGTAATGAACGATGTTAAAAGAAAGACATTCCTGCTCGTTGATGTTCACCTGGTAGCTAAACAATTCTTGATTTATATTTTATTTTTCTTTTGGACAAAAAATTATTTAGAATGGTTGAGATAAGTGATACACCCTGCATACTGACTTCCCTCTAAAACACGTGCAAATTATGTAGTAAGATGGAAAACTATAATAAAATACACATACCTATGAAACAGAGAGTAGGAAATACAGCATTAATGACAGCTTGCTAAGTGTGTGTGTGTGTGTGTGTGTGTGTGTGTGTGTGTGTGTGTGTGTGTGTGAGAGAGAGAGAGAGAGAGAGAGAGAGAGAGAGAGAGGGATTTCAAGGCACAAATGCGATGAGAGACAGTTTTGTGCATGGAAGTTTAAACCCACCACCTCTGTTTCCTTGGGCAGCGTACGCACCACTGTCCCCCAGAAACCACTGTTGATATGCTGTTGACTCACATACAAAAGGCATTGAAACAAATTCTCACGCACGTGTTCAGTACGACTTCAGTTCAATACCACAACTGTTACGGACTTCGGGTGCAGTAACTACTGATTTCATATCATATTGGATCCTCAGTCAGAAATCTTGGACAGTTACTCTATCGTGTATTTTCATGCGCTTAATCTGTGTTACAAGGTCCGTGTCAATCACAAGTGTGTTTCTTGATGTTGAAATTTTCCCAAAGTCACATACTCAAAAGAGGTTGTAAAACAATTTTATAAACCCCTTCACATCACCATGTATATCGGAAAGATACCAATAACAAAGTAAGAGTTTTTGTGTATACATACAGTAATTATTCCGACAATCCATTCGTGGGCGGATCAGTACAGGAAGGGAAAAATCGTTCTTGAAAAAAATATTTCAAATGTTTTGTAAAGTGATTCATCTAAAATTAAGAAATAATATGGATTAGAGCAGTATAAGACGCACCTTGGAACGACGATAGTAAATGAGGTCCATCAAACATTTCTCTATTCTGTTTTATTCCTTAATTTTCGACTAATGATTTCACACAAAATGTTTGCCCTTGGTTTTCAGTTTTTTTTTTTAATTTTGTTCAGAAATCGTAAAATTATTTTAAATATCGATCCGTGTCCTATTACTATTTAGAGCATATAGAGCAACAAAAAGCAGACAATTTTCAATTTATGCTGTTATTTGATATTTATTTTATTTTACATAATGAAATAGATAACTCCATAATTTTCGCCCTGTATCTCTACAAAATACATAGGCTTCGGAGTGATGAATGTTTTGACACTTCATTTATGTTGCTATCAGTAGCTGTTCGTGACGTATTTCAATTTTACCTCAGATGACCATTTAATTTTTCTTAACTGTTCTGATTACTTTAAAGCAAGTAAATTACTTTTTAAGAAACTAGAGCTCATGCTGCTCAATTTGATACCCTATTTCTCCATTTCCCACTCTTCGTTTCGGTGCGAAAATTCGGACAAAAATCCGTTATGTGATTTTTAGGGAGAATTTTCTCCACTCCGTTCAAACTTTCGACCAAAAATAATAGTAATAAGTCCTCTTCGGCATGTACACCACAACAAGACGATTGGAAACATGCAGTTGTACACATTCTTTCCTTAAAGTGGAGGCTGAATCAAAGCAATTTACACAAATCAATATAGAAAACTGGGTTAAAATTTAATTTACGCATAGGACTACAAAGTATTTATTTTCATAGGATCCGATCGATTTCACAAGGTTTCTTTTACTTTTTATGTTAGGATTAAAGATTGACAAAACTGGTACTATTATTTTATCACCATCATGAATGGCTACTTGCAGCAGAATCTTGTATGGTTTGAAAAAAACGTCAGCGCAAACCGCACTAGAAGTGTCTAATTCTCGGACCGCATAACGAGTATACTCCCATGGACTACGTGATGATGATCATGATGATGATGTTTGGTTTGTGGGGCGCTCAATTGCGCGGTGATCAGTGCCCGCACAAAGTCCCAGTTTTTACACACTCCATTTTTTTCCCATAGGTCAATCGTGCCACTGTCACAAATGATAATGATAATGAAATGATGAGGGAAATACAAACACCAAGTCCCAGGGGAGAGAAAATCCCCAACCCGGCCGTGAATCGAATCCGGGACTCCGTGATCCAGAGGCAGCAACGCTAGCCATCAGGCCACGACAAACGAGCACACGAGGACTACCTGTGGATTTTCCCTTACGTTACAGTTCGCATGTTGATGTTACTCCCATTATCGTCGAATACGTTGAGCTCCAGGAACTGCGGTGCCGAAGTCTCGACGAAAACCACCCTTCAGAATTCTGATTGCATCATACTTGTTTCAACGCAAAATGCTTTTGGCTGCTGTGCTGCCACCATGTCGCCATGAACGAACGAACGAGCTAGCTGCACCATGCAACAACAAAGGCGGCAGCTTACAACTGGCGCCAAGATAGACTTTTAGTTTACATGCGAAAGTCAAAATTCGCTCTAAGTTCAGACCTTCATTCGTGTAAACAATATTGTCTTGTGAAATTGGATGAGTATTTTTGAAACATCATGCACATTGGATTACCAGTTTTCCCTCCTTACTCAAACATTGAAAAGTTTCTCGAATTTGACACCAAACCATTAAACTAATTCACTGACTGGCTGCGAAGCCAGCAGAAATCTGAGGCTTTATGAATTGTTAGTGCCAGTAATCAGCAATTAACTTAGACTACCCTTGAGTTATCGAGATGACCACCATAACAATTCTGTAATCTCTATCGCCAGAGAATGGGCCAAAACGGAGACGCGCGAGGATGTAGCACGTTTCTGGCTCGAAGCGGCTGCGGTGTCGGCGTAAAGCGAACTTGGACCGCCACGTAATATTCTCTCTTCCCTTCTCACAGCGCTTTGTTCGCAGACGCTTGCGTGTAATCGCTGGGTCCCAACGCAAAGGCTGCTGCGTTGGTGTGGGGCGGAACTACTTGCCCTGTTTAGCATGAGATGAAGTTGCCAAGCGGCGGCTAATCTCACTGACGCTGGCCTCGCCGAACTTCGCACCACCGTCTTCGTAGGAGAGGCTGTGGTGTGCAGCCCGGATACAGAGAGCCTTACCACTAGTTCTGACACGGTGTAACTCGAACCTCGCCTTACTCACCAGACACCCGACGGCTATGGAAGTTAAGTAACGCTAAGAACGAACTCCTTGCTAACTGCTCCCAGAGCGGAGTCCCTACAAACTCAGTACATTCATCTACGCCATTAATGTCAATTGCGAAACTTTTTGGCAAAGCAACCGTTTTCACTCCCTCCTGCGCACAGTTGACAATGCCGTCGACGTGCCTTTGCACCATGGCGTGTACGAACATAAGCGATGAACTTGGACAAAAATATTTTGAGCAAGAAGTTTCTGTAAGCAGACTAATCCGCTGGGAGTTCCTCCAGTAGCGGTGCTTTCACAAGAAAAGACCTTCCAGTTCTAAAGCACAACCAGCAGATTATGGAAGATGTCTTAAGAGGTTGGACCCTAATGTTTAAGAGCAGGAAGAGAAGCAGGAAAAACAAACAAACGCTTAGTACCCGGAAAAAATGGAAGTTTTTGCCTCATATCTTTTAGACAGGGCTATACTGATTAACATCATCAGATTAAGATCGATTCGGTTAAATTTTCTAGGTTATTTTATTTGATGCATTGATCTGACTTCCTCTAAGATTTGTAACAATTTTGGGGGATGTTACTTTGTCAAAAACGATACCATCCAACAGCTTAATGGACAGAATATCTCAATCTGACTACTCAAACCGGCCATTGTGGCAGAGCGGTTCTAGGCGCTTCAGTCCGGAACCGCGCTGCTGCTACAGTCGCAGGCTCGAATCCTGCCCCGGGCATGGATGTGTGTGCTGTCCTTAGGTTATTTAGGTTCAAGTAGTTCTAAGCTCTAGGGGACTGATGACCTCAGATGTAAAGTCCCATAGTGTTTAGAGCCATTTGAACCATTCTGACTACTCTAGAATTCATCAAATGTTTCCTATAAAACTAGTTCAGGGGTTAAAGCTGTTAAGACAGAGATCTACTATTCCATTATGGCCAAATGGAATTTGCAATCTCTATACCTCTGTTGAATTCCTTCTTATGAACTTTAGAATATTGCGGTATACTGATAATTTTTACTTTATGGGCCGTCTGACTACAACTGAATGAAACACAATCTTCGTGCCATACGCGTTTTGCCTTTATTTTCTGTAAGGCATCTTCAGTGGCCTGGAATATGTACATAATTTTTCTATTTAGTTTACATTTTGCTCAGTGTACCTACAGGTTATAAAAAGTTCTGGTGGCTGGTTTTTGCTATTATGTAGAAATATTTTGGACTGTACTTACAGGTTGCGTAGACGATTTTCTTCATATTACGCTCCTTTTGCATTTTTTGTGTTGTTTCTCTTCTTATAAATGCCAATTTGCGGTTTTTCCCCCACATTTCACAGCAATAGGAACTGAACACTTGTTCTGATGCAATGTGTACGCGAAAAGGACAGAAGAAGAGGTGTCCAATACTCGTACGTTGTACTGTCCTCCCTGCTGTCCAAATGGCTGTTGTGAGTGGAGACACTAACACCGTTATGAAATTTTTCCAGTTCCTTTATTTTCATAGAAAGATCAGTATATAACCATCTTCGCTCAGTTTTCAAGGAAAATGTCGTAGCTTTTAATACGTTAAATGCAGTGAGCAAGTTTCTAGTTTTGTGTACCATCAGGAAGTTATCCAGACGATTGGTGGATTGCAATGCGTGACAAGATGACTGATAAATTGATTTTATCACTGGCGAACTGCACGTACGTGTCGACATAACCCGACATTCTGAGGCTGTGTGATGTGATTCTTCAATTTCTCGAGGCGTATTTTAAGACGAAATAAGTCTCGGGTGAACAGCCTGGTATGAGTGTGCATAGTACAAAATATTTCAACAATCGACCACGTTGTACATCAGCGCATCTGATGATGGCAACGTGGTCGATTGCCGAAATATTGTGTCCTCTGCATACCCATACCAGGCTGTTCACCCGAGATTTATTTCGTCATTCTGAGGCTAGCTGCTATTATGCGTTCCTGGGAATTTGTCGCAGCAGTTTCGCTTGTGAGAATAAACATCGTTCAAATCACGTTGTATTTATGCTAATGGCCAGTAATGGCGTTGACGTCCACGCTCTTAGGCGCCCTAGATTCATCATCATTATCGTCATCATCATCATCATCATCATCATCATCATCATCATCACTCGACAGTGACACACAGATCACTAACGTCTGCAGTGTAAACTGCATTCGTGCAATTGGAAAAGAGTCATCTCTGTCGGTTGGTACTCTGTAGCTAAGATGACCTTCAGATCGGCCGCAGTTCCCGCTGTAGTAATTCCACAACAACAGTGAAATGTTTTTTCCTTCTCGGTAACACCACTACTGAGAGTTATTTGTTTTGCAAGTGTTATCACATCATACGGCAGCACATTTAGATGGTTGAATTTACTGCTCTTGGCGCTGTCAATTCCCGAAACACGTGCCACGCCACCTAATCTGCTGTGGAGCTAATGCGTAAACATCTGCGGCCATATGGCCGGCAGCGTTCTTTGTGATGCCAGCTTCTGTTTGTAAACATTCCCGGTCTTCGGCCTCACGTACCTTGGCACGAGAATTGTTTGTGGCGACGTACAAATAGAACCATTGTAGTGGAGGACACTGACCGCTGTCTCATGAAGGCAGATGTATCAGAAATCCACTATGTTGACCTCTGTAACACGGTAGAAGACCAGGGATGAGGCGAAGCCACCAGGCTTCAATAACAATATCTGACGTTACTGCGAAAGCAGGTTGAAACGAAGTTGAACCCTAGCTGAGACGCAAATGCAGATCGAAGTCAGAGCAAGGATGAGACGCGTTTTAAAGTGCTCTGTGATCTTGGTATCACCGAAACGGAACGTGATAAATTCAAGGCTGATGCCCTAAATTCTGATTTCGATCTTCGCATAGACCCGAAAATAGCTGACATAAATCGCGGGACTGTAAGTTAGTTAAAGTCGCTCGACAGAGCTACTGTAACTACATCCAATGGTGGGATATTTGTTATAATGTGTATCAGACTTGTGGGGAAACTTGTCAACTTCCCTCCCCCCCCCCCCTTCCCTAATTGATCTGCGGTTGCAATAACAACAAAGCGTAGCACTTGTCTGGAAAGCGGCGCAGGTCGTTTCCAATATACGGAATGTTCCACAAAAATTTCTGTGACAAGCTTATCATTATAGAAACTACCAAGCAGATTAAGCTTCAATAAGAAACATATGCCCGAAAATACGCTGTTTGGATCTAAAGTAAGTTAGGAGAATGGCTCACTTTCGACTCTGTCGCTACGTGATACACATACAGGGGAGACAACGAGCTCTGACCTACGTGCTCTGCAGAAGCCCATGCCGTGGCCAATGTTTCGAGTACCCGTCGTCGGGTTCTCATCTATGTGATGAAGGACGCTCCTCTTCAGAGTCGAGAGCGCGGGGCGTCCGCGGAGCACCACAGCCGACCCTCCTAGTTAGCAACGTAGCATTTTTCTCGTAGCCATTGTTGTTGTGGTGTGCGATGTCATAAATACACCACGGACGGTGGTGCTCGTCCTCAATTTGTGGGCGAACCGTGAAACGAGAGATTTGAAAGCTATCCGATCCTCAAACTTATGTTTCGCCCAAATCAGAACATTTCCGGATATGGATTCTTTATCGAAACTGAGGTCCCCTCTAAACCACCTAGAAGCCTGTCATAGGAATTCTGAAACTTAAATATACAGGGCGAGTCACGTAAGACGTAACACCACTTCTATTTCGTGAACTGTTTTACATATCGAAATGCGGTTTTCGGCAATGTCAGAGCGTCGAGGGGCACGCAGTTTTTGTTTTTAGCAGTAGTATCAACGAAGATATTGAAGGAAGTACGTTTCTTTAAATGGAATTTGTACTTGTTAAAACTACATTCGATAGCTCTTCAGAAGACAGTTACAATAGCGTTTGTTAGTGTCGCAAAAAAAATCTAGAAATGTCGCAGAATATGAGAGCACGGTGGTCGGAAACGGCACTTGCGGTGCAAACACTGCCAAGCAGACGTCTAAGACCAGGCTGCGCAGTTGTATGCAGTAAAATAGGTCTGCGCTACGAGAATGAAGCTCTATTTCCCCTTGAACGAACTTACTATGTAGATGTAGGTTCACCTACGAATGTCGAATATGGAAATACGACACAGATCAAAATCTAGCGTATCACACGAAGGGCTTAGCAAAACTATTTCACATTCGTGCATCCTCCCAGATTTATATGAGCTGAAAACAGAAAAATGAACTGTTTATTCTTCAAAAATAAAGGTCTTACACGCTGCAAAAAGCAATTACTGGATTAAATGTCTAAATATTAAAGGAAGATTTGACGTCTCTTTTCTTGTACGTGGCTGTGTGATTCTCAGAAGTAAAATACGTGCTATCGTACAACTGTCTCTACCTATACTACTTTAAATTAAATAATATAGGATACATATGTTGAATTGAACGTTTTACTAAAAACACTTTGGTGAACACCTGTACATCGTAAAATAAATATTTTTCTTAACGAAATGTCGTTTCATGCTGAACGTAAGCGCGGAATGATAGTGTTGGCAGCTACGTGCAATACACGTTGCCCACTTATTTGACACTGAAATGCAATATCGTACGCACGTAAATGAAATAAAAAAATTACTAACAGTGATTTAGTAACCACCCATACCATATAACATAAATTTCGTCTTCCAAAAAAAAAAAAACTTCGTCCTTTACTTAAACATGTGTTCAAACTGTTGACCATGGACTGAAAGGCACATTTGCAATCGCCGTTCGAAAGAACAATGAACAGAGGTAATTACAGTGGATGATATTTTAGAGGATGCACTCACGATTCGACCACACACGTCGTCTGACGCAGTTGGACCTTCGTCATAGGCTGCGTCTTTGAGTGCTCCCCAAAGAAAGAAATAGAGAAGAGTCAAATCGGGGGACCTCGAAGGCCATTTGACGACAGAATTTCATTCAATACAACGTCCAGGAAAGTTCTCGTTCAGTATTTGCGTTGTAACGCGTATTGTGCGAGCTGCACAACCGTTGCGCTGCAGCCACATACATTGTCGAAGAACCAGCAGAATGTTCGTCAGAAAGTGGGCGTACGAATGTCCATTTATGACACCTGAGATGAAATAAGGTCCCACAATGTAACTTCCTAAGATCCCGCACCGTACGTTTACGCTCCACGGCCGTTGACGTACCACCTGACGAAGCCAGTGTGGATTTTCGACACCCCAGTAGTGCATATTACGCAAATATACGTTAGCACGGTTAGTAAACGTTGCTTCATCGGTAAAGAGCACACGTTGGAAAAACGTAGGATCGTCTCTCTGTTCCTGAAGGGCAAGCAGATAAAAATCTGCATGACGCTCCAAACTACGCCACGGTCGTCGAGTGCCTGATGTAGTGACAGACAAAATATATGGAAATTCTTACGCAGAGCATGCGAATGACACTCGTCTGGCTGATTCCCCATTCCTTGACAATATGTCTCGTGTCACTGTGCGGATTCATTAGCGTCGTAGCCAGGTGCATCGTGTTCCCTGTCGGTTACATTCCTCTTTCCTTTCCTCTGTTTGACGTTCGCACTAGCGTTTTAATAATTCGTGCAGTTGTGTGGTTCGTTGGACATTGGCGATCTGGATAAATAGCCCTATAGAGCTGTACTGTTTTTACGGCATTTCTGTAACATTCACCATATAAAAGTAGTATATTCAGCTTCTCATTGGCGTACGTGTCTGCATGCAACGAATGTTGAATCAGAAATAAGCGGCTCACAGTGCAGGCAAGTAACTGGAAAATATGTTGACATTCTGGCATAGCGTAGCACGAGAGCTCTGCTTGGCGGTGTTTGCACATCAAATGCCGGTTCCAGCATTCGCTCTCTCAAATACTGGTACATTTCTCGAATTTTTGTACGACAAGATTAACGTCAACATTAACAAACGCTGCATCAGTGTAATTAACTTCTCAAGAGCTATCGAATGCAGTTACAAAATGCATACGGTTCCGTCTAAAACAACGTACTTGCTTCAATATCCCCGTTGATACAAGCGCTACAAACATTAACAAAAAAAAAAAAAAGACATGCGCCTCGACGCTCTACCATTTGCCGAAAAGTGCGTTTCGATATGAGTAACCGTTAACATGCGCCTCGACGCTCTACCATTTGCCGAAAACTGCGTTTCGATGTGAGTAACCGTTTACGAAATAAAGGGGTGTTACGTTTCACGTGATTAGCGTTCCAATTCTTTGAGAGTGGGACAAAGGCCGCCATAGTGCATTAGTGTTGTTACCAGGCGTGATATGTTACATAAAGAACTTGAACAACATCAGATGTTGAATGATCACACTTAAGAACACGGAGATGCAATGTACGCATGTGAGACAGCGTTATCAATGATTGGCAGGGTTTGGCTCTGAGCACTATGGGACTTAACTACTGTGGTCATCAGTCCCCTAGAACTTAGAACTACTTAAACCTAACCAACCTAAGGACATCACACACATCCATGCTGGCAGGGTTTGAAGAGGGTCTAATTGTGGGTCAGTCTCCATTCAGCCGGCTGGTCGAATCATGCAGTATCAGGATTTTCGGGGCATGCTGATGGTATGGTGGCCCAATGTAGACTGGAAAGGTCCTTGACGGTAGACACTCTCGTCGTCCAGGTTCTGGTCGGCCACGTTTGACCACCACAAGGGGGGATCGCCGTACTGTGCTCCAAGCACGTCACCTCACCCCATCCACATTTTACAACAGGGACTGACGACGGCGCTCTCTTTCAGTTTGTGCGCCTATCGTAACGCGGGAGATTTGAACGTCATCCATTCCTCCAAATAATTTTATATCTAAATGGTACATTTCATCGATATGTGACCCTTATCAAAAATTAGTCTGCTAAGTCACTTCTATCACTTCTACAACCTCTAGAAGCCTGTAATGGAAACTGCGAAACGTCTTGTACAAGAAGGTTCACATGGTAGGTACCCATGACAATACACTTACTTACGGAAGATATGTTGTGCTGTGTGCACGAAATTTTCTGGATATCGAGGAGCATCTGTGTGTTATCCACACGGTGGCTTGGATCGTATAAAATCTATCTCATTTCCTTCTTTATTAATTTTAAAGGCACTTGCGATGGTGCTTTGTTTCTTGAGTTCCAGCAAATCTTCGGCACAGTCTGACACTGTCGCTTAGTAAACAAAATACGAGCGCACGGAATAGCTCAATGGTTACTTGACTGGTTAGAACACTTTCTATAAAATAGAGGTCAATACATACAGTGAAGGAGTTCACGGACGGATGCTTCAGCTGTTGGTGAGTCCTCCGGTTTATGGCCGTGATCCATGACACTTCTCTGTTTCCAGCGTTTCGTGCTGAGCAGTGGAGGACGTCTTTAGAAGTGCTCCTGGTTCCGTTGAGTGACGAGTCGGACGTCGGAGAGCGACTTAAATACTACAGAAGAAAGGGAGCGATGAAACCTCGACCAAGCCCTCTCCCTCGTCCGTCATATCAGTCGGTGAGACTCAGCGGAACAAGGAGCTCCTCTGAAGATGTACAGTGCCTCTCTGGACGAAACGTTAGGAAAACACAGAAAACTTAACAGTTGCTAAGAACTCAGTGCAAGCTCTTAATGAGGAGGCATCATCAGCAGCAAAATTAGTGGTCTAAGTATCTTACTGTAGTGTGGTAAAGCCTGTGGTGGTAAGGAAATACACTGACGAACCGAAACGTTATAACGAATTGATTAATAGCGTGCTGGTCCGCCTTTGGAACGCTGTGTAGCAGCGATTGTAGCTGTCATGAATTCAACAACTCCTTCGTACATTTTACGAAACTCTGTGCCACGAAATGTCTGCCCGTATGTCCGGCAAATAACATAAATTACAGGTCTATGGCTTGTGGGTGCGGAGACAGCGCACTATAGCGTGCCAGATGTGTTCGACGAGGTTCAATCAGGCGCAGTTGGTGGCCAAGATATGAACGTCAGTTCACTGTCATGCTCCACAAACCATTGCAACACGATTCTGACTTGTGACACGGCAAGTTATTCCACTGGCAGATGCTGTCGCGGTCGGGACATGAAGCTTGACGGGAAGCGGGTGTTCTGCAATGATGTTCATACTGTCCATAACTCTCATGATGGCTTCGACTACTACCAAGTCCCATGTAAGGCCATGCGAATGTTCCCCATACCGTTACATGACTGTGCCCATGACACCGTACATGTACCGAGCAGCTATTCAACTGAAAGACGACGTATCGGGACACGATCATCAGGCCGATGTAACAAGGAACGTTATTCATCTGTCCGGCTAACACGTTTACACTGATCCACAGTCCAACCTCGATGATCCTTTATCCACTGCATTCGTATGTGACGATGTCGTTGCGTCAACATGGCAACGCGTAGGAGTCCGTTTGCTGTGTAGGCGCATGTTCGACACTGTTCGTTGAATGGAACACTCCGAAACACTTGTGCCTGTCGTCAGATCCGACATAGATCACCGCCGATCCTGCTTTACACGGCGGGCAGGCGTCCGAGCTCCACATTCTGTAACAAGGCGCTGACACCCAGCATCTTGTGTTACTCCTGTTTTCATCGTCATTCAAGCTTTTTCCATAGATGCTCACGACAGTAATAGGCAAACAGCCGATCAGCTTCGCCTTACAGGAACGCTCGTTTCTCGGCGCCAGGCCATAAAAATCTGCTCTTTATCATAGTCGACTATTTTAGTTGATTTCCCAGTTTGCTGCCTGTATCCTCATTCTTCTCTATTCCGCTGATGCAATCATCATAACGCTTTCGATAATCAGTCTGTACGAACGACGAGTCACCCTGGTCTAGGGGTAGCATCTTTGACTATTAATCAAAAATTTCTGTGTCCCATGTACGATGCCAGACGCTACTTAAAATTTAAAGGAAAATTATGAGCAACTGTGGATGAAGACTTCTGTTATAGAGTCGCATTCATTCAGCCGGTGGTTTTGTCAGAAAGGACGCAGGAACATTGGGGTGGGGAAACTTCCCATAAAGGCGGAAATATCATCAATTATCTACGGCATCACCGCACTGAAGACATCTGATTTGTATCCGCGGAAAATGTGGATTAATTGAAAAGTGTCATGATGATGTCTCCATTGCAAAAGACACGGGAGAGAAAATAGCTCAGGTACGCACCAAAAAAGTCAGAAGAATGATGACCAAAAAATAGATAAATAACGTCGGTAATTCTGCGAGGCTGCAACAAGCGAGGCGGCACCATATTGAAGTCTTCGGTCTCGTATTCGGGAGGACGGTGGTTCAAAAGTATTCTTACAACTTTGGGTCAGGATCCGTACACCAAAACAAGGAAAAAACTTGGGTGATTGAACTGCTAAGCACACAAACTCATAATGAATGCTCTAAATTTTCTTCTGTTGCTTCTAAACATGCCTCGAATCGTGGACTGTCGCAACCTTTCAAGTACTTCCTGATGATTTTGACTGGTTTCGCCTGCTTCTATGATAAGTCGGTGAAGAGTTTCTGCATCCAGGTCGCCTGCTAAATAGACCAGTTGGTGCGTCCAGAGATAATAATCCAAAGGATTGATGTCGAGTGACCGTGCAGGCCATGGAACTGGTCCTCTTTTACCTATCCATTCGTGATGGTGCATCTTGAACACTGAGACTGAAATGTGCTGGAGCTACATCCTGTATAAACCAGATTTTTCTTCTTATTTGCTGGGACACATCTTTTAGTCAAATGGCTCTGAACACTATGGGACTTAACTGCTGAGGTCATCAGTCCCCTAGAACTTAGAACTACTTACACCTAACTATCCTAAGGACATCACACACATCCATGCCCGAGGCAGGATTCGAACCTGCGACCGTAGCGGTCACGCGGTTCCAGACTGTAGCGCCTAGAACAGCTCGGCCACTCCGGCCAGCATATTTTAGTCAGTCTTTAAGGGTGTTTTGAATAAATTCCCTGGGATGACGTATGATCCTGATCCAGACAGTCACCTACAATTCCAGCCCACACATTAATCTTAAGCTGCCGTTGATGCCTGGCCTGAACTGTAGCATAATGACTGCAATTAGACCACAAGTGTTGGTTGCAAAAATCTGTTACTCCATCTCTTCGAAACGTTGCTTCGTCTGTAGTCAAAACTGAAAAGACAAACATATTGTGAGTTTGTACAACAAATCATTGGCAAAAGTTTTCCCGTGGTGGTTATCAGTAGACGTAAGGCCCTGCACACGTTGTAGATCATACGGATACGTGTGTTGCTCATTAAATATCCTCCACGGTGAGTTTTTAGGTGTACCACATGCCAGGACCACCTGTCCTGGCTGACACCTGGCTCTTCTGCGACAGCCCACACAGCATGCTCTTTCTGGTTAGAAGTACGAGCAACAAGCATTCTTCCTTGGTCGATAGTCTGCTGCGCAACTAATCCTGCCTCGGCAACACGACTGTACGCAGAACCAAAGGTTGAATGACTCGACTGCCCACTGTCTTGAAACGCCGTCTGATACAGCTGTGCAGCCTCGTCTCCATTACCATTCGCGCGGCAGTACATAATAATCATGGTTGCCAGCACACGCAATGAATATCCTGTCGTAGTTTAACGGAGCACTTTCAGTTAATTCACTAACAATAGACATTTTGAAGTCAGACGAAAGACGAGTGTAAACAGTCTCCCGGGCAACTCAACGCCGTCTAGGATATAATGAGTTAAACGGAGCCGCTGGGTTGTACCCGGAAAGACGTCGAACTTCAACATTCATCAGTAACTGGAGAACGAAGGATTTTCGGACATAAGTTTATACGAGATTTTCTTCTTGATCTGGTCTAAGGAACAAGTACCCGAAATCAGTAAAATTATTTGTGAGATATTGTGTGTATATGAGCTTCGTTCATGGATGTGGCTACATGCTGGCCATTTTCAGGTTACAACATAGCACATGGGCTTAAAATTTAATAAAAATGAACACAGTACCCCTTAACATTACTCATATAACTACGGATAAACTTAAATTTAATTTGTCTTTTCTTACCTAGACGTGCCACCAGTTTTAATTAAAAATGCGGCTATGGAATAGGAGTTGCCCAGAATTTATTTTAGGATATATCTAAAATTCCCTTTGTTGTCAGACATTTTATGTCACTGTAATTGATTAGAGATATTTGTGGTTTATATACTGAATTTCTTTGTGAGTCATTGATAGCTTTAATAATCGAGTAATGAATGCCATTTTTTCTTCTAATGCTGTAGTCTTGCATATCACTTCTCCTACCAGACTGTGGTGGGTCATTTATGACAAATTTCGTCAGTGAATATACTTACTGTCAAGAAGCCATCAAAATGTTGAAGTCCTTGAAAATGCATCTACAAGCATATTTTGATGACCATCACATATTATTCTCGTTGCTCGATTTGGGGTAGCCGAAACTTTCCTCCGCGCGACCGCTACGGTCGCAGGTTCGAATCCTGCCTGGGGCATGGATGTGTGTGATGTTTTTAGGTTAGTTAGGTTTAAGTAGTTCGGAGTTCTAGGGCACTGATGACCTCAGCTGTTAAGTCCTATAGTGCTCAGAGCAATTTGAACCATTTTGAAACCTGAGTGATAAGTAGCCATAGGCGATTACATCTTAAGAGATTAATGATTAGAAATATTCCAGTACAGTCAAGATGTTGATTTGTTTGTTTCCATAACTACAATTATACAAACAACAAATGCTGCTGAACGAAGGATAAGAGAAAGTAATTCGGTAGGTGAAGTGCTATATTTCTCGTTCACGACGATCAGTGCTCTCTCTACCAGAATTTGGTGAAACACTTCTACGAGCATACAGTGTGTTTCAAAAACATTCATACTCTTAAAAAAACTATATCTTCTATAGTTAGAAGTAGAAACTTTGGACAAATTTCAAGTTACGCGTAGTTTTTACTTTCAAAAAGAATCATCCGATTTTACAGGGTTTCATGTTTCGCAAGCGACATTAATGTGATTTTTACACTTGCGTTTTGTATGAAACTTTTGCTTTAGTTTTGACAGATGCGCATTATGCTCTCCACTGGACATACTACGAAAATGCAGACGATAATCGAACTTACACAATACTTTTGCGACAAGAAGTGCGGAGCTACTGTATTCTCTGCTGATGCTGCCACGCGGCGCCGCATGTAAAGTTGTTGAAAGGAGAGGCGCATAGATGGAATCTTTCACGATTCTCCACCACAAACAGAGGCAGTGGTACAAATATAGAATCTTAACTCCCCCTCTCCCCCTGTGCACCCAGATCATCTGAGGCAGCTGACTGTTAAGAAATGTTTTTACATACAGATGCCACTGTGGTAGCGCTCGTCCTCTTGCAAAATGAAATTTTCGGCTTTTTCTCGCAATTACGGTAAAAAGACAGATCTTTAACATATCCAGGTACGTGATTTCTGGAACTTAGTGAGCGACCGAGCTAGCTGCACTAGAGACTCCTACTGGAAATAACATGAACCGTGAAGCTGACACAAAAGTAAAAAAAACTATGTCACCTCAATACTTTCACGGTTATTTGGCGAGATATACGTAGGGGGGAAGCAACATATTGGTTGTCTCAGGTGAGGAGAAACTGAAATGAACCTGAAATTTACACATATCTCTGTGGTAGTATCACCGAACGTTCGAAATCGACTGAAAAATTTCACACACACACAGGACTAAAAAAACAGAAGATAATTATTGAAATAAAAGACTTGTTAATTTAAAATATTTTTAAAAAGTCTAAAACTATTTGTCCAACACCATACAGATCCCTGACCAGGTACACATGTTTCTGCAAATTTGTGCTTGTGAATCTTTTATAGATATGGCAGTACTTGTAAAATTTTAGATGAAAGACTTGGGGCGCATGAAGTGTCTTAGGTAACTATTCATGTATAAATTATCTGTTGCTTACGTCCACGTTTTTCGCTTTAAATTCTACGAGTATTATCATTGCTACTAAAAATTCGCAAATGCAAATTTTCATTACTGTCTATAGGAGCTCAGGAATCTGTATGGGACTAAAAGAAATTATTTTATGCATTTTAGTCCGTTTCAAAAACATGTTAAATTAGTAAGTTTTTTATTTAAATCATTGTTATGCATTGAACCATACGTTTTGTAACTGAGATCGACAAATTTACAGGAAATGAACCCATTTCCCATGATAAAACGTTGGTAGGCAACATCTGGTCCGCAGCGCAATATGGATTATCGGTGAAAAAGGCATCTGATGTACAGGTTGCCTTGCTTACTTTGGTGAATCTGCTGTTGCCGGTGGTGAAGATCTTTTATTGCGTTCGCTTAGCAGGGAGATTCAGCTTGTTAAAAGTTCGTTGGGCTGTACACGGCCCCTGAGGGGAGACGCCGCTACACGAAGTTTGCGCGTTAGTGCAGATAAAGCGGCAACGGCGTGCGAGTTGGCCTCTCGCGTCGCTGTAAATACGGCCGCTGTCTGGTGTACACACACACACACACACACACACACACACACACGTTAAATACGGATCGCGTCTGCGGATTAAAACTTCCTGCACCGAGCAGCTCAAACTTCAGCGGCGGCTCGCACGGAAAGTGAGGGAAGAACTTCACTGTCTCGCTTCAAGCTCCCGAGGCAACAAAAAACAGCGGCAATTATGTACGTCGGGTAATTCGCGTCGTGCGCAGAGCATCGTTCTTTCTCATTTGTGTGCGATTCTTAAGAAAACTTGGCTGGCTGCATCGCTACTTTGGCTCCGTTATGGCAGCTGTTAACGCGAAGCTCCCGCGCGAGCGTTACTTACCTCTGGCAACGAGCAGCGACTGCCGCTCATCCGTTTCGGCTGGTGAAGAGAGTTATCCCTTCGCCTTTCCTCTATTCTCCTTCCTCCTTCGCGGTCTCTGCGTGCAACATTTGTTCAACAACGCATCCTACCGTATTTAATGACCGACAAGGATTAACTTTCCAAACACTCAGTGATGTACTCTAAAATTACGTGACAGGTTACGTTAATCTGAAATGGTATAATTAGTCATAGATTTGCAGGTGGCATTTCCAAATCCATAATGAGTCGTCTTCGTCTGATAAGGATGTAATACATCTCCCAGTCCCGACAATCGTGATCACATCTACGTCTACATCTATACTGCAGAGCGTTACGCTGTTCTTCAGGCTGCCCAATACATCCACCGCCATCAGCGGCTACAGTATATTATATGCTCAGATTCGCTCAGCTCTCTCCTCAGTCTCCATACTCTCTACCCTGTCCACCCTCTGGTCCACCGGGTTCAGGACTGCCTCCACTTGCTCCACTTGGGGGGTGTCTGTGTGGCGTTCCTCCGGATCTCAGAACACGTTGGTATCCGTGGAAACGAGGCGGCCGATATAGCGGCCAAGGCTGCAATCTCTCTTCTTCAGCCTGCTGTTCGCATGGTTCCTTTCGCCGATCTACAGAGTGTTTTATGTCGTCGTGTTGCTCTTTTATGGCACGCACATTGGTCTGCACTTTCAAATAATAAATTGCGGGATGTGAAAGCTCTTCCCTGTGCTTGGACCTCTTCCTCCCGAACTCGTCGTCGGGAGGAGGTAATTGGACTCCGGATAGGGCACTGTCTTTTTAGCCATCGACATCTTTTAAGTGGCGATCCTCCCCCGCGTTGTCCCCATTGCTCTCAACTGTGGACGGTGAGACACCTTTTACTTGAGTGCCCCTATTTTACTCCGTTACGCGTCAGTCTACAGCTGTCGCCTGATATATCTTCCATTTTAGCAGATGACACGCGCTCAGCCGATCGCGTTCGCGACTTTATTAGTGTTAGTGAGATGACGTCGGTCATTTGAAGCTCTTTTTGGGGGCAAACAACCCCCTCGTCTATAGTGGTTTTCTAAGCTTTCCTTCTGTTTTTTAGTTTCCCCACTTTTTTGAGTTTCTCTCCCATTGCTGCTGATTTCCAGTTTCGTTTTTTTTTACCTTTTCCTAAGCTACAGACCGGGCGCTAATTACCGCAGCAGTTTTGCGCCCTAAAACCACAACAAAAAAGTCACCTTACGGTGTGCGGCAGAGGGTGTAACTAGCAGCATTATCATGTTCGCTCTTGTGTATGCCATTCGCAATGGTGAGTAGGAAGATGACTGTCTATACACTTCCGTATGAGCCCTATTTCTCCAATTTTTTGGTCGTGATCTTTTCGCGAGTTACACCGTCTAATAAATAATATCAGCACACACCTGCGTAATGTCCGCCCCTAGTAGCAGAGTGGTCAGCGCGACGGAATGTCATACCTAACGGCCCGGGTTCGATTCCTGGCTGGGTCGGAGATTTTCTCCGCTCATGAACTGGGTGTTGTGTTATCCTTACCATCATCATTTCATCCCCATCGACATACAAGTCGCCGGCCGCGGTGGCCGAGCGGTTCTAGGCGCTTCAGTCTGGAACCGCACGACTGCCACGGTCGCATGTTCGAATCCTGCCTCGGGCCTGGCTGTGTGTGATGTCCTTAGGTTAGTTAGGTTTAAGTAGTTCTAAGTTCTAGGCGACTGATGACCTCAGATGTTAAGTCCCATAGTGCTCAGAGCCATTTGACATACAAGTCGCCGAAGTGGCGTCAGCTCGAAAGACTTGCACCAGCGAACGGTCTACCCTAAATCGCTCCAGGCAAATGCCGGGATGGTTCCTTTTCAAAGGCCGACTTCCTTCCCCATCGTTCCCTAATCCAATGAGACCGATGACCTCGCGGTTTGGTGTCTTCCCCCAAAACAACCCAACCCAACTCCTGTGTAATGCGGATTTGACCAGTAGATGTCACGAGACCTGCCAGTATAAAAAGAGGTGAGGAGAACTGTGTTAGTAGAGGTGCAGTAGCAGCCGAATGGGTCGGTCAAGAGAGAATCAATGTCTTAGAGCGCGGACAAGTCATTTGACGTTACCGCTGATGTGATTGTGAAGTGAAAATCGGACGAACAACCAACATCTGAACAGACCACGCAGATCTCATGTACTAACAGACAGCAACCGTAGAGCACTGCTTAGTTTGGAAAAATCACTAGAAATAAGCTGAAGGAATCACTCGTGAGTTTCAAAGTTTGCAGCATGGGAGGTAATAAGAACGAGCTATAGGGGTGGAACAGTTCCTCGTAAGGCACATATTCTGTAGCCAGCGCTAAGTGACGCCTGAGATGCAGACAGTGGACGTCTGGAAAGGGGTGACGTTTAATAATGAATCGCGCCATATCCTGTGGCAATCCGGGTTGGGCGAATGCCTGGAGAACTTTGTCTGCCATCATCTGAAGTGCCAACAGTGAAGTGCAGAGCAGCTGGTGTTAATGTACGGCCTTGTTTATCGTGGTTGTGGTGTGGTCCCGTTATTTTGCTTAGGAAATGCTAAATACCAAACGATATGAACACTTTTTACAGCATTTTAGACTGAGTACAGTAAGTCAAATCTGTATCAGCGTGGCAATCCACCCGGTCGTAAAGCAGGATCCGCGAGGCAACGGTTTGTGTGTAATAACATTCCTGAAGTGAGCTGGCCTGTCCAGAGTCCCGACTTCAAGCAATTCAAACACTTTTGGTATGATTTAGAACGTCGACTTCGCTGCTTTTCCAGTGCCCAACATCCTTAACTTCTCTGGTTTCGGCTGTTAAAGATCAATGGGTAGACACTCTTTCAGAGATATTGATAGTACAGTATTGCAGTGTCTGCGTTACTCTTAATACGATGCAAAGTTCATTGGGACATGCATGCATATCCAATGGAACTTTGCATCGTATTCAAAATAACACAGACACTGCAATATCCTGTCCAACCGCCGACGCAAGCGACTTTCGAGTAAAATGTCTCACCTGTACGGGAATGTACATAATGGATGTAAGAGTACAGGTTGTAGACGCATGGTGGACGACTTACGGAAGTTTGGGACAGGCCGTGAGTAGTGCACGGATGGCCAAATGGTAAGGCGACCGCTCGCCATAAGCGGCAAATCAGGGGTCGAGCCCCGGTCCGGCACAAAGTTTCATTGTCATGATTCCATTCTGCAGCTGATGGTTCTACACATTCGGAATTGCTAATACATTTAATGTAGCTCTTTGATGGTGTCCCCATGAGAGTACAAGCTGTCGTAAAGGTGAATTGTGGACACACCTCATGTTAATGTTCACTAATAGGTGTCCGGATACTTTCGATCAATAGCACTGTGCAGCAATGAAAATGTAAATCGAATGAAAACAGCCAGTTCCTATCACTTCTAATGCGCTAATCACCAATATCACAAAGACAATTCAAAATTAGCTCCAGTTTTCATTTTACATTGTTTTATTACAGTGAGATAATTATGTACGGATTTTCATGTTAAGTTTAAAATAAAATAATATAATGGTTTGTCAAAGTCACGATAACAAGTAGCAATGTATTATATTATTGTTCCTGGTCATACTTGTCTGCAATATTTTGGATATAAACATTTTGATACCAATTTTAGTGATATTATTGTCTCCCTCCTCTTCAACGTCAGTGACTTTATTAATGTATGTAATAATTTTTGCACAGTTGTTTCCAGATTGACTACCAGTTGTTCAGGTTGACTGCTATTGAAGTGACCAAAAATACCACGAGTTTGTGTTAACAGTGCTGACACTTTTTGCTATGTGTCTGGAGAAATGACATTTGCTTCACAAAAACAGCAAATAACTCCATTGATTAAAAAAAATACAGTTATTATTTTGGGTGCAAAACAGGTGATCAGGATAAACCTTTGGCTCCACATGTGATCTGCAACATTTGGGCTAGCAACCTCAGGAATTGGATGCATGGGAAAGGACGTTCAATGTCCTTTGCAGTGCCCATGATCTGGCGTGAGCCAACAAACCATGTCAGTGACTGCTACTTTTGTATGGTTCCTCCTATCAAGAAGGGAATATCTAAGAAGAAGAAGAAGAAGAAGAAGAAGAACCGGACAGTAATCCATCCTAACATTCCATCTGCCATACGTCCAGTTCTACATGGGGAAGGACTGCCAGTACCTGAACCACCGACAGAGCACGAGATTACTTCTGATGGGGATTTCTGGATGTCCTGAACCATGTACATCACAAGATCCAGAGTTTCTTCCAAACATATCATCAACTGATGATCCACAAAAATTGTCTCAAAATGAGTTAAGTTATCTCATTAGAGATTTGGAGCTCTCTAAAGCTAAGGCTGAGATTTTAGCATCAAGATTGAAGCAGCACAATTTTCTAGAAAGCAATGTAAATGTTTCATTCTACCGCAGAAGATAGCAACAATTCACTCCTTTCTTTAACATGCAAGATAGTATTGTGGCATGTGCAGACGTAAATGGTCTAATGAAGGCTCTCAGAATTAATTACAACCCTGATGAGTGGAGACTCTTTATTGATTCGTCAAAGTTGAGCTTAAAAGCAGTGCTTTTACATATTGGTAATGAGCTTCCTTCTAGTCCAGTTGGGCATAGTGTGCACATGAAAGAGTCATACCAAAACATGAAAATTTTGCTAGAAGCCATCAAGTATAATGACTCTCAGTGGCAGATTTGTGGTGACTGGAAAGTGGTTGCACTGCTATTAGGTATGCAGTTAGGGTATACTAAATATTGCTGCTTTCTCTGTAAATGGGACAGCCGAGCTCGTGCATCTCATAGTAAACATGAATGGCCCACCAGAAAATCTCTTGAACCAAGTTTAAAGAACATTAAGAGTGAACCGCTAGTAGACACTAAAAAGATTCTGCTCCCGTCCTTGCTCATCAAGTTGGGTCTCATGAAAAACTTTGTTAAGGGAATAAACAAAGATGGTGACGTGTTTAAGTACTTCAGACAAAAATTCCCTTACTTACGTGATGCCAAAGTAAAGGAGGGCATCTTTGTAGGCCCACAGATTCGAGAGTTTTTTGGAGACCATACTTTTGATGGAATCATACAAGGTGATGAGAAGCATGCATGGGAATGTTTTAAGACAGTCTGTTTACAGTTCTTAGGGAATAAACGAGCAATAAATTACAAGGAGATTGTAGATAACATGTTGTCAACTTATGAAAAACTTGGTTGCAACATATCACTGAAAATGCATTTCTTACATAGTCATCTTGACTTCTTCCCCAAAGATTGTGGTGCAGTAAGTGATGAACATGGGGAGCGATTTCATCAAGCTATTCCTACATTTGAGAAGAGGTATGCCAGAAAGTGGAGCCCTACTATTTTAGCAGATTATTGCTGGACTGTCATAAGGGATATTCCCGAGTATGAGTATAAACATCAAGCCAAGCGAAAACGGTCATCATCTATATTTATCTCTCAACAAAATATGTAATTGTATATACTATACATATAGACATTTAACATTGTTAATCCTTTATATACATTTGTGATCAGTTAAGTTATATATTTTCTTTTGTGCATTACATAGTTCTCGTACAAAGTTGACTTACAAAGTATTTTCATTCACGTAATGTTCTCACGTGGGAGAAGGTGCAATTAGCTGAATGACGAACACTAACTTCACTTAACGAAGGTTTATTCAGCACTTGCTCATACAAGAGCGCTGAGCGAACTGCCTCCGACCAGGCCACATACAGTATATATACAACTATAGAACATTCCAGTACAATGGTTCTTGACATTTGTGGATACTTCTAGAATGTACTTGAACCGAATATGGAAATTAAAATTGTACGGTCCAGGTGAGTTTTGTTCTCACTACCCTCCATGCAATAGTTTAGTATCATAACCACCACACCATGACGCTAATCAGCTTCTTCTGCGACAATATTATCTTAATTTTTCTTAATATTTTACTTTTGTACTTCCAGAATGGCATTGAAATTTATCAGTGCATAACACACAACATAATTCAAGTAATTATGCACATAAAATTTGTAATGCTGAATCTTGGAATACATATTTAGCTAGTTACTTATGCCAAAATGTAGATTACTTAAAAAAACTAGAGCTAAATAATTATGAATATGATGATTTTGTATCATTTTATTCTGAAATAAACATAACTAACTCAAAATCATGCAGTTATACACGTTAACTTCAATTTTGTTGTTCAGTGTAGTGTTTGTATCTCTGACAAGGAGACGGCACGACCCTGGGGTCCGGGATTTGTCCGAAATTTTGTGTGGTGAAAGAGGACCCCTAACATCTCACGTGGTTAAAATATTAGGACGCACTACTAGGAAAATCCCGAGAAAAATCGATCCAAAGTTTCTTAGGTGCCTTATGAGTATAAAATGTTAGTCCATTGCCGAGCCGCTGTCTGGCCTAGGTGTTTAGGGTTCGGACTCTTACGCCAGAGGTCTCGAGTTCTATTCCTCCTCTGGCACTTTTTTCTTTTGTTTCATTTTCTTTTGTTAGTCCACCAATTATTCAGAAAGTTTCCCAAACCGACATTATCTTTAACAAATTAGTTACATTATTGAATAAAAATTATTTTCTTTTTGTCCAACAAGACAATTCATGGCGGTGGGTTTTCCATTTTTCATTGTAAAGTATATAAGAAGAATCATTGGGTTTGTAATCAGAATAACAAATTCGGTTGGGAAACATTCAGTTTTTATACATATAATAATTATAAACAAGAACCGCAGTGGTAATTATCATAAAAACAAACAAAGCAATAATTTCTGCGACATCTTGCGCAACATATAAAAGCGGATTTTTTACAATCACAGGGCGTTTGCAATAAATCTGTACAAAAATATGCCCCATTAACATTTACGAAAATGTTTTGAGTTTCTGATAATTTTGAGCCAAACCAGGCATATTGAATCATGTCTCGGGAATATTGGTGACGATAACTGATGGTGAATTATAGAATGAATTTTTTTACAGTCTTCCTGGGAATTAATTTCACGATTCTCCTGTAACAATGCGTTGCAATTTTGCAAGCAACAGAAGAAAAAAAAAGTGCCAGAGGAGGAATCGAACCTGAGACCTCTCGCTTAAGGTTCCGACTGCAAATCGTGTAGGCCAGAAGGCGGCTCGGCAATGGACTAACATTTTATTCTCATAAGCACCTAAGAAACTCTGGATCGATTTTTCTCGGGATTTTCCTAGTAGTGCGTTCTAATGTTTTTACCACGTGAGGTGTTAGGGGTCCTCTTTCACCACACAAAATTTCGGACAAATCCCGGACCCCAGGGTCGTGCCGTCTCCCTGTGAGAGGATGTAATGTATTACAGGATTCTTCTTCGAACATATGCTGTCAGAATTTAAACACTGATCTTCTCCGTGATACACAACACGTCTTGCGAAGTTTGTTGAGCACCTCCGTAATGTTCCAGCGCCGACTAAATGTCTAGTGTCTTCTCTATCGCTTCTTTTAATCTTAGTTCGTTAGGGTCTCGCAGTGATGAACGGTACTCAAGAAGCGATCGCCAGTAGACAAAAGCGTCGTCTACAAAAGCCTCATAGAGCTCCCGACATTGTCTGCTACACAATTATACTGTAAACAGGAATGGTCCTATAACACTACCTTCGGATACTCGGGATCTCATTTCTGTGTCTGTCGATTTCGATCATTTAAGAGTAACGTTTGAGGTGAGTCTCTTAGAAAGTTGTGAACCAAGTCGCAAACGAGATCCGATAGCGGGCAAGCTCGTATTCTACTCCATAAATCACAGCATGGGACTGTATCGAATACCTTTCGTAATTCGAGGAACGCACCATCAAATTGGTCGCCTTTCTGTATGGCGCTCCGGGTTTTGTGGACGAATAGAGCGAGCTGTGTTTCGAAATATTTGTTTCCGTAATCCACGTTAGTTTTTACCTAGATTTTTGTTCTTAAAAAATTTCGTAATACCTGAACATAAAATATGTTCCATAACCCTACAGCAGATTGACGTCGGCGATATATGACTGTGCGGCTCGAAAGAGAGGAAGTTCTTTTCCATAATTTCTATAAAATTTCAAAAATCCAATCCGGATGTCCTTAGTTGTAATGTGGGATGGACCAGGTCATGCTCGACATGATGGTCATATCAGAAGCGCAGTGCATTGTTCGGGGAAAGGATCATAATATTATCAAATTCGCATTCGTGTTTGATGTGTCTAAAAAACCGTACGATAACAGCCTTTTGTGGTACGAAATAGTTAAGGAGATTGTCCTGTTATTAGCCATGAGAAAATCTGTTAAGACTGTGTGAGTAAAGGGGCGCTGCCATCCTTATGGCGACGAACTGGCAGATGAAATTGGAAAAGCTGCTATAAAAAGCGATTCCATATCCCGACCTTTATCCACTCAACTCAAAATGCTACAAAGAACATGATAGAATGAATAATGGAAAATGCCGTCACTAATTAGTGGCAGAAATTACAGGCAAATGCATACGGTAGTGTCTACAAAACACTGGTTCACAGACCCAGTTGTGAATACGGAGACGTAAACCATTTTTTTGTGCCAACTGAAAGAAGCGACGGTAGGTAATCACATGCAGGAACTGTGCATATGACGGTCCAGTGCCTCTTAACGATTGCCACTCAGTTAAAGAATTTTCACACTAATTATACGATTTCTTAACGATGGGTGTTCAACAGAACACCGGACAAACCTCATATCAGACCCTCTATGGAGTACAGTTTGAGAGAAAAGCGTACAGGTTTCAACGGATGCAATAGCGGACCCGTGAAAATAAGAATTCAAGACAACTGAATATGGAACCAAACTACTTACAATGTTTCTACGACTGTCATCTGAAGCATCTAAATGTATGTAAAGTGTACAATGTTTCATTTATTTTGAAACATTATAATCGTTGATTCGAATGTTTCCTTATGCTGAGTAATTCAAAAACAGAAGACCAAATAAATACATGTAAAAAATATTCTTTTTGCAACGTGTATGTCCAAATTACTCTACCAAATAAATCTCTATCAAGTCGAAGAAGTTGCTTGGATTTCGTTCTTGACCCTAGGCACCTAA
Organism: Schistocerca piceifrons; assembly: GCF_021461385.2. Lineage (NCBI taxonomy): Eukaryota > Metazoa > Arthropoda > Insecta > Orthoptera > Acrididae > Schistocerca > Schistocerca piceifrons. The sequence goes on from NC_060138.1 coordinate 348,408,425, forward strand.
TTAATCCTTCAGTTATCGAGCCAGTCCTAGTATGTCATTGCTTCAGAAAGTTGTCGCAGTTTAAGTCCTATCAACGCGAGAATTGTTGCCTTTTTGTTGGTAAGCAAGCAGTAGAAACATTGTGGAACAGGTGAGTATGTCATAAGCAGTGAAAAAGTGCCAGTTAGCAAGCAGAATTTGCATAGAAGCATAATAACGTGGGAACTACAAATATTGCGGTGACGTACTGGGACAAAATAGCAGCTGTACTGCAAGACACAGACAACTACACGAACATCAACATCTGATTTTAGTTCTCTTCTACACACGTAGAGGCACATTTAAAGTTTCATTTCATTAGGTTTTGAAAATTATATTTTGAAGATGTTTTACGTTCTACAAAATGCATTTGGAGTGTCAAAATCGGAAGTTTCGGTCCACTTTGTCTAGCGTGTCTGCCTACGATGGCAGCAGCAGCACGAATGTTATTCTGCAGCTTACCTAGGGTCCGTGGACAATTGGTGTACACTAAGGCCTTAAGACAGCTCCATAAGAAAAAGTCATGGGGGACTAAATCCAGCGGGGGTGGTGGTCACTGGAGATCGCCCCCTCAGACGTAAGACGGTTGGAGACGAGTTCGCGCAAGTGTGTTACTGACGTTCGTGCCGAACTCGCAGTGTCAAATGAAATTGTTCAAAATGGGCCAAATGGCTCTGAGCACTATGGGACTTAACATCTATGGTCATCAGTCCCCTAGAACTTAGAACTACTTAAACCTAACTAACCTAAGGACATCACACAACACCTAGTCATCACGAGGCAGAGAAAATCCCTGACCCCGCCGGGAAAATGAAATTGTACCTCGTCGCTAAAGAACATAATGGTATGACGAGGCAGGTTCTTGATCAAGGCTTCAATGGATATTTTCATGAAACAGAATCGTATGCATTAAATACGTGTGTGCACCGCAGCCAGCTTACGTCGATGAAATTTTAAGTCTTCGTGAAGGATTCGTCTCACTCTGTGATCATAAATTGGACGAGTAGCTGCATGTTTGCGAACAGATCGCTTTAGGGAATTCAAAATCGCCAGCCTTAGTTTTTCGTCGTTTTCTTCTGTCCTGGTGGTTTCTGAAGGTTCTGGTTTCTTTTTCTGACACTGCCCGTATCCATAAATGTGTCCACCTATACAACAATCGATTTCCGATCAGGAAAACGACCTAAAGGCGCAATATTAAACGGTTCCCTTAATGTACGCTTGGCTGCGAAGACCGAACAGCCAATGGAAAAGTCGTCGTTACTGGTTACTCGCTCTCCTCTCCCGTCCACGGCTACTAAACTAACCTTAGAAAAAAGTTAGGTTCCATCCTTTCGAATGCGCTCAACCCCGTATGAGTACCGGCCGCTATGTGGCGCAAGGTTCAAATAAGAAAGTTCCCGCACCACACCCTTTACTTCACAGTGTTGAACATGAGAATTAATCTGCAAACAGTGCTAATACTTTCGTGTACTGCTTCGCATCTAAAACAGGAATAGCCATTGGATAAGTAGGAGAATGGGCGCATGCATTGCAGTCTTTTTCCAGACTGCAGTGACGGAACGGTGGGGTCAGCAGGGCCTTCAGAGAGGAGTGGGGTTACACGCGAGGCCACGGCTCGTGGCTGAGTCGCCTGGATAGCTGGAGCGACAGAGCGACACTTGATGAGTCTGCGCTGAGAACCGCAAGGCTGTTCTGCAAGGCTCCGGCCGAGATGGCGGAAACGCGACCTGCGACCACGGGCAATCCACCTGCCTACGCAAGGCTGCTCCTTCTATCTACACTTCTTACGAATTCAGATC